>NC_067153.1:39729880-40099447 GCF_903995435.1 Acomys russatus | reverse complement strand
TACATACACACACAATACATCATACACATACACATAATACACACATACACACATACATACACATACATCATACATACATACATCATGCATACATACATACACACATACATACACACATACACATACATCATGCATACATACATACATCATACATGCGTGCATACATACATACATACATACATACTTGATGCCAGAATATATGGACAAGTCTAAAGCTAAGCCCCTGAAGAATAAATCTAATAAATAAAACAAATGGGCTGATGAGCGAAACAGTTGTTCAAAGAGGTGTAGATACTAACATACACAAGACAACATTCCCCATCCTTAGCCATCAAGGAGTGTAAATCAAGTGCACACTCACAGTTTTAGCTGGGTGGTGCACACTTGTAAGCTCATTACTGTGTACAATTAACACTAGTTTTAACAAAGCCAAAGAGGATTTTTCCTCCTGTAGAGAAGTGGCACGATGAGATTTGTGTTTAGAAAGATCACTGGCAGCAGTGAGATGCATGGAGGATAGGCCAGAGACACCAGCAGAGAAGCAGCTACTGAGCCATCTGTGAGCATGGGGCTGGGCAGGTGGAGAAAGTAGGATTGACTCTGACTTAATGCAGCTGCCAGTAAGGAAGAGCCCTCTACTTGTGGGTTTGAGTTTGACCCTGATGGCTGCAAGGTACTAGCCTGGGTGCCTATGGGCAAGGTGCTTACCCTCACCTAGCTAATCTCTACAAAGGAGATTTAACCATCTCACCAGTGTCCTGAGGATGTCATGAGCCTGCTCAGAAGCCATCTCAGAGTAAGCTCTTCAGAAACAGTAGCTGTGTTGCCTGCTGTGAAATCTAGCCTTCACCGATAAGACAGGCATACTGTAATGCAAGGGTCACACAAGAAGATTCTCCTCTCCTTGTCCCTTGCTGTATTCCTCAGGGCTAGAGGGGTGACTCGCATAAGCACAGCAGACACTCAGTTCTATGAGTTGATGGTTCAATTTTGAGAACTTAGTTCAGTTTTGGATTTAAAGAATATGTGTGTGTGTGTGTGTGTGTGTGTGTGTGTGTTTTGAGGGGTACGGATACATATATGTGCCACAGAACATATATGGAGGTGAGAGACAACTTGCAGAGGTCAGCTGTCTTTGAACACAGGTCAGGCTTGGTGGCAAGAGCTCTTGCCTACTGAGGCATCTCATTAGCCGCAGCTTTGGATTTAAAAGAAGTATGTGTGCAGTCTTAAAATTGTTTGGGCTGGCTGGATATTGTGCTCGGAACTTAGGAAAGATGTGAGCTAGAGCAGAAATGAGGTCCTCTGAGTTAGTGGACATTATTGCCTGAATCTATGGAGTGAGATCCAACAACTTAGACACATATTGTAGGTGAGCCTCCTTGAACTTTGTACCCTTCTGAAAATCTGAAGCACCTAGCTCCTCTCTACACAGAGGAAAACACATTGCCACTGGGGTGCTGCTAGGAGGAGCTTTGGGTGGGTACACTGCTAGTTGTACCAAGAGGAGATTAAGGATGATGCCTAGTGCATTCCCAGCACTCAGAGGATGAACAGGAAGGAAATGATCAGGGAAAAAGAAAAAATTAGGAAAGACTGATAATATTGTTTCCCCCTTTTCCTGTCTCCTCCTTTCTCTCTTTCCCCATTTTGAGGCAAGTAAACAGCTGAGGGAGCCTCATTGCCTGGAGTGCTGCCAAGGGACAGCTGTAGTCTGAGGACCAGCAACAACAGCACCCAGGCCCTGTGTGGCTGTGGCTGGCAGGGTGACAGTAGAAGAAGCAACATTTGAAGCTAGGAGTAAGCGTCCTGAAGACAGGAATTCAAATGCCACAGAAATGTCAGAAAAGACATGATGTGTCCATTGGATCTGGTCATCACCTGGAGAACTTCATTCACTCACTGAGATGAATTTCAGTTGAGCAACAGAAGAAAGAAAGCAGGAGTTCTGAAAACAGAAATGCCAAGGAGACCACCAAGAAACTGAGACACAGAGCACCCTCCTGTGTTTATTTATTCAGCAGATATTTCGTGATTGCCTCCGAAGTCCAGGCATACTGCTGAGAGTCAGGTTGCTCCAGCAGGGCAGACATAATCTTCTTTAGCTGGCTGCTGTACTCTGTTCAGATGCCCACCTCCCCATCCCTCCAATCCAGTCTGTCCTTCTATTCCAAGAGAGAGACAAAAAACCAAACTGTCAAATGAGCTTTTCCTGGGTCTGTTCAGCCACCAGGGACTTCAGCTGTTCTGCTGGGTCAGACTTGGACTGTTCAATTGCTCTTCTCTCTCGGGCACCAAAGAGCAAGTTGTTCTCTGTGTCAGCCTTTAAAGTCAGGGACACACTTCAGAATGCGACTGGCCAGTAGCGCAGTGATCCTGTTATTCAGAGACTTTATAAAACTCATTTCAGCATATTTTATTTTTAGCTTATACTATCCCTTGTGGCAATGAATTTTTAAGCCTATTATTTGCAGTGTAAAATATTAATCCTATGTATGAAGATGCAGTTTAAGTTTCTGGACCCGTGGAAATCCTTGTCCAAGACTTTTGCTTATGGGAACCTTTCATTTTCTTTTTTATTAAAAAATAAAAAGTTTCCTTATATTTATGGGAAGGGACTAAAGTCACACCCAAGCATCCAAGTAGCTTTTCTGGTGCTCGCAACTTTTTGTCAGATTTTTTTTAATGAATTCAACACATGCATTACAGGGGCCTGCAGCTTTATTTTATATGTCAAAGCTGAAAACAATTATTTCATAAATATGACTAATTTTTTTTAAAGTACAGGAAGGATTGCAAGCATTGCCATGCCCTGCTTTTGCCTACCCCTTCTTTTTTCTTACTTTACCTTTAAATTCTTTGATGTCGTTTGGTTGTGCATGCAAAGAGCTCTGGGTGTTCAGACTTTAGTGCTCAAAAAGCTGTTGGTTTTGTGGTTTATTCCTCCTCTCCCATTTTTGTTTGCTTAAAGACCTCACCTTTAAAAAAAAAAAGGCATATGTGTGTGTGACTGTGTGGGTGCCCGCAGAATGGAGAAAAGGGTGTTGGATCCCCTGGAGCCGCCCAGAATAGGTACTGGGAACTGAACTCAGTGCATACCTTTGCCACTGAGCCAGCTCTCTAGCCCAGCACTGTCCTTTTGCACATATTTCTTCATATCTGTAAAATATGGGGACAGTTTCTGCCCTGTTACATAGTTAGTACACCGCCCTGTGGTCTCCAGATTTTGTTCATGGTTCTCTAGTCTGTACATTCTTTTTGGAATTATTAGAATAATTGGTAATTAAGAGAACAGGATGATGTGTTGGCATAGTGCCAACCAACAGTATTGCCTGGTACATTCTAAAAGCCTGGTTCTGCTCATGCCAGACAGTCCTGGTGGAGACAGCAAGAAGCTCTCCAGTTTCAAGTATTTATTTTTTAAAATAAGAAGCTAAGTTTGCACTTGATCTCCTCTACCTTTCAATGAATATAGTAGAACTAAATACGTGATCTTTAATACAGGATTTATCAGAATACATTTAAAACCTTAATTTTTATTAGCTAATTGGCAAAAGTCCTAAAATTATCAATTATTCACATAATTTATATATAGAGATAATGAAATTCCATTCAGAACTCAGTTTTTTTTTTTTTTTTTAATCTGAGATCACCAGTAAAGGACAGAATGAGACTAGCACTCCAGCTCAGCTCACCTTGTGAAATTCTTTTCATTTGAGTTTTAAATGTGAGAACATAAAAGAAGCGTTTGTGTTGAGTAGACATTCTCCTGAGCCACTGTATTCTCCAAGCTCTGTAGTAACTGTTAGTGTCTGCAGGAATGGTGCAGGTACTGGGCTGCTATATAAGAAAGGCGTCGTTTTTTTTACTACAGGCTGAAGCACAGTAGCAGAAGCATGACCTGAGCTTTATGAAGTGGGAGCTTCAGCAGTCAGATGTGGTGACACCTTTTTCAGAATCTCTAGGGTTTTAGAGGAGAAAAAAATAGGTACATAACTAACCTCCCTTCTCTCCTAGTCCTATGCCCTCATTACATCGCCTCTGGCTTCTAGCAGTGTTCTGTGTGATGTTGTCCTTGAAAACCTTCCTGTGTAGTCACTGAGAAGCTTTTTGCTCCACACCTTTCACTAGACCCACTCTTATCTATAAATGCCCATCAGTGTGGGGAAAAGCTTAATTTTCATCCCTTTTTTATTATCAGATATTCGTGGCCACAATCTCTTAAATCTGTATTAACTGTAATAAGTTGTGGTAAGTGCTTCTAGAGCAATATAATTAATACACCACCATAGCCTTAATATGCCAGCACATGGCGCTACATCACGCTTACCCCTGCTGCTTTATGTGTGCGCACGCGTACACACACACACACACACACACTCACGCACACACGCGTGCGCACAGTAAAGCACAGGCCAAACTGCCATTCTCCAGCCGGCCTGCTTCTGGAGTTGGGAGCTGTCAGCCTACTGGGAGGGGTGGGGGAGGAGGAAGAGGTGGGGCTCCACTCTGATTAATTACCTTAGGCATTCAGGGGTGGGGCTTCCTTCAGCCATCTGCCTGAGATATGGGAGGGAGCTGGAGAAAGAAGGAGGGGGAGAGACTGCCAGAGAGGAAGAGAAAAGAAAGGAAGAAACACTAGAAAGAGAAAGGCAGGAAAACCGTGTGAAGGGAAGCCAGTCACCCTCCCTTCTCCAGCTAGCTGGGGACGGAGTGGCAAAGAGCCACAGAAGTGCGCCCACTACAACGGCTTTCAACTGGTTATCATCTGCTTCTTCTGGTTTATGGAGAAAAAGAAAATGGTAACTCAGGTAAGACCTGTGTGTCTTCCACACATTCTGTCTCGGGATCTACAAAAAGGGCTGGGGTGGAGTATAGCCAGCCAAGTTTTAATGAGGGTTGTCTTCTTTAAAAGGCAGATTTATTGTTATCAGCTGAGGTGCGAGTCCTTCGAGCATGTGTACTGTGTCAGTGCCCTTTCCCCTCCCCCGGCTCCATAGCCGATCCCAGTGCCTGTAGTGTGCAGCTGTAGCTCAGGAAAGAGCCTGTGGGGATTTGTCTACCTCTTTGTCTTGATTCTGAGAAGAGGGAGGGAGACTGCAGAGGTAGGAAGAGATTCTTGTAGACTGCCAGAAAAGGGGAGAGGGAGTGACTTCCTTTTAAGAATTGCAGAAGAATTTGTGTTAGTGGGAAAGCTGATTCACGGGGGTTTCTCAGGCTTGCCGGTGGAATTGCAGTTTGCTGCCTTCTTTCTAAACGGATTATCAAAAATGAAGGCTAGGAAAGAATGTTTCATTTCCGTGGCTTTGTCGTTGCCAAAGGATGTTTTCCATAGGAACTCATGGAGCATCTTGGGAGACAGAGGCAGGTACTGCTTTCCCTGACAGAATAAATGTGTACATGTAAGTGACAATTGCCTGCTTTAAAAGGCGTTTGAAGGAGATGGAGTAGGAAATGGAAGATCTTCATCTGCTTTCCTCTCCCCACCCCCTTCTCTCTGCCTCTCTGGTTGTGTTAAGCACTGTCTGCACTGCATTTTAGCAAGTCATTCCCGACAGATGGAAAGGTGAATGCTGTTCCGAAGCCTGGTAGGGCTGTTTAGTTGCCACCCTACTGTATTCTCCTCTACCCCACCCCCACCTTCTTTTTTAATGTGTGACTTGGGAGAAAGTGGTGAGGCTATGACTTACCAGAACATCCTTTCCATGATAGGACTTTCAAACCCTTTAGTCTCGGACTTGGGATCAGGTCCCCCCAGGCCTCCCTCGCTGGACAGTGTTCTCCTTTTAAGGAGGTTGCCCCTTTTTTTGTATTCTTTCCATCTTTTCCTCACCGCGGGAGGGCGAGAGGCAGCAGGCTATCGGATAGAGGCATCGCCTTTGGTGCTAGAGCCCAATTTGGTTAAATGTTATATAATGGCCTGCAGTGCTGTTGGGAAGGAGGGAAACCTGTAGAGACGGCTCCATCCATCCTGACCCAGAGAAGAGGGAAATTTCAAAGGTTAAATCCTTTCAAGGAGGATTTTCTCCAAATTTGAGTTGGGGAGTTGTCAAGAAATTCCTTCTTTGAAAAGTGGAGAAACTTGAATTTTTTTAGAATACGTCTTACTCCTTGTAGAGTCAATGGTTTTGAAATATTTTTTTTTTTCCCCCAAAATCTCCATGGAAGGAACCCAGGTCTTGCTTCTCTGCTGCCTATGCCATTGCTCACTCACCTTGAGTCCACGTTGGGCTCCTCTGAGGGCACGGATAGAGGGCTGCACTCCCGCTCACCGAAGGCTCTTACACTGCAGTCGCACACAAATTTTAAAATCAGTGAAGGAGTCATCTAAACACGAACTGTTAAAATCAGACTTGTGTGGCCTCATGGAGCATTGCTCCTTGATTTTAGGATGCGTGTGACAAGTTAGAGCGTGCGTGCTTGTACACACTGTGCTCCTAGTCATCAGATACGGAAAGTGGGGTTTTAGGAATAAGGTCGAAGAAAGAAATGGAACCTGGAAAGAGACTTCTTTTAAAAAGTGGTTAAAGTTCTAATAAATGAATTTAATCTTTGCGCTTTCTCAGATGTACTAAATGCGAAAGGAAAGAGAACTCATTTCTTCATGTTGAATTCATACAACTGAAAAGACAGAGCTGTGGGATTCAGAGTGACGACATTTGTTTCAGTGCCTGCAGCATTTACCCGAAAGTAATGGAGATGGTTGTTTGTAATCTAGAAAACAAAATCAAAGTAGCCAGTGGGTTCAAATCTTTGGTCTGTTCCATAGTTTGTTTTTTGCTTTGTTGTATAGGTTTTGTCTGTTTTGAACCAGACGTCAAATCCAAACACTTGATAATGCCCTCTCACCTAAGCGTATAAACTCTCTGGACTGGGCAGTGCTGGCTGTCAGAGTTAAAATGGCTTGTTACCACACTTATTGTCCTGGCTATGATGTTTGATCACTTCACACCTTGGTTCACTCTGTCTTTGCCTTAGATTCTTTCCTGTCCTCCATCTCTTTCACTGGGTGGAAGAAGTCATCTTCGTTATTTGTTGTTAGATTGGTTTGTGCATAATCTATGCTTTGTAGTTACATACACCGTAGTTTTATATGGCCTTTTGTTGTATTAGCAAACTATTTTACCGTTAACAATAAAAAGAACATGGCTTTTTAATAAAAATAGTGTTTTGGTGGCAAATTTTTCATACAGTAGTGGCTAGACACGCTCATGCGACACTTTAAATAATGCCTTTATCTCTTGCTCATGTTCATGTTACAGAAGTTTTTCACTGAAGTCTCTTTAACTTGATTCACATTCTCAAAGATAGTGCTTGTCCTGTCTCTAGATAAGCGTGGAAGTCATTCTTGTAATACGTATAAACTAGGAAAACAAAATTGAAAATGACTTTACCTAATTAACTAAAAAAACATTTAGCAAAGCACAAGTTCTGTTACACTATTTAGTGTTGAGGAGGGAGGTATTTAGGCAGAGGGGAAAGCAAGCTCACAGTACAGCCTGGAAGCGGATGTCTGACTCTACAGCTACTATGGGACATCCAGCTTCCAGGGCCCTCCCTTTCTTGGACAATTCAGTGCTTTGCTGGCATTTTCTTCAAAATCTGTTTCCATCAGAACCAGGAGGAGAGAAGGTGTTAGGCACAGGGGAGGTTGGGAAGGAGGTTGCTGTTCCTTTAAATAGTGCTGTGAGCCTGAGTGGCAGCAGGCAGCAGGCGCTCTGGAGTGTATTCTTTTGTAATGAATCACCAGCTCCATTGTCTGCTATCTCCCCCTTTGTAGCTGGAAGGCTGGAGTCTTTCACCTGAGCTGTGCCCTCCTAGTCTCTGGGTAGTTGGGGAGGTGGTGGGAGAGGGGAACGGGAGGGGGTGTTTTATGCTTTCATTAAAGGCAGACATGACAGCAGGTATGTTGCTTTGTCTGTTTCCCCTCCTGTTTCGGTTTGTGCTTTCTGAAGTGCACTAGTGTTGGGAATCTGGTCTATGAATTTGCTAAGCACATCCCATTTCTGTGAGTCTGGGAGTACTGTCCTTCATTGAGTCTCCATTTTGTAGCCTTCGTCAGAAGTGATTCCATTCCCTTGCCTGCCAGTTGTGCTCCTTTCCACACAACCTCATCGCCCCCCTCACCCCCAGAGTGGAGCCCACACTGTTTGTTTTGGCACACTTTCTACTTTCTATGGGCTGCACAGGATTCTGGGGATAGGCGGGAATGTGGGTTGGAGGCTAAATTTATGTTCCTTTACAATGAACCAAAAAGAAAAGGAAAAGCCTTTCTTTTTCCAGTGATTCTTTTCCTTTCTGAATTTCTCTACTCTGGTCCATATCTTCAATTTTAACCATTTCCTTACTAAGACTAAGATTGACTATTAAAAAGTATCACTATGCTAAAAATTATTTGTCTTTCCTGGAAGCTACCCAGAATTCCATAAATGGGGATGTTACAAATCCAAGCTTTTGTAGTGCTGTGTGTTCACCTCCATCCCATACCTCCTTTTTTCTTTTGTCCCTTCTACTTTTATTTTTCCTTTTACTGCTCAGTCTGGCAATTGAGGATGGGAACCTTGGTGTCTGACAGCTTCCTGTTGAAGCTTGCATTGCTAGAAGCCAGCTTTATGCTGAAAGGTAAGGACAGTCCTCATCCCTCATGGTTGTGTTCCCCCGAAAAAATTGCAAAGTCACTTCTCTACAGATGGCTATCTGGAACAGTCTCACTCTTTCTGATTTGTGGCCCAGCTTTTAACCTCTCCTGATGTAATGCCTTTCTTTAGGTTGTCTCATGGAAAAGAACTATTTGTGATGCTAATGTTGTCACTCAAGATCAGTCACAGCCCAGTCTCAGGGATCTGCTACTACACAGGGTTGATTCTAGAGCCACAAGTCCTCTCACGGTGCCCCTGACATTCTAAGCCCACTGTCCATTCTTTCCTTGCACCTTTCCACCACACAAGTTGTACTGTGGACTCTGCCAGTCCCAGTCACCATCACAGTGGCTTCCTTCAAGAAAGCTCAGATGCTCAGCTTCCTCTTAGGCAGTCAGATGCTGCAGCCTTCTACTGTGGTGCATCCTTCCGTTTCCAGATTTGTAAATGTTGCTGTTACTTTAGAATGATTACATTCAGAAAACCTTGAAGTCACCTAATTTCTTAGAGGACCCTGTCAAGGGTAGCTCACCTAAAGTGATAGTTTGATTCTTGTCAGTTTTGAGCTTAAACCTCTCAGTCTCCCAAGTAAAATCATGTGTCCATTCCAGTCCGCCAAGGCCCTTCAGTCAGGAACCTGTTTGTCCAGCTTCATCTCTGTCACCCAGATTCCACTCTGATGGCACTGGCCCCCCTGCATACCTTCCTGCCAGGCCTTTCCTTTCACTTCCCTGCTGTGCTCTTCCCACTAAGCCACCAGCTCCCTCTGCTCACTCCACCCAGGTCTTGAAGGGACTCTGCCTGCTCCTGCCCTCCACCTTTTCTTTTCATCCTCTTGCCCCTGGTCTCAGTGCGTATCACTGTCTATCTCTCCTCACCCCCTAAGCTCCTCATGAGTAGTCTTCCCTTCCTGTTGTCTGCACCAGTCATCATAGCAGCTACTCCTTTATGCACGGATGTGATAGTATTGCCAGACACCATTCTCATCACCTCACCTGAGTCTGGCAACACAGGGATGTGAGTAAACCCGAGAGTCTATGTCCAGCATTCTTGTCTTAAGTACCACCAATAAAGACTTTCATTACAATAACTACATCTTACACGTTTACATACCTAGTTTGTACTGATATGTACATAGCACATTTACAGCTGTGAATTATGATTGCTTGCCAATCACTTTTTGAGAAGTTAGTTGTCACATGCACACGTGCACACATACACACAACATATCCTGTTGAGGTAGTTAGTCGTGTGTTGCCTTCTCCTTCCACCTCCTTTTCACATGAAACTTGGAGATACTAGAGATCACGCAACCTAGTAAGTCTTGAGTACAGAAAGATTTCCAACCTGAGAGTTGTTAAATCCAGATTTCTGTGCAGTTTGATAATATTGCTGGCCTCAGAAGCTGCATCTCCACTTCCATGCTGGTTGCTGAAAAGTAGATACACTTTCCTTAGGGTGAGCTGAACCTGTTTCTGTTGTTGTCTTCTCCTTCCTCCTCCCCTCCTTCTCTTCCTCCTCCTCCTCCTTCCTCTTTTCTCTAGAAGCACCTGAGTAATGTTTTTAAAAAAAATCACCGAAGATACAATTGACTGTTCCTTCAATGTCTGGGCTCATTTTACCTAATTCCTCAAATTAGTCTTTATTGAAAGAAAATACGGTTTCCAGAATCTTTATTGTCCTAGACTAATTACATTAATTTATATAAATACAAACTACAGTATTACTAAATATCATGTCTTTATCAAAAATTTGCCTTATAATATCTTTTTTCCTATTAAAGTAATATTATTTTTCATTTTATAGCATACCACTACCTTAATGGCAAGAATCTGCTTGTTTAGCTCTGAGCTAGGTGTTTTGTCATGTATACTTGTAATCCTGGAACTTGGGCGTCTGAGAGAGAAGGATTGGAAATTCAAAGCCAGAGTATAGACTCTGTCCAGTTAAACTAATTAAAACTCTGTGATACTTGCAGGCATATGAAAAGAGAAATTAATTTCATTGAAAATTACAGGGAAAGATTTTGGCACCAGATTTTGGTTGCTATTTCCTTTTTAGTTAAAGGAATCTTTATACAGAAGTCATGGTTAATAGAAATCAGTAATTATCTGTGAAATCACAATGACTCCCTAGTTTTTGTTGTTTTGGTTTTTGTTTTAACCTAGTGTTGATTGTGAAATTCCTTGCAAGATTCTGTGTGCATGTTGTTTGTGTGTAAACTTGTGCATGTGTGGAAGTCAAAGAATGACTTGGTGGAATTGGGTCTATCTGTTCACCATGGGAGTTTCTGGGATTAAACTCACGTGTACAGGCATGGTGGCTAAACCATGCTAAACCTGCTAAACTGTTTTGCACACTTCCTTGCAAGACATTTTAAAGAGACAATCTGAGGCTTAAGCAAAGGAGATGATTCAGTTTTGAAAAATTCTTAACTTGATCGACAAACTTTTTCTGGAATGTTTCATAATAACTTTTTTTTTTTTTTTTTTTTTTAGCTTTACAGGCCTCTGTCTGTGTTTCCTATTTTCAACTTGTTGCTATAACACCGAGGAAGCCATAGATAATGCTTGAATGAATGTTCGATAACACTTGATGAACAATAAAATTAGAACTTCATGTCATTTTTGTGTTGCAAAGTCAGTTGGACTATTTTCAGCTAGCTATTTATTATTTATTTAAGATTTCTTTATTATTTATATAGTATTTAGCCTGCATGTACACCTGCAGGCCAGAAGAGGGCATCTGATATCATTATGGATGGTTGTGAGCCACCGTGCTATTGCTGGGAATTGAGCTCAGGACCTTTGAGCCATCTTTCCAGCCCCCTACTTTCAGCTATTTATAAAGGTAAAAGTTTGCTTGGTGTCTTAGTTACTTTTCTAATATGCTAAAACACCATAACCAAGGCAGCTTATAAAAGAAAGCATTTATTTGGGGCGTATAGTTTTAAAGGATCAGAATCTATGACCATCATGGGAAAGAGCTTGGCAGCATTCAGCAGATAGGCATGGTGCTGGTACAGTGTCTGAGGACTCGCATCTTGAGAGACTAGCGTGAGGCAGAGAAAGCTAACTAGAATGTTCTAAGCTTTTGAAAACTCCTAATCCACCCTCAGTGACACACCTCTTCCAGCAAGGCCACACCTCCAAACCCTTCTCAAATGGCTCCATCAACTGGGGACCAAGTGATCAAATCTATGAGCCACAGGGCCATGCTCATTCAAAGCACTGCACTTGGTTTGCTGTAAAGCCAGGAGGGGTGGGCAGGGTTCAGGCCACAGACAGTTTGCTGACCCCCGGGGTACAGGTCCTTGGTATGGTTTAAGCATGGGTTAGGTTTTCCTGTGTAGGTTGATTATAGTGGCATACTTCTGAGCAGTTTGACAGGCCACTTTGAATCTCTCTTAAAAGAAGCCTTTTTAAGGTCTCACCAACATGACTGCCCAAATGTGAGCTGAACAATGATGACACAGTGCACATTGGCAAGGTGGGCAGGGAGAACTCTGGAGGCCTCACTCCTACAGAGAGCTATAGCCAGTTGACGGAAGCTGGCAGTGGGAAGGAGGCCTTCCCCAGGGAAGAGCACACCAGTTGGTTGTCCAGTGCCAAATGGCCAGTCCTAAACACATATACACAAGCAACATTATATAGTAGGGTATATTTAGGAATGTGTAAGTATACACATATATGCATGCAATAACAATTAGTGAAAAAAGAAGCCATAAATTTAAAGGAAAATGTGAAGGGGCATATGGGAGGGTTTAAAGGGAACAAAGGGAAGGGAGAAATATAATTACATTGTGATTCTCTCTCTTAATTAAATCACAGTCTTTTTCAAATTAAATCATATTTTTCATGGTTTTTTAGACAGGGTTTCCCTGTGTAACCTTGGCTGTCCTGGACTTATTTGTAGACCAGGCTGGCCTTGAACTCAATGCTATCTGCCTACCTATGTTTCCCTGGGTGCTGATTTTAAAGGTGTGCACCACCATACCCTGCTTAAGTCGTATTCTTTAAGAGAAAAGAAACTGTTGACCAGGCTGGAGAGATGGCTCAGTGGTTAAGAGCACTGACTGTTCTTCCAGAAGTCCTGAGTTTAATTCCCAGCAACCACATGGTGGCTCACAGCCATCTATAATGTGATCTAATGTCTTCTTCTGGCTTGCAGGTGTACATGCAGATAGAGCACTCATACACATAAAATGAATAAATAAATAATTTTTTTAAAAATTTGACCTTTGCCCTCACATGAATATTTTTCTTCCACCCTAGAGCCAGTATTTCCTTACTATTTTTCGTGTATCATTATTTTAAACCAGAATACTTCTTTCCCTTCAGCTTTGTTTTTGTTGTTCAGGAGTCACTGAAAAGCTCTCTAGTTTAGAAAGCTTGCCTAACAGAGGTATGCCTCTCTCTGCTTCCTTGGCCTCTGTGTAGCTCTCCTGGAAGCCACTCCTCTGACACCTATAGCTAGAGCACGTTGTCTGACTCTTTCTCATGCCAGACTCTAGGGATTGGGGCTAAGTCACCAGTGTCCATCACCAGATCTGATTCAGTGATGTGTTCTTGACGCTTTGCTTAGCTAGAAACAGATGGGGGATGTGCCGCTACAGAACTTGCAGGTGTCCTAGTAGAAAGCTGAGTATATCCAGGGTAGCCTGAGACTCAGGGGCATAGGCCACTCAACCTCCCAGAAGTTAGCAGGGAGGAGGGAGGAAGAAGATGGCAAACAAGGAAGGAAGGGTAAGGGTATAAACGGCTGCCCGGCCATCTCCCTTCCCTTCCCCACATTCAGGTTGCCTTAAAGTTAGAGCCTTTGTGTAGTGTTTTTGAAAAGCTGCCAACCTAGATATGTTTCAGATCATTTCGTGTTATTTTCAGGGCTTACTGTTCTTGGGGGTGTGCATGTGCTTACCCCCTTATGTTTACCTATACAGTTCTTACTGTGATGTCATTATGCACACTGATCTTTCTGCTGTGTAGAGCCTAATTGTCATTATGTGTTTACTTTTACAATTCTTACTGTGATGCATTATGCACACTGATTTTTCTGTTATGCAGAGCCTAATTGTCATTAGTCTAATCCAATTTCCAAATCTAGAATTTTAACACGGATCTTGTTTGTGCCTCTCAAGGTGCTTGTGTTTTCTCTTCACATCGCAAACACAGAGAGTGCAGATGCCTTAGCTCCCTTCACTGTTCACTCTGGGTGTGTGGTTGGTGTAGATCTGTTCTCAGTGTGACAGGCTTGTGTTTTCCTGTTTCTTTGCAAGCCTGTGAACTAGTTGAATTCTAGACACAGTGAATATACCTTATGGGTGTGGTTGTTCTTAATTTTATAAATACTCAAGCTTTATTTTTGAGTTTCACACAGCTAGGTTTCTTAGAAGTAATACAGTCCTCTTGGTCTTGTTTTAAAGCATTGTTAGACAGAACCAGAGCTGTTTAGTCTCTGGCAAATTGTCCCTGCTACAGAGCAAAATGGGAATTTCTAACCAATGCATCGGGTTTTCTGTTGTGGCTAAGAGCAGGTCCTTCCCTGACATCTCAGGTGCCTAGCCTTATTCTCTGGGTTTCTTTGAGGTGGCTCGCTCATTCTCCAGTCTCTTATTCCGCTCATGCACAGGACAGCTAGTAAGTTGGGGCGTGTGGTCTTTTGAGTCTCTGGACAGCTTTAGCTTCCCCAGGATGCCCACAGTGACCCCTATTAGGCCTGCCTCTCAAACCTCTTGTACTGTGCTCACTTCCTGGAGACCACCAGCTCTGGCTCAGCACCCCCCTCATCCTCCAGGCCAGCTGTACAGCCCACCTTCCTGCCCTCCTATCTGAGAGATCACTGCCTTTTTTGTCTACTGTATTGTCTTCTAAGTGTTCTTGCTTTTTGTATTTGGGGTTGAGGTAACAAGAATGGAAGCAAAAGAGAGATTTTTAAAAATGAAAATAGTGTCTCATTTAGTGTATTCTTAGCTGGTGCATGAAAATCAGCTGAACAACAATTTCAAGCAGCATTAAGAGAAAATACCTAAGATGCAGGCACAGCTGTAGTCCAAGGGACCAGTGATTAATTTCTTTAACTGTGTTTTTATGTCTTTAGTAAAGAGAAGAACAAGGCTCCCCCTTCCCTTATGTGTATCTGTTAATGTCAGTGTTTACGGCGGAAAGAGCACAGAGGATTTTAAGATTCTAACTCAGTGACTGATTTGTATTTTGGATGACTAAAGTCTCTACTGCCTGATATTTTTTATTTTGTTTTTAAAGCCACAAGCAAAGAGTTTTGTAGACTGATCTCCGTGCTTACATGTACATTGATGGGCAATGACCCCTTTTCTACTTTACAGATGAAAAACATGAAGCACTGAGGGACTGAATGACTCGTACACGATCAGAGAGTCTGGATTTTAACCTAGATTTCTCTTTCCAATGTCTTGCTACCCTCTTTCTTCCACCATGGTCCCACATTACATCAAGTACAGCATAAAGAATATAGACCATGGCTGGGCTGGCGCTCAGTCAGTAGAGTGCTTGCCTACTATGCATAACGTCCTGAGTTTGATCCCCAGCACACATAAAAACAGTATTGTGTGCATACCTGTAATCTCAGCACTTGGGAAATAGAGGCAGGAGAATCAGGAACTCAGTGTCATCCCTGGTATATCTGGAGAGTTGAAGGCTAGCCTAGGCTGTGTGAGACCTTTCTCAAAACAATAATCTGGGCTTTGGTATTAACTTTTACTTAGCAGTTTTCTATACCCTTAGTAAATTTCTTTAAGCCATCTTACCCAATACTTTGAGAAGTGTGTTACTTTTCTCAAAGCCTTAAGTTCTAGCATAAGTTTATGGAGATGTCTTTGGTGTAACTATTTCTTGACCTTTGTATCAGCACAGTGGCTGAGAGTCTAAGGGTGTAGTAAGTCATGTGGGGAGCACTGTACAAGGTGTGAGAGAGACCACGAATGCTCAGCACCCAGCTGCCTCCAAAGAGTTGGTTCCACCCCTGTGAGGTGTTACGTAAACCCTATGCATGCCATCAGACCTTCCCTGGGTTATAGTCCCTGAAGCAGTGTAAGTGCTTTGAACAGTTGCTAGCCTTGAGTCTCTGGAGAGTGATGAGAAGGAAAGGCCTGTGTATCTTTAGTACTGACTCATCTTTTTCTACATATTGGGAATAGATGTGCCTGCAGATAGGGAGGGCCAACTTTATTGGCTCTCTGCAATAGCTTGTAGCTGTTTGAGCTGGAGAACAGATAAACTGTTTAATAACATTTTGCTGACTCTCTTACAGAAGAAAACACTTACTTTTACATGGTAATATACCAAACGCATTTCTTCTTTTTCTAGAAACTTGATTCTTTTCCTGAGTAAGGCCCCTTATCACAGAACTGCAGGCTGCTAAATCCCAAGTTTGATATCATAGTACACTCCAGAGAGGCATGGGCTGCTCAGGCACCTGGTATAGGCAGGACTGAGGCCAGAACTCATGTTCCCTTCTGTGTGTCCTGCTGCCTAACAAGTGGCTGACCTATAGTGACCCAAGTGCAGGTGCCTTTTGTGTCTCCCTTCCGAAAGGGAGACGTGAGTCCAACTTGATATTAGCCTGTTATTTGTCCCCCTCCCCCCTCTTAGTTTCACTTATTTTATTTTACGTGTGTGACTTTGTATGCACATGTGTCTGAGTATTGTATGTGCAGTGCCTGATGGTCCCCTGGAACTAGAGTTACAGATGGTGATAAGCCACCATGAATGCTGGGAACTGACCCCAGTCCTCTTAGAAAGGGGTGCCAGTGCTCTAAACCACTGAGCCATCACTCCTCCAGCCCTGGCTGTCATTCTTTGCTAAAAATTATTTAAATACATTTTCCTCTGTGATGCTGCAATGATTCTAGGCCAGATTCCACCCAATGAACTTTTTTTTTTTTTTAATAACTGTGTGATTTTGATACAGATGATGAAATTCAGATAAGGAGAGGAAATAGATAGTGACCACACTACCACCACCTTTTAAAATGAGTCTTGGCTTGATTGTTCACAGGAAATGTAGAGAAAAATCTGGGTGTGTCTTGATCAGGGGAAATGGCCTGCTTCTCTGATTGTCTGTGAACAAAGATTAAATCTTGCAATCACTGGTTTATATTTCATGGCTGTTCCTGACTGAAGGACTAGAGGCCATGACATGCCTTATTGATCCATTTGTTAGATCAATGAGGCAACAGAAATAATTTTCCTTTTTGGGTTGCATTCTTGTCTAGGCCACTGTTGCATTCATTAAGGAGGAGGCTTTTAATTGGCAAATACTTGATTTTTCTTTTGTATTCTGAGAGTGGTTAGACACTTAGAAATCTTTTGTCTGTCCAAGGCTTAGAATAACTGCTAGCCACGCTGTCTTGGGACATTAGGACTGTGAGGCGCAGAATGCTCTTGACTCTGATGTTCCTCTGAGTTGCTCTGCTTTCCACAGCCTCATTGTACCAAATTTCATCTTTAAAATATTTATTAATTTTGGGGTGTGTATGTGTGTGTACGACATGTGAGCGTGCATGTTTGTGTTGTGTGGTGGTCAGAAGGCAGCTTCCGCACTCGTCTTCTGGCCTTGTTTGAGGCAGGGTTCTCTCTTCATGTTTGCTGCTGAGCTGTGTATCTACCCCAGGCCAACTGGCTCACAAGCATCCAGAGGATTCCCTTGTCTCTAGCTCCCATGGGATTACAGACACATGTCCTGGGTCTGGGCTTTACATGGATTCCTGTAAACTGATCTGGACTCTCCTTGCACAGCAAGTGCTTTTCCCCCACTAACCATCACCCTGGCCCAGATGCATAAGTTTCTTCAAAGTCTGAAAAGTGGGGAGTAGTACCACAGCTGATAACAAGGGCTAAACAAAGTTCTGGGCAAAATGTTAGCTAAAAAGAAGGCGCTTGAGCCTGGCAGCAGACTCACGAGGCTGCTTTGGTGAAGACAGTGTACCCAGCACAAAATGAATCTGGAAATGAGCCCAGGGCTCGGTTTAGATGGGTGCTAGGTGCTTGGCACTGTGCAGACCCCTCCAAACATTCCCTACTATGCCACCCTTTTCTTCGGCATGGTAGGTGACACAAGCAATTGCTTCTCTTCAAAGAACTGATCAACATATTTGGGGAGTTTAATTATACTATCGTTTCATTGTTGTTGTTGTTTGTGGATGGTTTTGTTTTGAGACTGGCCTCACTATATAGCCTTGACCGTCCTGGATCTCCCTATGTTGACCAACCTGGCTGAAACCCATAGAGATCTGCCTGCCTCTACTTCCTGAGTGCTGGGATTAAAGGCACGTTCCACCACATCCAAGTTTATTCTTATGTGTGGGGCTGTTTTACCTGCATGTGTGTCTGTGTACCACTTGTTCAGTGCCCACGGGGATCAGAAAAGGGGACTGGACCCCTGGAGCTGGAGTTAAGAGATGGTTGTGAACAGCCGTGTAGAGTGTTGTAAATCAAACCTGAATCCTTTGGAAGAACAGCAAGGACTCTGGCCTGCTAAGCCATCTCTCCAACTCTTCATTCTTTTTTAAAAATGTATTATTATTAATTATGCATATGTGTACTTGTCACAGGCGGGGCGCCGGGATTGGAGCTGGGTATGTAGAGGTACCCATGGAGGCTCTAGAGCATCAGGTCCCCTTAGAATTGGAGTTACAGCCCAACACAGAAACTCGGGTCCTCTGCAAGAACAGTATGCACTCTTTAACGGTTGAGCCATCTCTTCAGCTGTAGAAGCTGAATTCATTACTATGATACTTGGTAAATGGAGAGATGACATTCCACACTAACAGGAAGCCTGTGGTGCTCTCCTGTCCCTGTCACATTTTGATTTCCCAGTTGGAATTTTCATTCCAGAGTGAGATCTCATCAGAAAACAGATGAGTAAAGGAAACCATACTGGGTTATGGGCCCTTCGACCTGGGTCACTGGAGCATGAAGATACTTGGCAGTCCCAGAAGAACTTTAAACATCCAGGAGCCAGAGGAAACAAAAAGAAACCCTGACCTGAGAGGAGCAGAAGAGAACTTGAGGGAACCTCGTAGGTTTAGAGATCATGCATAGCACTAGTATGTTGGTGTCAGAGAAGAGTTAAGAAGACTAGCAGCACACTTCAGAAAAGGATGAGCAGAGGAAGGGTAGGAAACTTGGACTTCACACCTCCCGAGGTGTAAAATAGAAGACACACTGACTTCCTTCACTTGGGTCTGAGACAAAACCTGCTAACATTGTTACCAGGAGAGATCTCAGGGCAAGGCAGTAATGCCTTCCAAAGCAGTGTGTTGGGTGTTGCTTATTGATGGCTAACAGTCTCCAGAGAGACTAAGGGTGTCCCTCTCTGCTCCCTCCCCCATCAGAGGCTGGCACAGCACTGTTTCATGCCCGCTTTGCACGGAACAAACTCACTTGTCCCTTCTCCAGGAGCCTCAGGTCCTGCTACATATGCACTGTGGTGTGTTGGTTTCCCTAAGTGTAGGAGCATCCCGGCCCCCCTGCCTAGGACCTCTGCCTCTTAAGAGATGCTAGAAGAGGACCATTCCCCAGAAGACTGAGGGAGGGATAGGTCTGCTGCTTCTTGCAAGCTTCTGAACTGTTTCGTTTGCTGTCACCTGCATGGGCACATTTAATCAAAATTAAGGGTTGAGGGGTTTTGCTTTTTATTATGTGTGTGTGCCTGTGTCTGTGCTGTGCAGGAGCCAGAAGAGGGGATCAGACCCTAGACCTGGTATTACAGACAGTTGTGAGCTACTTGGTGTCATGGTAGCAACCAAACTTGTGTCCTCTTACAAACAAGAAATGCTTTTGAACCATTGAGCCATCTGTCCAGCCCCCAAAATAAAACTTAAAACGGAAAATGAATTGCCAGCTACACCATAGAAATGACTATCACGGATTTTTCTGAGTTGGAAGCCTTTAGTCTAAGCTCCTTATCCCTTCCTGCAGTCTCCTGTCCCTGTGGTTTTTCTTCTGTTCTATCGTCAGTATTTGGATGTTTTTTGAAATAGCAAAGTTTATATATACAAGATTGTAACTCCTTTTTGGTTTGGTTTGGTTTGGTTTTTTGAGATAGGGTTTCTCTGTTTAACGGCCCTCGCTGTCCTGGAACTAACTCTTTGTAGACCAGGCTGGCCTCAAACTCACAGAGATCCACCTGCCTCTGCCTCCTGAGTGCTGGGATTAAAGGCGTGCACCACCAAGCCTGGCAGTAACTCCTTTTTTATGTTTAAAAAAATACCCATTGGAAGGTTGAGAGGTTTTCAGTAGTCACTGGACCTAGAAAGAATTGGAACTGGGTATTACCTGGTTAGGGTGTTCCTGCTCTGTGAAAAACCACAGCTCAGTGGGTCAGCAAACAAGTAAAATTACAGTAGGATACAGGGCCAGGGAAGTTAAGTATTAGGGTGGAATAAGAAGAGGGGTCTGTTTTGGATGAGTAAGAGCCCAGAGAGGAAGAAATGCTTGAACCACAAAGTAAACACTGTGTGGATTAGCCCGATCAGGGCATGTTGACAGAATAATTGGTGTACAGAAAGAAGTGGGGAGATGGGGGCAGCACAGGATCTCAAACACTGCCTCTGAGGTAGTGTTTGGGATGGGTCTAGTGCTCCTGCCTGTCCACACTGCCTCTGTGCCTGAGCTCTTGCTTAGACCACACAAGCCAGAATGCTGGGTCTGTTTCCACCACCACCTTCGTCACTTCATCACCTGCCCCTGTGTCTTGCCTATCTATTCAAGTCCAGTCACATGCCTCTGGGTCTCTTGCTCTGGACCTCTGTACTGTGTTTCTTTTGTCTGTGGTGTCCCTCTATCCAAACAGACATCTTGCTGCCTTGATCTCCAAAGAGACTTGACCAGATGTCGCTTTTCCTGGCCTCCTGTAGACGGTAGAAGTCCCCTGTCACCTGCCTTCCAGCAGTCTGTTTGGTCATTGCTTTGCTTGTTTTTGGTTATTTTTCTGTCCCTACTAAAAGTAAACTCCACAAGGGCAAGGGCTGTGTGGCCAGTTAGTAGTGGTCGCCCACAACAGAAATTGTGTCTATGTCATGACACAGGCTTGGCCAGAATGAGCTGACTAAGCAGAGCAGACCAGAGCACAGCTAGCTCTATTTTCAAAGAATCATTTTGGTAGCTTCTTAGCAATGAGTCAAGTTAATGTTTAAATTTTTAAGTCTCTCTTCTCTTCTCTTCTCTTCTCCTCTCTCTCTCTCTCTCTCTCTCTCTCTGTCTCTCCCTCCTCCCCCCCACCTCGGTGTGTGTGTGTGTGTGTGTGTGTGTGTGTGTGTGTGTGTGTGTGTGTGTGTGTGTGTGTGTTTTGCCCATGGAGTCTGGAAGAGGCCCCTGGTCCCTAGGAGCTGAAGTTACAAGCAGGTACATGCTTCCTAGTGTGAGTGCTAGGAACTGGACACAGGTCCCCTGCAAAAGCAGTATGCACTCTTACCCATTCATCTCTGTAGTCCTCTGTTTTTGATACGGAGTCCCACGTAGCCGAGGCTGGCCTCCAACTCTGTGTGCGTTCCCAGCCCTCGTGCTATTCTCTTCCTTCCCTGTGGTATATAGCACAGCCCCAGGACCCCAGCTTCTAGTGGACACCCGGCGCCTCAGCTTCTTCCTCAGCTGTCTAAAGAAATGCTACCGTATGCCCATCAGCCCCTCACTAAGGGAAAACCTTAGAATGAAGAAATCTGTAGTTCATTTCTGACTTGACTTGCAAAATAGAGAATGTCCAAACCAAACTAGACTTGTGATTGTGGACACATGCAGGTTTTTGTTTTGGGAAGAGAATAGGGACCAAATAGACTACAGTAGAGCACCGCCACAAAACATAGATCTTATATTTTTGGTTGTGAGCCTAGCCTTTAATAGCTGAGCCATCTCTCCAGCCCAAAACATAGTTCTTTTATAATTCTGAAAGCATTTCTGTCCCGGTGTTTTATTCTGAACCAGAGTTGTTACTATTCCTAATAATTTTCCAGTTTGACTTAATTATCCATGAAGAAAAAACTAAATTAATTTAAATTGTAGTGAAAAAGTGAGCAACATCTATAGATTGCATAAACCATCAATCATGTTGACAAGACTTGACAGGAAGGGGATGGGGGAGGGGCTTTTAGTTGCAAGCAGCGGGTGTTGGTGGAAGCAGAGTTGGTAGTCTTGTTGCTCATGGAAGGCATGATCCATGGATGTCTGGGCCTCTGAGTGCTGCTTTCAGGGTAAATGGAAGGGGGCTTCTGAACTTTGGAGACATTGCCACCACTACAGAGTTTGTCTCTTTAACCTAGTAAACTGATGGTTCTGAAATATTTATTCTCCTGTTTAAATATTCATTCGTTTATGTGTGAGATAGAAAAGCACAGCCTCGGGGGAGAAATTTGTATTGTCATTTCCCTCTGAGTAAGTCTGTGTGTGGTGTGGGGGGGGGGGTGATTTAGAGGTAAGCTTGCAGTATGCCCCAGCTTAGCCTGTTTTTATCGTATTGACTGTTCAGTAGTGCCTGATTGTACTGGTGGCTTCAGCACGTCGCGTGAAAGCAAACACACTCAGCCTTAGTTAGGTCCAGTCCTTTAGTTCTCCAAGAACTGTTAGGCCTGAAATTTAGTCGGTTTGCACTGTGGGGAAGAGGTAGTGTTAGATCTCTCTATGGGCACCAGTAAGAAGCTGGTCCTCTACTTGCAGGAAGTGTGCTTTTGCAGCTGCTGTTGCCTCTCTCACAGCTGTCCCTTCTGACACCACCCTTCTAGAAGCACAAGCCTGGCAGGTACTGCTGCTGTCTCTCTTTCACTCCTCAGAAGCAGTGCTTCTGAATAACAGAAAAGTTAGCCTCTGCATCCCGTCACATGCTGCCTTAAAGGACAGCAACCCTTAGATTTTTAAGCATACTTCCTGAGTAGGGGGTGAAGCCCAAACAATATGAACATACCTGCTGTCAGCAAAGACATGAGGACACGGGTTTATGGAAGTTGAAAGTTCGGTATGTGGCATTGGTTCCTGACCTATGGGGTCAGTGTCCTAGCTAACTCTTGAGACTGTAGCAGGAAAGGATCCTTGATGATTGAAATCAAATAACAATTCTGTTCATTTTTTAGTGCTAATAGATTTTTCAGTTAGTAGGTCTTTTATTATATAATCAGTTCATCTGATTTTTGTGAGCCTTTTAAGGAACTTAGCCATTTACAAACTATGAAGAGTACATTAGATAACTTAACTGATTCTAGATGTTTTTTAAACACAGAATATTTTAGATACTGAAGAGGTTTAAGGGTAGCAGAGTAGCTTTAAGTATATAGCTAAGACCAGAGTTAATTTTGCTACAGGTCTAGCACATTACCATTGTTTTGTCTTCCATGTGTGATTGGCTGCTCTATTCTTCTGCATTTGCTTCATCATTCTTCTATAACGTCTTTTAAATTATCTTAGTTTATGTGTGTAGGTGTTTGTGTGTATATGTGTCTGTGCACCACATGTGTGCCTAATGCCTTTGGGAGGCAAGAAGAGGTGTTGGATCCTCTGGAACAAGTGTGATTTGCCTTGTGGGTGCTGGGAATTGAACTTGGATCTTCTAGAAGAGCAGCCAATGCTTTTAACTGCTGAGCTGTTTCCTCGGCTTTACAAAGCACTTTTAAAACTGATTCTAGATTTTAAAAAATTTTTTTCTTCTTTATGTATATGTGTGTATAGTTTGCATTTGTAAGTATCTGTATTCATATGTGGGGGATGCACATACCTGTGTGGGTGCATGTGTATGTAGAGGTCCAGGAGTGATGTCGAGAGTCTTCCTCACTTGCTTTTCTACTGTATCCTTTGAGGTAGGGTCACACTCAAACCCAGAGCTTGCAGACAGGGCCAGACCAGCTAGTCAGCATGCTCTAGGGATCAGCATCTGCTTTTAAGCCTGGAGTTATAGGCCAGCCACCAGAACAGCCAACATCACTGGGTTCTGAGTTTCCAAACTTGGACCCTCACATTTACAAGACAGGTGGAGTGATCGACTGCTGAGCCACCTCCCCAGCCCTGCTTCCAGATTTTAAATCTATCACTCTTTCCTTATCTTTCTGTGGTAACAATTAAGTAGGTGCATTGTTTCTTTTGTCATAGTCATGGGCAACACTTACTTTGCCAACAGATCTAACTAATAGGCCTCTGTATTCAGTCAGGCTCCCAGCTGAGAGCTTTTCATATATCTTTTTCGGTGTACACATGTATGTCTGTGTCTGTGGGTGTGTACACATAAATGTCCTTCTGTATATCTGCATGCGTGTCGAGGCTGTAAGTTGGTATACAGTGTTTTCTTCCATTGCTTTTCACCTTAGTTTTGAGACAGGATCTCTAATCTAACCTGAGATTCACCATTTGGCAAGACTGGCTGGCCAGCAGCCTCAGGGATCCTCCTGTCTCTGCTGCCCCAGCCCCAGGCCCTTCAACTACTAAGCCATCTTCCCAGGCCTGTTGATTAATTTGATTTAGGAGATGTCAAGTTTGAAATCTGACCCTACCTAAGCAAATCCCAGGGAATAAAGGTGACATTTGTAAAATGCTTAAAAACAAAAATATTTTTGGTATCCCAGTTACACTGGGGGGATATTCTTTTACACATTTATTTATTTTTATGATGGGGAGACTGGGATTAGTGGGCCTTTAGGATTTGCAGCCTGCTGTTTAGATTATGTCTATAAATTGGAGTCAGGATTACAAAATAGAAAAATTAGAACGAAGTTGAAAAAAATGAATGGAAAGACAATAAAATTCTCTTTCCTATATCACGTGGACTTTATCCTAGGAAGATGATAATGGTTCACTTTTCCAGGTGTGAATATAAAGCATGTGGCTCTTGGTGAAGAACATGCGCTGTTGGTACTGGTTAGTCTCTGTCACCTTGACACAAACCAGAGTTACCTGGGAAACGGAGACTTCGCCTGAGGACCTCACCTCTATCAGACTGGCCTGGAAACAGTCTTGGCCATTTTCTTGATTGGTGTGGGAGGCCCCAGCCCACCGTGGGCGGTGACACCCCTGGGTAGGCGGTCCTGGATTTCATAAGAAAGCTGGCCGAGCAGGCCACAAGGAGCCAGTGAGCAGTATTCCTCCATCAGTTCCTGCTTCCAGGTTCTTACCTCTGGAAGAGCAGCCAGTGCGCCTAACTGCCGAGCCATATTTTAAACCCTACAAACTAAATTGCTTCTAGGTTGTATTTTTTGCCTTTCTCGGCTTTGTGTGTGTATGTGCACGCACGAGCACAACCTGGTGTATGCACATTCATGTGGAAGTGCAAGGTTAATGTCAGGAGTGGTCTTCTTCACTTGGTTAAGTCAAGGGCACTGTCTTCCCTCCATGACAGACTTTAAACTATAAAGTGAAATGAACTCTTTCCTCCCCTGAGTTGCTTTGTCCCAGCAATAGAAAGTAGCACATTGGTCTTCCAGGGATCTGAGTTGAGTTCCCAGCACTCACATCAGGCAGATCACAGCCACTCTAGCTCCTGAGTGTCTAGCACCCTCTTCTGCCTTCTGCATGCACATACACACAAACATACATACATGCACGTAAATCTTGAAAATAATACAAATATTTTCAAAGCATTTCCTATAAGTAGAGGTAATCATATCTACTATGATAGGTTGGGTGAGAGCCATTGTATTTCCCTTTAAACTTAAAACTTGGAACTGAAAATTGATTTTAAAACATTCTTAATTGTTTTTTATTATTAAGAATGTTAAATAGCTGGGCATGGTGGCGCACACCTTTAATCCCAGCACAAGACAGGCAGAGGCAGGTGGATGGCTGTGAGTTCGAGGCCAGCCTGGTCTAGAAAGCGAGTCCAGGACTGCCAAGGCTACACAGAGAAACCCTGTGTGAAAAACCAAAAAAATAAAAAAGAATTTAAATGACTTTATATTTCTAATAAAAACAGCAACCATAATATATTTGGCTGAGCAAATACTATAAAACATAAAGCTTTATCCTGAGTCTGTCCTCTTAGCATAAATAGTTTTGGTTTTAGCAGAAAATTGAAAAAGTATTGCTGTCAGTCACATGTCTAAGTAAAAAGTATTCCTGACCTGATGGTGGATTGTACCCCTCTTATGGAAGACAGAGTCCTACTGTGGTTGCATCTCTGCAGGGCTTAGACTACAGGTGTGTCCTAGAAACATTCCCTCTCTCCCCATCTCCTACACTAGTTGGTGTTGACTGAGCCAACTCTGTCAGGAATGGCCCTGTGGGATGACTCATACTGTGTACTTGTGTGTCACAGTCTCATTCCCATCAGGATGGGCTGGAGAATGGAGGTTAGAGTTCATGAAAGCTAGAGGCAGTCCCTTAGCCACTGATCTGACCTTAGAGACTGTGTCTGTAAGCCCTGTGTGTTTCTTTTTCTTTTTTAAAATTACAATTTATTTTATTAAAAAACAATGACTTTTTTCTTATCTTATTAAATATTTTTACATATGCATTTATATTATTACATATATATACAATAAACTACCTACAGCAAAAAGAACCATGAAACAATCAGGAATTATATATATGTTACATTCATAGTATTTTGGCTATTTGTATTTGACAGTCTTAAAGAAATCCTGTGTTTCTTAGTAGACCCTTTCTGAAGATTTCAAAAGGCAGTACTTAGGCTCACTCGTCTACTGATCCACCTGACTTTGAATTTTTGTCTGTTGCATATCAGTCTTCAGGCCAGTCAGTCCTCTAAAGACATTGGAAGCAGTGTGGTCTGGCAACTGTCGGTACAGGCAGACCACCAAATGATTTGGAAAGAAGCTCAAGAACTAAAACTCTGCGCTGCCAAGATGGCTCAGTGGTAAAGGCGCTTGTCACCAAATCTGAGTTTGATTCCAGGGACTCATATCAAAGGAGGACATGGAATCACATTGTCATCCTACCTCCACATGTATCATAGTGCTTGCAGCAAAACACTCACACGTAAAATTAAGTTAAAAATTTTTTAAGAGTGAAAGTTACCACCAGGCGGTGGTGGTACACACCTTCAATCCCAGCACTCGGGCAGAGGCTGAGTTCACAGGCAGAGCTAGCCTGGTCTACAGAGTGAGTTCCAAGACAGCCAAGGCTACCCAGAGACAACCTATCTCGAAAGAAAGAAAGAAAGAAAGAAAGAAAGAAAGAAAGAAAAGAAAGAAAGAAAGAAGAAAGAGAGAGAGAGAAATGTATCTGATGATCCAAGCAGTTTTTTCCTGAGTGGGGACAGTGGAAGAGCATGCCAAGAGTCCTGTATATTTACCTTGAAAGTGGTTTTATAATGAAGAGTTATTTACTCACTCTTCTTTCTCTTCTGCCCCTTGCTCTAGGGTAACCAGGAGCCAACAACAACTCCTGACGCAATGGTTCAGCCTTTTACCACCATCCCGTTTCCACCACCTCCACAGAATGGAATTCCCACAGAATACGGAGTGCCACACACTCAGGACTATGCCGGCCAGACCAGTGAACATAACCTGACACTCTACGGGAGCACACAGCCCCATGGAGAGCAGAGTAGCAGTTCACCCAGCAACCAGAACGGATCTCTCACGGTACGTGAAGGAGGAGCCACAAGGTAGCACGATGTGTGAAATCTTCACCTTTCTCAGGAAAGAGAAAGAAAGCCCTTTGAGTTAGCTTAGCATTTTGTATTTCACTGCATAACGCGTAAGTACTGGCTGTTCTTCCCTAAGCCTTGTGGCTAGACAATGGGGAGTTCAAATTAAACCTCACTGTCACTGCCCCAAAGCAGCCTTCCTGTACTTTCCATCATGTGAGTCCCCAACACCCAGCTCTCATCTGTACAGCCTCACGTGCCTCCTGTCCCCAGCTCTGGGTCGTTTGGCTTGTCCCTCCCTCCTGTGTGTGTACTCAGCAGTGGGTGTTCTGATGGGTCCCCTTCCTCTTGTCCAAATTCCAGATGTTGCAGTGTTCTGGGTTTGAGTCCTAAAACCCCTTTTTCTTAATTTACAAGCCTTCTCTGTATACTTACACTACCAAGTCACTCAGTCACTTAAGCAAAAGCCAGGCACCACTGGCCCCTTGCCCTTCATTTCCACCCTTAGTCATTAGGAGTTCAGCAAACACAGTTCCACAGCCGTGTTCACCTCAGCTCTTCTCGCCTTCCCCCAGGCAGCAGTTGCCAGTTGCTTGGGGTTGATTCGGGTGACAAGTTTAAATCACAGCCTGGCCTCAGAAGGATGATGCTAGGCAAGTTATTTAAAGTTCCTTTCCCTTGAAATAGAAGAAAATGAAGGCCACAGTACCCACCTAGAAAGCTATCAGGAACATTACAAGAATTCCTGATAGGCCTGGTAGCACAGCCTTATATCCTTGCAACCCAGGAATCTGAGGCAGATGGGTTGCCATAATTCAAGGTCTCCTGGAGCTACAAAGAGAATTCAAAGGCAGCCTTGATTCACTGGCAAGACCCTGTCTCAAACTTAAAAGTACAAAGGGGCTAGAGGTAACTCAGTGATGGCACACATGCATTACACAATTCTCAAGTTACCTCTGCCTGACTTTTCTTTTTATCAACATAATATTTTATTGATTATTTGGGAATACAGATAATGCACCCTCACTTTTCAGTCCTCCCAGGTTCACCTCTCCATCCTTGCAACTGTCTCCCTAAATAAATAAATAAATAAATAAATAAATAAATAAATAAATAAAAGAAGAAAGCAAGTCCAGTTTGTGTTGCCCATATACTTACTGGAGCCTGTCTAGGCTGCATAGCAGCCATAATGGCTTTGTTTTTTAGTCTATGATAATTTTCTAGCACAATTAGAAAAATGTACAAACTCTGTACTTGGTTTTCTAGTACAGCTCCACCCCTTGCCACTTAATAAAGGAAAAGAAAATGTCCGAAGCTAACCACGGATATGTATCTCACAGACCTATCATGACCACATCATATTATCTGTAGGGTTTGATTCCAAATGTTGAAATGTTCTGTTGTCTGTATCGAGCTGTCTCTTGTGTTTAGATCTCATTCTTCCTCGGTCTCAGATTAGTGGAGGGGCACTTTATTCATGCTCTATGCATCTGGGTAAGATGCACTTCCAGAAACTAAAACCTGAAGTTGTGTAAAAGTGGATGGAATCTGCAAAGGCATTCATTTTATTTTTATAGATATTAGACATCTCCATTGGGGTCGGGCTTATTTTCTTGAAAACATGCTGTCTTTCCAATGATGATTACTTCTGTGTAGGCACATAATTTTATACCTATACGCAATGGGCTTTAATGGGAAGTTGGTTTGAAGGAAGAGTCTGGGACTAAGAAGTAACAAGAGGCTTCTTACAGCATTTGTTCAGGAAATGGAATGTACAGGCTGCTGTGTCAGCTGTGTTCCAGTTACCTTTCAAATGGTAATGAATTCACAGACTTAATAGAACACCTGTTTCTACCAAAGGAAAAAATAATAGTATGTTTCCGAGTCTTTTTATGTAACTCTATTTCTAGACTATTTAACAGTTTTTGTATTTGCTGGGGGATTTTGTTTGTTTTTTATTTCATATCTAATTCTTTGACAGTTTTGGTCTTTTTGGTGTCTTTCTGCGAAACTATTTCCTCTAAGTTGATAATTTCGTAAATATAAAACTACTAGGAATATAACTCAGCTGATGAGAGCTTGCCTTACACCCATGAAGCCCTGGGTTCGATTCCTCAGAACTGCATAAAAGTGGCATGGTGCATGCCTATAACCCCAGCCTTCAGAGGTGAGAGGAGGGTCAGGTATTTAAGGTCATTCCTGGGGACCTAGGGAATTCGAGATCAGCCTGGGCTATATACTTTATCTCAAGATAATTTATTCATAACTATATATGATCCCTTTTTATTTTCTAGAGTTTATAATGATACTTTGTTTTCTAAGACAAAGTCTTGTGGTATACACCCTGATGGATAGGAACTTCTAATGCGGGACTCATGTCTCCTCTTCCCACCTGCTGAGATAGCAGGAGTGTGCCACCATTCCCAGCATGCTCCTTCTCCCTCACTCTCTCCCCCTCTTGCCCCCTCCCATACACACACACACCACATCACCCTTTTTTTCTTTAGACAAGATTTCTCTGTGTAGCCGTAGCTTGCCTGTAACTTGCTATGTAACTGGCCTTGAGAACTCTCAGAGATGCACCTGCCCCTGCCTTCCAAGTACTGTGATTAAAGGCGTGCGCCAACGTGCCTGATTCAACCTTAGTTTTGATAATTTATGTCTTCTTTGATCAGTCTAAAAATTAAGAATTCTATTTGTTTGTGTGTGAGGATGTGGGAGTATGTTCATGCAGGCACACATATGTGCCATATACGCGTGTCCCTGCATGTAGAGACAAGAGAAGAAACTCAGGTGTGCTTCCTCGGGAGCTACTCATGTTTTTTCCTTGGCCTGGAGCTCACTGCTTAGGTGAGGCTGGCCAACCAGCAGGCTTCCCCAGAGCTGGGATTACAGGCATCTACCATCATGCTTGGGTTTTTCACTTCAGTTCTGGGGACTGAATTTAGGCTCTCACACTAGCAAGGCAAGCATTGTACCCAATTGAGCTGTATCCCCAGTCTGAATGCTTACTGTCACATTCTAGCCTTCACTGTCTTGCCCCTACCTGTATGTGACTCCCTCTCCTTTATAGTTTATTTTATGTGTTGGGTGTCTGCCTGAATGTCTGTACACCATGTGTATATACCGTGCCCTCAGAGGCCAGGGGGGCCATCAGATACCCTGGGACTGGAGTTGCAGGTGGTTGTAAGCTGCTGTTCGGGTGCTGGGAGTCTAACCCAGTCCTCTGAAAGAGCAGCCAGTGTCCTACACTGAGCTGCATCTTAAGCCCTTTTTTTAGCTTTTCAAGTTAGACACTAAGGCATTTGACTTTCAGAGTTTCTTCCTTCTATGTCTAAGCTGTAAGTTTCCCTGTACAAATCCTTTTAAGTGGAACTCACGGGAGGAGGTAGATTGTGATATTATTTTCTTTTCAAGGTGTTTTAAGAACATAAAGTAAGTACTTACATTACTGGCTGGGCAGTGGTGGTGCATACCTTTAATCCTAGCACTCTCAGGAGGCAGGGGCATTCAGATCTCTTGAGTTCAAGGCCAGCCTGGTCTACAGAGTAAGTTCTGAGACAGCCAGGGCTGCACTGAGAAATCCTGATTTGGGGGAGGAGGGGGTGGGGTGGGGCTTAAATCTTGCTTCTTTATCTAGTAAATTGATTTGTTACCACTATTAATCTATATATCCCTAGAAATTGGAATTCTTGCTTGCGATATTTTATTTTAAATCCTGAGCTGTGTTTGTATTTGCTACATTGGCATCATGCTCAGTCTAGCCTGGGTCCATTTCTAGTTGCTGCTCATGTTTTGAATCTGGGTCATACTTTGTACTTCGCTACTTTTTGCCAGAAGTGACTCTGTCTCACCTGTTCTCTGAGAGGATGTGTGTGCACGTGTGTCATCCCACCCACACCCTCAGCCCCGCTAGAAGGCAGGTGGCGCTGAGGCACCTTCTTCATTCTCTTCACTGCCTGGCCATTAGAAGACGCAGTCAAAGTTCAGCCAGCTCATTCTCAAGTCGCCGTGGGTTTTCTTTCCATTGCTTCTGTTTTCTCATCCCTTCCCCCTTCTTACCTGTGTGGTTTTGCAGCCTCTAAGGGAAAGGAAAGTGTTATCTTCTCCCATCCCCACCCCGACCCCAGAGTCTCCCTTTTAGCTCTCTGACAGATCCACTCCTCATCCCAATTAGACCACAGCCTTGAGCTGAGTTGTGTCCTGTTAGAGTCTTACCGGTTTGCCAGCTGTTGCTAACAGTGTCGTGAGTTTTGTTCCTCGTTCTCCTTCCACAGTTGTAGGAGATGGGCGTGCATTACTTAGAGATTAAGTAGGCAGTAAAACTTGGATCTAACATTTATTCTGCTAAATTTTTACCATCTGCTTATGTGTCTCATAAAACAGTCCAGCAGTTCATATGGTCAATTAAATCCAAGAGGCAGATAGGAAGCAAATTAATTAATCATAACCTAAGTTTGCATAGCACCTTTCAGTTTAAAATGCTTGTTTTATTGTGGCCTGTAAAACACCCTGAGTGGGGAATTCTAGATCTATACCCTTTGCTGTGTCACTCAGATTCCCCCAATGAAACCCAGTAAGATAGACTGTATGCATATTTGTTCATTTTCGCAGGTTGTATCATTTCACTCAGCCTGTGTAGGTATCCTTGTTATCAAAAGCCTTCCTGACTTTCCAAAGCTTCTAAAGAAAAAGTTATATTGTGTTCATCTCTGCATTCCATAACTTCTCACAGTGTGCCCAGCACCTGATGCTTCTTAGGTAAATGATACAACAAGGTACAGATGTGCTGAGGAGGAGAAGCTGGGCTTCCTGTTAAGGATGTAATCCATTCCCGCCTTGTATTAGCAGCAGCAGGAATTCAGGCCTGCGTAGACGCTGGTATGCACGCCTTTAATCCCAGCACTCGGGAGGCAGAGGCAGGCCGGATCGCTGTGAGTTCGAGGCCAGCCTGGTCTACAAAGTGAGTCCAGGATGGCCAAGGCCAAGGCTACACAGAGAACCCCTGTCTCAAAAAACCAAAAAAAAAAAAAAAAGAGAGAGAGAGAGAGAGAGAAAATCAGTTCTCCATTCAGGGTTGGAGAGGATAAGTCAGAATGCCTAGATCAAAGCATGGATTCCCATTCGGACAAAATTCAGGGGTGTTTGATAAAGGCTTATGGGAGAAAATTCATTTGAGCATTTGAACCTTGCAATGAGAATCGAGGACTTTGTTGGAGGTTTTGAGCAAGGAAATGAAGTGAGTAGAACATGCTTCTAGAGCATGGTCTGTTGCGGCCTAGACGGAAGGATGCCAGGAGCTGGAGTGGGAGCTCACAGCTGCACGTGCCACTAATGTGGCTCATAGTGGAGGGCCGTAATGGCTGTGCAGAGAAAGTGAGTTCAGGAGGAACAATGAGGGCAGAGAGTTCAGAACTGCACAGGTAAAGCAAGTAGGCAAGTAGCCAGCCATATACTGGGTGAACAGCATCTTGGGTTTCGCTTTTCCTCCTCTCTGAGATGAAGCTAATACCTGACCTGGAGTTCAGTGAGAGTAAACTAGAAATGCATAAGCTTTGACTTAGTTGCTGTGAATACCTCAGGTCTCCTTATTCTGGTGGTGCCACAGGTTAACCCAGTGCTTGCCTCTGAGTTACATCCCCAGGAATGTTTGAGACAGGGCTTGCTACGTAGCGCCGACAGGCTTTAAACCCAAGACTCCCCTGCCTCAGCCTCCTGAGTCATGGGATTGCAGTGTGCCACTGCGCCCGGCTATGTTTGTGCTGCTTGTTGCTGTGAGTGGGGCTGTTGTGAGCGTAGCTCTTGCTTGCGTTGGACTGGATAGTCCTGTCTTGTTGGAGAAAAGGGACTTCTCACTCAGAGGTAAGAACTGATATTGAGTTCTGGAGTTTTTATTTTTAAAGTGACTTTTAGAAATCGATATTAACATAAAGCTAGAAGTTTGGTCTGCCTTTAAAATGAGAGTTTGTCACCAGGCATGGTGGCACAGGCATGTAATCCCAGCACTCAGGAGGCAGACGCAGGCAGATCTCTGTGAGTTTGAGGCCAACATGGTCTACAAAGTGAGTCCAGGACAACCAAGGCTACACAGAGAAACCCTGTCTCAAAAAACAACAACAAAGATGAGAGCTTGTTTTGATGGTCATTTGGTCCCTTGCTATGCACTAGCAAAAGTAATAACAGTTAGGGGCTGCCTCCTGGCTTGCAGAGAAGAGAGGAATCCAGTTCCTACATATGCAGATATTTCTTCTAAAGGACAGCAAGCCTAAATAACCAAAGCACTTGAAGTAGTCAAGCTTTAAAAATTCTATCTGTTGGATTATATTTTTCTCAAGAGCCTAAAAACAAAACAAAACACCTTTCCTGGGAGAGAGCTTAATGGGATAATTTGGCTTCTGTGACTGATTGGTAATACAGTCTTAGAGCTTTGCAGAGGGCCCAGGGTCAATTCCTAGTACCTATATGGTGGTTCACAACCTCCCATAACTTCAGTACCAGAGCCTCCATCTCTTCTGACTTCTGTGAACACCAGGCACATATATGGTAGACACATATGCATCAAAAGCTAAAAAAAAAAAAAAAAGTAAAGATTTATGTATTATGTATACAGTGTCCTGCCTGCATGTATTCCTCCATGCCAGAAGAGAGCACCAGACCTCATTATAGATGGTTGTGAGCCATCATGTGGTTGCTGGGAAATGAACTCAGGACCTTTGGAAGACAGACAGTGCTCTTAACCTCTGAGCCATCCCTCCAACCCCCAAAACAAAACAAATTTGAAGTTATTTTTAAGAGGCAGGTACTGCATCCCCTATACCTGATATTTTAAAATAAATAAATAAATAAATGGATGAATAAAAGCTGCAGTGGGTTGGAGGAGAGTGTAGAATAGGGTATTTGTTTATAGCAGTGGTTTTCCTCATGTGGTCATGGATCATTGGCAGTTCCCAAGATAAAAAAAAGTCTGGTTAAACAGTTTACATGATAATACATCATAACACCTGCCATTTCTACTACATTTGCTAGCTTTTGCCATCAGTCCCAAAGCAATAAAATTTGCCAGTACCTTAGCAGGAATCAAAACAGAAAACAGTGATGTAAACCTTGCCGGTTTGGTAGTTGTACCCTTCATGTTGCAAATGAACAGAACAAAAGAAAACATAAACTCAAGAAGGTCCTTGGTGAAGTGCTGAGCAGCTGGTCCTTTCCATATTCCCTGGGGTAGAAGGAAAGATGTTCACAGCATTTGTTTTCTATTCAGAATGCTCTCTGTGCCACAAGTGAGAGCATGGTTACTGAGCTGCAGGCTGGATTCACTGCTATTTTTCCATACAAGAACCACTGCTGTGCAGACTAGCACTCTGGTATGAATATGTGGCAGACTTTCTCTTGAAAGTGAGTAGACTCATCTTTTTAAGGGAGAAATTGACCAGAGTTGCTAGCAACAAACTCAAACTTTCCTGCGAATATCAGAAAATTTTGTGTCCCCTGTGAGCTTTATAGCTTCTAAGTATACTTAGAAACAGTATGGCAACCTCCTGGTCAATGAGAGGCCAGATGTAGGACAGTGGTCCTTTAAGAATGTCTCAGGGGGCTGGGTGTGTCAGAAACAGGCAGATCTCTGTGTCTGAAGCAAGCCTGGTCTACATAGCAAGTTCCAGACCAGCTAAGGTGATAGATAGATAGATAGATAGATAGATAGATAGATAGATAGATAGATAGATAGATAGATAGATAGAGATATATATATATTAAGACCCTATCTTTAAGAAAAAGAAAGAAAGGAAGGGAATATTATAATGAAGCCAGAAAATTCCCATCACCCAGTGTCATAGAGTAGTATTTGCACTGGCCCTGGTGTAAACACAACCCTCTGCATCTATACTGCCTAACTTCTGAAAGCACAGCACTCTACAGTGCTATAGATACAGATAAAGACATATTGAGAGAGGGAGGCCTACTATAAAACAGCCATGTGCTAGCTCTTCAGGAGGAACCTATAAGAAAACAGGTGGGGTTTTTGGTTGGTTGGTTGGTTGGTTTTGGTTTTTGGTTTTCTGTGATTGTGTCTCTCCTTTCCCCTGTTGCCAACTCGGCCACTCCTAGATTCTTTGACTTTGGGGAGATCTATGTGACCTTATTCAGCCTCAAGTCTTTTGTAATAATGTTGCTGACCTCTGGGGTTGCAGTGGTGAGGACAGACCCCCCTTGCATCTCTCCAAGTATTCTCAAGGTTTGGCTATCCTAAGTCTCAGTCCCCATGTCCTGTCGTCACATCCTGGTTCCTCAGGCTTCATTTCTCTGACTATGTGATCTGTTCCACACAGTGAGCTTTTTTTTGTTTTGTTTTTGTTTGTTTGTTTTGTTGTGTTGTGTTGTATTTTGTTTTTTTGAGACAGGGTTTTTCTTTGTAACAGTCTTGGCTATCCTGGACTCACTTTTGTAGACCAGGCTGGCCTCGAACTCACAGCGATCCGCCTGCCTCTGCCTCCCAAGTGCTGGGATTCACCACCACACCCAGCAAGAAAACAGTACTTTTTAAAACACAATATTTTTATTAACTTTTGAAATTTTTATACAAGCATTTTGGTCATATTCAATCCTTATTCTTTCTTAGCTTCCTCCAAGATCCACTCCTCACCCTTCACTCCTTCTCAATTTTGTGTCACTCACACTCCCCCCTTATAGCACCCTGGTCTCCAGTTTGTGCTGTTCATATACTCATGGATGTAGAGTCATCCATTACAGCATGGTCAGGCTGCCAGCGGCCACTTTTAAAGAAGCTATCAACTATCAGTAACTCCTCAGACACAATTCTAGGCTCTTGAGCCCCTCCCTGCTCCATACTAAAATGCTAGCTGGCTTGATCTTACACATGCCTTATACAGGGAACCACAGAGGGGCTGAGTTCGTGAGAGTGGCAGCCCTTTCACATACAGAAGACACCATTTCAGTATGTCCCTCCCCACCCTCCGGCTCTTACAGTCATCCTACCTCCTCTTCTCTGATGGTCCCTGAGCTATGGGGTGGGAGATATGATCTAGAGATCCCATTTGTGGCTGAGCGCTCCACTGACACTCTGTTGAGTTTGACCAGTTGTGTCTTCACTTCTGACTACTGCACAAAGAAGCTTGTGATGAGGTCTGAGGGCTGCTCTCATTTGTGAGTACCAACATAGCAATTTAGAGGGTGGATGACACCATGGACGTTTAGCAAAGTAAATGGTAGTAGGTTGATCCCTGGACCTGGGAGCTCCCCAACTGTGAGTTCTTGGGTAGAATTCAAGAATCGCTGGCAATGCATTTCCTCCTGTGGAGTGGCCCTTAAATACAATCAGAAAGTATTTGGTTACCCCGTAACATTTGTGCCACTGTTGCACTCATGAGCATATCTTGCCATGCCAGCCCTTTCTGTAATTTACCGAGTGGACATCTTGAAGATTTTTTTTTACTTCCTGCATAGGATCTGAAGAAGACTCTATCCTATTAGAGATGGCATTTTCATGTGTGTTAATTGCCCCTGAAGACATAGTAGGGTAGGATGTGTGGATATCAATACCCTGACTCTGTGTAAGCTAGGCAGTGATGCACATTGTCTGCTCTTAGTTTTTTTTTTTTTTTTCAATTTGTTTTATTATTTTATGTGTATAAGTTTGCCTGCACATTTGCCCGTGCACATATGTGTGCTTGGTGTCCATGGTGGCCAGAGGAGGGTGTCAGAGCCCCTGGGACTGAAGTTGTAGACAGCGTGAGCCACCATGTAGGTGCTGGGAATGAACCCAGGTTCTCTGGGGAAATAGCCAGTACTTTTAAACACTGAGCCAACTCTCTAGCCCCTATTCCTTAGGTTTTAGCAAATAAGTTTTAAATGTAATAAAAAGCTAAATTTTAAAAGTATAAATAAAGCACTGAATAAGTATATTATTGTTATTTATTTTTTGCTTCTGTGGAAAAATGCCTTGACTAAAGCACCTTGGGAAAAGGGGATATATTTTAACTTACAGTCCAGGTCACAGTTTGTCTTTGTGGAGCAGCCAAAGCAGGAAATTTAAACAGCCCGCCCACATCACTATATTCACAGTCAAGAGCAGAGAGAAATGAGTGTATGTGTGCTCACTTCTTGTGCTCAGCTCAATTCCTTCACTTTTCCACAGTTCAGGCCCCTACCCTGGGAATGACGTCACCCACGCCTGGCTGGCTGGGTCTTCCCACATCAGTTAGCTTAAGACAGCACCCCCTTCCCAGGTGATTCTAGCTTGTATCAAGTTGGCAGTGCTAACCATTGCAGATAAAAAGGAAATGTTTTGTATAGCTGAATGGGATGTATGTTTTTAAAGCTAAGTGTTACTGCAAGAGTTTTTAAAAATAGCTGGCTGTGGTGACACACATTTTTATCCAGTTCTTGGGAGGTGGAGGCAGCAGGACCATGAGCTGCAGGCCATGGTCTGCTATCAGAGGTTCTCAAGCTGTGGGTCACAACCCTTTCATAGGGGTTACCTAAGACCATCTGCATACCATATATTTACGTTATGATTCATAGTTATGAAGTAGCAGTGAACATAATTTTATGGTTGGGGGTCACCACATGAGGAACTGTATTAAAGGGTAAGAGCATTAGGAAGGTTGAGAACCACTGCCTCTGTAGCATAAGTATCTAGTGGGCTGTTGCATCTAGCTTTGATGTTTGCACAGTAATGAAATTGCCTAACACTCTACGTGCCTGTCATTAGGAATATCTGCCTGTACTTAGAAGAGTTTTCCAATGGGATCCGTGCTGATATTAGCAAATAGAGTGGAGGGGCTAAATGCAATATAGCAAAATGTACAGTGGTAGCACACACCTTTAGTCCCAGCACTCCAGAGGCAGGTTTCCGTGAGTTTGAGGCTGCTGTGGTCTGCAGAGCTAGTTCCAGGACAGTCAGGACTACACAGAGAAACCCCCCCCCTTCTTTTCTTTTCTTTTTTTCTTTCTTTTTTTGGGGGGAGGGGTTGGGGTTTTTGTTGTTGTTTTCTTTTGGTTGGTTGGTTTGTTTGTTTTGGGTTTTTTTGTTTGGTTTGGTTTGGTTTGGTTTGGTTTTTCGAGACAGGGTTTCTCTGTGTAGCATTGCCTGTCCCAGACTCACTTAGTAGACCAGGCTGGCCTCGAACTCACAAAGATCCACCTGCCTCTACCTCCCAAGTGCTGGGATTAAAGACATGTGCCACCATGCCCAGCAAGAAACCCTGTCTTGAAAAACAAAACTAGATAGATGGATGGATGCATGCATCCTGCCTGGTCATCAACAAAGCAACAGTTTTCATCACTTACAAATAATGTTACAAATCATGCAGAAGTGAAAGAGCTACACAAGTTACTTGGTTGTCCAGTAAATGGTTGCTTGACAAGTAACATGAGAAGTTTATTGGCATGGTTTGACATTGCCATGAGCCTTCCAGGGACTGCTGCTTGTCAGGGCTGAGGATGTAGCTCAGTATTGAATTCATGCCTAGTATGTGTGAGGCCCTGAGGTTCATCACCATCAAGAAACCTTGTCGAGTTTGGATAAGTTGTTCAAGATGGTAATGTGCAGCTCACCGAAAGGACTGTTAAATACTTCTCTCCCTCTCTTAACAGCCTCTGTGGGTCAGAACAATGCATGACAACAGAATAACTGCATGTGTTATGGAGACCACTAAAACTTAACTACATTTACTTTAGAAAATGCTACTTTAGCAGACAGTAGGCTTGTGACCTCTATGTAAATTACTACCTGTTTTTAAATAATTCTATAGTGGTAAATAATAGTGGACACAGATCCACAGGGTAAGAAGCCCTATGTGCTCTGTAGTGTAAAGTGAAAGGGACTGGGCTTGTGGTACAGTCCTTGCACTCCCAGCCCTCAGGAGATAGGTGCAGGAGAGTCCAATTTGAGACCATCCTGAGCTGCACAGCTAGACCCTGTTTCAAAAAAATAAAGAATCGGAGTTAAGAGTATACATTGAAGCCTTTCTGTTGGTGATAAAACTTGGTACATGCTTACAGCATGGTGCTCTGAGTGCAGTGTATTTGGTGTGAACTTGGTAGAGCTTGGTAGAGGCTGAGCTGTAGCGGGCACTGGATGTAAAGCCTCTGTCACGTAGCAATGTAAATTTGGAGTTTGATTCTCTTATGGATAAGGGTATTGCAGAGTTATTGATGAGTTAAAGGCGAAACACTGAGGAAATGGCTGCATAGCATCTCCTCATATATTAGCCAAGTCTCCTGAATGCAGGTCTTTGCACACACCTCTAGCTGACAGGAACTCAAGACATCTTACTGTCCTCCATCCTCTAGGTTCTTGGTTGTGTACCATTTCTATGGATTGCAGCCACTTTCTCTTATGACTTACTAACACTTGGCTTGCCCTTATTTCATGATAACACTTGTAGACCACTGACCTGCTATCAATACAACCAAAATGCAGCACTGCCGGGTCCTCTTACCTTCAGCCTGCAGCATAGCTGTCACTACCATGTTCCTGATCTATCATTAGAGGCCTTCTCCTACCAGGCATCCATGAATCCTGTCTGCCTCAAGAAATAAAATGTAGGAAGAATAAATTAAGCCCACATCCTTTATCAGTGTATTCATAAAAATAATCTTTTGTATCTTTCACCTTCAGAGCTGTGATGTGAGAGTAGTCTGGCAGTTTCAGTATGGGTAAAGAAGATATCCATTTCCTGGTTTGCAAGTCAAGAGTTGGCACATGATGCTAGAATCAGACAATAGAAACAGTTGTCCTTGAACCATGTAGGAGCCAAGATACTATTGTGGCACATTGCTGTAGGAACTGTCTCCATAACTGCTGTTATGCCATCATTTCTTCATTTGCCTGCCCTTGCCATTTAAAGAGACCAAAGTGAAAAATTACTAGGAACGATAATGCTGTGGCTTACCAACCCATACTTCTTCCACATCTCACAGCAAGGGTGATAAAATTATAATGAATATTTAGGGACTTTAAGAGCTTTATCACCGTGGATTGGCTGAGAAACATTATAACTAATGCTTTCCCAGCAACATAGGCAATAGTTCCCTTCTTGGGGGTGTTTTGGATTCAGGGAGAAGTTACTCTCACTTACCTTGGGATGGGACAGAGCAGCACTCAGCACATTGGCTAAAGTGCTGTTTGTTGTGTATGAGTCTCTGACTGTGCTGGCTAGTTTTATGTTAACTTGATACAAGCTGGATCATCTGAGAGGAGGGAGCCTCAGTTGAGAAACTGCCTCTGTAAGATGGGGCTGTAGGCAAGCCTGTAGGGCATTTTTAGATTAGTGATTGATATGGAAGGACGCAGCCCATTGTAGTGGAGCCACGCCTGGGCTGGTGGTCCTGGGTCTATAACAAAGCAGACTGAGCGAGCCAGTAAGCAGCACCCTCCCCGGCCTATGCATCAGCTCCTGCCTCCAGGTTCCTGCCCTCACTACAGCGGCTCTCAACCTGAGGGTTGTGACCCCTTTAGGGGTCACCTAAGGCCACCTGCATATCAGATATTTACATTACAACTCGTAACAGTAGCAAAATTATAGGTAAGAAGTAGCAATGAGGTCATTTTATAGTTGGGGAATCACCCCCACATGAGGAATTATATTAAGGGGTCACAGCATTAGGAAGGTTAATAACCACTGTATTGTATGGAACTCTGAGTAAAATAAACCCTTTGCTCTTCAAGTGGCTTTGGTTATAGTGTTTCATTACAGCAATAGTAACCCTAAGACACTGAGGTATAAATGCAAGTTAATCAGCCATGATTATTTTGTGTCCTAAAATCCATTCTGATTTGCCAGGCGTGGTGGCACATGCCTTTTAATCCCAGCACTTGGGAGGCAGAGGCAGGTGGATCGCTGTGAGTTTGAGGCCAGCCTGGTCTACAAAGTGAGTCCAGCACAGCAAAGGCTACACAGAGAAACCCTGTCTTGGGGGGAAAAATCCATTCTGATTAAACAGTATTTTCCAAAGACACCCTAAAAAGAAAAAAAAGGAGTAAACAGGTAAGTGGATGGTGTGTATCATTTACCTCTGTTTAAAGGCTGTGATCTTTCCAACTGGTTTTACATTGCATTAAATTCATCACAGAGCTGAGATGGTGCTTGCTGTGTAAGCCTGATAGTCTAATCATGGAACCCTTGTAAAGCAGGAGAGAGATGGTACCTCAGTTGTCCTCTCACCACATGCACACAGCACACACTTACTGCTCAATCACATCACACTACATACACTCTTTACATTTAAATATAGTACAATCTTAACGCAAAATTGGATTTGAATAATAAGAGTTTGAAATATGATTTTTAAAAGTTAAAGCAAGCCAGGTGTGGTGGCACACACCTTTAATCCCAGCACTTAGGCAGGCAGAGGCAGGTGGATCACTGTGAATTCAAAGCCAGCCTGGTCTACAAAGGGAGTCCAAGACAGTCAGGGCTACACAGAGAAACCTGGGGGCTGGGGCGGGTGGCGTAAAGAAGTTTCTTTTTTTCTGCAGATTTTGAATCACCGTGAATCTACCCAAATGGAAATGGATGATAATTACCTAATTTCAGCCAGGGTGAATTACCTAATTTCAGCCAGGGTGGTGGCAACTACTTGGGTGGCTGAGGCAGGAGGACTGCTTGAGCCCAGGAGTTTAAGATTAGACTTTGGAAAACCCCTCTAAAGAACTGAGTGAGCAGTTCTCATGGTAGCTACTGGGCAGTGCCTCTCCAGCAGCTAGAAAACCCTCTAACCCCTCTGCCCAGTGAAAACATAGTCCAGGAACTATGTGTGCTTCTCTTCATAAAGCTGTGAGATCTTCCAGGGGAATGCTACAGGAGTTGATGCCAGTTGTGACTGAAGCTCTGTGTGTGAAATCATGAGATTCACAGCTTAAAATGTTTCTAATTGGAGCCAGGCCTGGTGGCGAACACCTTTAACCCTAGCAGGTAGATCTCTAAGTTCAAGGCCAGCCTGGTCTACATAGCAGGTTCCAGGACAACCAAGGCTACACACAGAGAAACCCTGCCTCTCAAAACCAAAAACAGTTTCTAATTGGAAATGAATAGACTTCTCAGCTATTTCTGACTTTCTTGCAAGAGTTCCAGCCATATTTTGAATATAAACCGAGTGTATATAGTCATTAAACCAATTATTCTTTATGTTTTAAAGGTCTAGTGTGTTAAAATCATGCATCCCAACATTCTTTTTTTTTTCCTTTGAAACTTGATTTTTAAATAATTTTAAATTTACACTACAGTCCCAGAAGTACAAGTTCTTCCCATGCACCTGTCCCCAGCCTCCCTGCAGTGTCACCATCTTAAATTGCTATAGTGCAGTTTTCAAAGCAGGTGGTATGGGGCAAGAGAAGGTGGCTGGCTCTCCAGAGTCCTTTATCTGGACACTAATTAGTTAGTTGTGTCTCCTTGGCCACAAACATTGTAACAGTTTTCAGCGAGTAAGGGAACTAGCTCTAGGCTCTAAGGCCCTGCTGGGGGCTGGCACTCGCTTCTGTCTCCTGCTTATCTTTTCAGGCCTCTCCCGTGCACGCATAGCAAAGGGCTACAGTGATGTTTGTCTCCGTCTGAGCAACACAGGGTTAAAGCTGCATTTCCTAAAATATTTTACAGTGGCTGAGAATAATAAGCATAGACTATTGTTGCCATATTTGGATGCCTTCATTAAAATAAGTACTTGCATCATACCAGGAAGATGTCTCAGCACATAAATGTGCTTGTTACCAAGCCTTACCAGACTCAGAAGATGGGAGAAGAGAGAACCAACTCCTGAAAGTTGCCCTCTGACTTCACATCTGTGCCTGCCAAGCTCCCCATACACAAATAAATGAAAGTGATTTATTTGTTTGTACTTAAATTTTTGTAACATTTTATTAACTACCTGCCACTAATCTCAGGTAACTTCTAAATACATAAAGGCTAACTGTGTATGTTTCAGGTGTTAGTGTCAGCAGATTATAGGAAGACTACTCTTTTCTAGAAGCAGAGAGAACAAACTTCACCTAACAGCCCAGAGCGAATTACAGCCATCCTGCCCCAGCCCAACCCCGATAGACACCTGGGAGAAAGAAAGCCAGCCAAGACAAAAAGGAAATTGAGGTGTACAGAAAATATGGACCTCTCAAAGCTGCCTAAAAATATTTATATCCTCAGAGAGATAAGAGAAGATGCTTCATCCACTTTAAAAATAATATTTAAAAAAGAAGAATAAAATGCTAGTCTCAATTTATTTATAAATGTAGCACATAGTGGGCAGTATTGAGTTACTGCCCAGAACATGTTTAGTTGCCATATACTCAATAAATTGTTCTTTCTATTAAAAAGTTTTTCAAAGCATACATGAGTTCATGGCCCAGAACCGCCATAGGTTTGAGGCCATTGTGGAGCCTGGGCCTGTTGTTCTAGTGCCTGAATGCTGAGGCAGAAGACCCCTTGGGCCCAGGAATTTAAGGCCAGCCAGGGCAATAGAGCAAGACCATGTGATGTTGAGGGGCAGGGAGGAGAAGGAAGGTCATTACAAACAACAACAACAAAACAAATCTCTTTTTTTCCTCCTGTTCTCTTTCCTGGAATGAGGTTTTTAGGCTTTAAAACATGCTTGAGGGCCAGCAAGATAGCTCAGTGGATAAAGGCATTGCCATGCAAACCTAGTGGCCTGAGTTCAGTTCCCAGGAGCCTCTGGTGAAAGGAGGGGACTGACTCCTGAAAGATGACCTCTTCTTCACATAAGCAGTGTGTCATATGCATACCCACAAGTGTACACACAAAACATGTGCAATAATAAAATGCCTTTAGTCTGCTATAAGCTGTAAGAAGCCTGCACTCCGTGCAGTTGGAAGTTACTAACTTCACTTGAGATACTGTTGGAGGCATGGGGTCCCTCATTGATTGCATCTGAAATTTGCTGTTGGTCCTTCCTGTGAATACTGAGCAAACAGACACTAGCTGCTTTATGCCCTCCCTAGTGAGTACTTTGTCAGAATGTCCACAGAAAGCAAAGATAGTCTTGAGAGATGCTTGGAAAAAGTTGCTCGGCAGCTGTGGATTGAAAAGAAAAAGAGGCACTGCTGTTAGATTTTCCTTAGAGTAGTGTAAGGTCCACTCTTCACAGTGAGTCATTCGCTTTAAAAGCTTTCCTATACTTAGCTTTTTGTTCCCTTAACCCATGCCATCTCAGCTCAGGAGAATACTTGCTCCTCCATGGTTAGGCCTTAGGAGTGAGAGTATGGCATGTACAGGTCTCCTCTCCTGGGGGAATGAGAGGGTGGGGTGACAGTGAGTCCATCACTGAGTGCCTGCTCTGCACTTAGGGAGTGACCTCAGCCACCTGCTGACCTCTCTTCCAGGCTAATAATAATGCCTGCCTCCAGGGCCTAGGAGCTTTAAAGAAACAGTACCTAAAAGTATGTGCCCTGTGGGGCTGGAGAGATGCTCATTGGTGAAGAGCACTGGCTGCTCTTCCAGAGAACCCTGGTTTAGTTCCCAGCACCCACCTACATGGCAGCTCACAACCCTCTGACACTCTGGCCTCAGCAGGCACCTACCTGCATATACAGCTACTTCCGTGCACATGACTCACATACAGACAGGTATGGATGGACGGATGGGTGTTGCATGTCTACATACCCTAAAATAATGTTAACTACCTACTGTGTAGGGCTAGTGAAATTTTACATTAACATACTTAGCTAATGTCTGACATCCAGTAAACATGTGTCAGGTCTAACATACAATGTGCATTCAGGAAGTAGTTGCAGTTATCCTGTAGGGAGTTTCTGTTTTTCAGTAAAATCCTAAGTGGAGAGGGGAGGAGAAAAACAAGCAACACAAAGACAGGGAAGACAGTCTGAGCGCTTTCATAGGAGGCAGGAGTCCTCACTGCCTGAAGGCAAGTGGCGAGAACTGACAGCCAAATGCAGCACCACACACAGCATACACAAGTGAGTAAAATAATCTTCAGAATCATGATCTGCAGCGCATGTATTTATGTCATTACTTGTTTTATAAAGAACACCTACAACCATAAACAAAGCCAAACATCCCAGTCATAAAAGATTTGCATGGGATGACTAGCAGCCACCAAAAAACATGTAAAAAGCTCTGATGTTCCTTGTCTTCTACCAAAATAGCTCCAACAACTGTATTGCAAGTACCTAGAGCCCATGCCCAGCTGGTGCAAGTCAACCATGGCACAGCCACTCTGGATGGGGCTGAGTGTGCACATGCCCAGCCGGTGCAAGTCAACCATGGCACAGCCACTCTGGACGGGGCTGAGTGTGCACATGTATTGGTCCACCTGCACCAAAAGATGTGAATGCTCATAGGAACGTTGTTAGCAGGCAGTGACACAGATAAATTGTGTGTGTTTATGCAGTGGGATACTTTATGGAAGGGAAAGTGGCTGTGCCAGTTTGCACAGTGATGCCTTTGGCTAGGACTGACTGGAATGGGTCCTGCTTCTTACTCTGCTTTCATAGCTATGTGGGTGTACTTTCTAATGAAAGTCCACACAGCCCTGTGCTTATGATGTCAGTGTCTTGAGTGCAGCTGCATGAATTTAAGTCTATCCACCTGACTTGCAGAGGCCAGAAGACAGCCTGGAACTGGAGTTTACAGAGGGTTGAGAGCCATCATGTCGGTGCTGGGAACCAAACCCACATCTTCTGCAAGAGCAGCAAGTGCTCTTAACCACTGAGCCATCTCTCCAGCCCTTATTTGTGCATTTTTTGTTGATGTTAAATCTCCTGTTTGTTTGTTTGTTTGTTGCTTGTTTATTATTTTGGGTCTTCTGAGATCTCTCTGTGTAGCCCTCTGGAACTCACTCTCTAGACCAGGCTGACCTCAGACTCAGAGATCTGCCTGCCTCTGCCTCCTGAGTGCTGGGATTAAAAACCTGCACCACCACCACCACCACCACCACCACCACCACAGCCTTCCCAGAAGGTCTTCATTTTGAATTGCCTTAATGGACTTAAAATTTTTAAAAATAACTGTCAGGTTTTCCACCTACCAGGTCTTCCTAGAGTTAATAAGTGTTCACTGCAGACTGGAAAGTCAGCCACTGTGGCTTATAACCTTCTTAAGTTTAGTCTTTAAGACAGAAAGGAACCCTCAAGAACAACAGCTAAGAGCCTCCATCAGCAGCCTCTGAAGTAATCCTTCTTCCCCATTTATCCTGCCAGTGTGCATGCACCATGACAGGCTACATGGGTAGCATATGTAAGTCATATGTAAAACTGACTTAAAGTTTATAAAAACCAATCTTTTAACTTTGTGTGGCACATTGGCTTCGGAAGGTTAAATCTGATGCTTTTAAGGATTGAAGAGAGCTCTGTGTGATCCAGCTATGAGATAGAAGGGGGAAATGGGAAGGTGTTTAAATAAGCTTTCATTGCAGTTGATGCTTCTTGCTCTGGCTGTATGCTAGTGCCTGTGATGCTGTTTCATCTTTGAATGGAGTTTGGGGTTTGTTTGTTTGTTTTTTGTCTGCATTGCGCTCCCATTGGCGGCTGAAAACATTACACTTTTTCAAAGTATGGTTCTATAGCCCTTCCCTTTGTGCTATCTTTACATCATGTAAGCACTGTACACTTAATGCATCTTCAAGACTGATAAAATGAAGTACAAAGCTGACAGCTTTATATTAAACATGTAAAAAGTGAATCTTTAAAAGTTTATTCTTGATTATCCTTTCAAGGTGGTTGCTAACATCTGAGCCCAAAAAAAGTGCCTCTGATTCACAGTATCTTTAGCCTAAACACTAGGCCAAAGGGAGCTTCTTGTATGTCACCCAGAAGAATCTACTGGAATCAATTCTGTCTCAATTAAGATAAGAAGAGTACACTTCACTTCTTTTTAAAAGAATGTTGTTTTAATTAACTCAAATTATCAGGTTTGGCAAGCACTGTATACCAAATGGTAAAAATGTAAGGCTAAATTACCAGATGACAACCACAAGGAATTTGCCTATAAAATATTGTTTCTCAACATAGGAACTTTGAGAAGTTCATGTGGGAAAAATTAGATCAGATGTGTATCTGGTATGTTTGATTAAAGCTGTTTACTCCCTGGAGCTGATGAGATGGTTTATACCCCACCCTCTGCATAAGCTCACAAAGACACAATAAGATGTAAAAGAAAGGATGCTCATGCTCAGTCACCATGGAAACAGGCAGATCAGTGTGTTCTCTAGTAGCCAGGGTCCCATAAAGCCTTAGAGTGGAAATGTATCTGCCTTTAGGGTACCAGGTTGAGCGTTCCCTAATACCAGGGTCACCTGGAACTGAATCAAAAGGAAGTGAGAATAAAGATGAATTCAGGATAAGAAGGCGCCTCAAGGCCGGGCGCGGTGGCGCACACCTTTACTCCCAGCACTCGGGAGGCAGAGGCAGGTGGATCGCTGCGAATTTGAGGCCAGCCTGGTCTACAAAGCAAGTCCAGGACAGCCAGGCTATTCAGAGAAACCCTGTCTCAAAAAACCAAAAGCTGCTTCAGCTTTTGGGCAAGTAAACTGTCATCACTAGGTTCCCACCTTCATAAGTCGTATCCTTACAGTACTTTTGACAGAAACCAATAAAATGAACAGAATGCTAGAGCACTGCCTTCTTGGGTTCCTTGAGAGTCTGAGATGGCATAGCTAAAGAGGCAGTGACCTCTACAGCCAAGCACAAAGGTTGCTTTGTTTTCAAAACAGAGGTCTCAAAAATAGAAGGCTCTACTCAGAGCCTGAGAAAAGAGGGCTATTTTTACATCTTCTCGGGGCTTCATCAAACCACAGAGGGTTCTGTGCCTGTGCTCCCATTTTGCTAATGTACTAAAAATAATCAAAAGACCCAAATTTTGTTTGTAGACTAGAAGCATTTTGAGCATCAGTGACACCTTGGACTTTTTCTTCTTCTAAAGGATAGTTACAAGTCTTTGCTTACACATCTGCTGTTTGAAACAACAGTAGTAGAGGAAAACTGTATTTCACGTCATTCTTAGGAAACAATTACAGATTTTTATTGTTCATTGTGTTTATTTCCCTCTTTAGCAGACAGAAGGCGGAGCACAGACAGATGGACAACAGTCACAGACACAAAGTAGTGAAAACTCAGAGAGTAAATCCACCCCCAAGCGACTACATGTCTCTAATATCCCCTTCCGCTTCCGGGATCCCGACCTTCGGCAGATGTTTGGGGTAAGTCTCTGATATCTTTCTATAGATTTAATTAAAATAATGTAATCCAAGCTGGGTGTGGTGGCGCACGCCTTTAATCCCAGCACTTGGGAAGCAGAAGCAGGTGGATCTCTGTGAGTCTGAGGCCAGCCTGGTCTATACAGCACGTCCAGGACAGCCAAGGCTATACAGAGAAACCCTGTCTTGAAAAAACAAACAAACAAAAAAATGTAATCTACCAGAGGTGTTACTAGTCATTAGGGTTTAGGGTAAACTGTAAAGATGTTATGAGAGAACTTTAAGTAAACCATTGTTGTCACCCATAAGTCTGGACACCTCTTCCTGTCACCTTACCTGCCCCGGACATTATTAGCATTACAGGTTGTCACACAGACACACAAGCTGCATGCAGCTGTTAGCTTGGACTGAGGAAGTTCTTGTAAGGTGGCCACCCTCTTCACACACCAACCTCAGTGAGCATGTCAGTAACATTCTTGGTTTCACTAGAAGAGCAAACATCCACCATCTTTATAGCATGATTTTCTTAACCCTGCAACCCCATTAGAAGTCCTCTGGGAAACCTAGAAAACACTGCACACCCAAGGTGTGATTCAGCTGCCCTGGATGCAGTGTGAACCTATGTACTCACTGTACAAGGTCCCCACAAGATTCTGTGTGGGTCTCAATGTCATGGCATGCTCTTTTTCCTGACACATTATTGCCTCCCACTCCTCACTGTCATCCTTATTTCTCCTGTTCAGGATGTGTTAGTGCTACCCTCCACTTCTGCATTGTCTCAAGTCAGTGTGGATAATATAGATTTTCATGTGGCTCATTTAAATGCAGCATAAAACAAAATGGGATTTTTAAGGAACCCAGGATCAAATCCTAGTTACTTAGGACCTTAGGAAATTCATGTAACCTCTTTTTTGACCTTGAAATGTCTATCTAAGAATGCAGTAGTAATCTCTAACTTGAGTGTTAAAAGTAAATGAAACAGTATGTGTAAAAGCAGGTGCTACCCAGAGCTTTGTTTTCAGTTCCTGTATCACTCAGTAGTGTCAAGGCCAGCATCTAAAGTATGCTGTGGAGCACTGTTTCCCTACCCCTGATGAGCTCCTTCAGCTGTTTTCATCCTCCCAAATCACCATCATAAAAATGAAAGTATAGGGGCTGGAGAGATGGCTCGGTGGTTAAGAGCACTTGCTGCTCTTCCGGAGGACCGGGCTCAATTCCCAGCACCCACATGGCAGCTCACAACTGTCTGTAACTGCAACTGACACCTTCACACAGACACACATGCAGACAAAACTCCAATCACATAAAATAAAAATAAATTATTTTTGAAAAATGAAAGTGTAACAACATAAATTCCTGTTATTGAAAGTGAGTGGCTGCTAATTTTTCCTGAGCCTGTGTTTTGCTGTTTTATTTTGGCTGCTGCTGTTAATTTGACCTAGGACAGAAAGAATCAGTAGTTCCTTAGATATTTCCTAAGGACAGCTGACTAGTGCCATGTTCTGCTTTTTCTTGGCCATGCCACTTAATTGTTACAAGGCTTGGGAGCCAAGTTCTGTCACAGCTAACTACCTGGACATATTTTTGCCACTAAAAAGGTCAGCGTTGAGGTGTAATGCCACGTATCACGATGATGAGCTGTTTCCATCTTCAGAGAGAAGAGAGCAGTGGAGCCTAGCAAGGGCAGCTACACGACTGGATCACAGGGGAAAGGAAGCACACCCAGAGAATGACCTGGTCTGAGTGCTGAGAATGGCAGGGTTGTCCCTTGAGTCAGATGGGTGATAGCCTCCCAAGAGCTGCCTAGGTTTCTCAAAATGGCTCATATTTTTTCCTAAAGCATAAGGTGGGGATTTTCTTTTCTTTACAAAAGACATCTAAGTGTCTCTTTTCTTCCACACGGTTGGTTGATGCCTGTCCCTAAACAGTAACCCTAGAAAGCAGCAGGAACTCCATGCTGCGTTCAGTAAGACTGTGGACTTCTACCATATCTACTAAAGCTCCACTCTTCTTAACCAGAAATGGCCTATCTATTAGCGTGCCTGCTGCTGTTGCAGAGGTCCAGAGTGCAATTCCCAGCACCACATGGTGGGTCACAGCCACCGGTGACTCCACACCCAGGAATTCCAACACTGTCTTCTGGCCCTTGTGGGCACCCACACAGATATGGACAGGCATGCGCACACACGCAAGCGCACGCACACACACACACATACACACACACAAATAGCAAAACTTTCATATACACAAGATGTTATACAACTGTAATTGAGGCAGGGCTGTGGTGGCAAACACCTTTAATCCCAGCACCCAAGAGGCAGAGGCAGACAGATCTCTGAGTTCAAGGGCAGCTTGGTCTATAGAGCAAATTTCAGGACAGCCAGAGCTACACAAAGAAACCCTATATTGAAAGGGGTGACAGGGAGGCGGGAAGTACACAATAGAAAAAGTTTAAAAAAGAAAGAAAGAAAGAAATGCTAGCACTCTGTGCTTAATAATTTTACATAAAATAAAACATTGTTCTCTTTTCCTTAATTTCCAGTTAATGATGAAACTTGAGTCAAGTCCAGGTATCTAACAGAAAAACTGGGGCTCTGATTGAGACAGTAACACTTTAATCTAGTATGAAAACAGCATTTCTGGGCTGGAGAGATGGCTCAGAGGTCTAAGAGCACTGACTGCCCTTCCAAAGGTCCTGAGTTCAATTCCCAGCAACCACATGGTCACTTACAACCATCTAGAATGAGATCTGGTGCTGCCTTCTGCTGTACAGGCATACATGCAAGCAGAATACTATAATAATAATAAATAAATAAATCTTTTTAAAAGAAAGAAAAAAGAAAACAGCATTTCTGGCTTATGATTTTCTATTTTTCAGAGCTTTTTCTCCGACCTCTTATAGTTTGGTTTGAAATTCAAATGAAGCAGATAATGGGGACAGGTCAAATACAGCGCTGCCAGGAGGTGCCCATGGCCTCCCTCTGACTCGGGCTGTGGCTTAGCAGGTTGTCCCTCTAGGCATAATCCCTAAATAGGCACATGTAGGGATTTGAATAGAACTTTGTGGCTTTGTATCTTTTTAGCTATGAGGTTATATTTAAATAATTACTGAACAGATTGTCATTTTAAGAATATTCCTGATATTTCTTACAGAACTACTAAAATGGTAAATAAATGGAATCATCCTTTATGTTAAAATATTTTAAGTATGACAACATTATGCCACCTATAGAAATTGCAACATGCACATATTTATTGGGCCAATCATTCACAGTTTCAAAAGACAAAAGCAATATGTGGCATGTACCTGGTGTTCCGTCTGTATGCATGAGGAAAAGCACAGAAGGCCATGTGCCAAGTCGAAAGTAGAAGGCTGTGGTTGATCTGTTTTCTATTTTATTTTTCCTTTTTTTTTTTTTTTTTTTTTTTTTTTTGGCAGGCAGCCCTCAACAGTGTACTGGTTCTGCTTTTTAAACTGAGACTTTGAACAATTAAGGCAATGGTTAGAAAGGGGCCAGGACTTGGCCACATGGGTACCGTGGGCAGCACTGTGAGGCCCTTGGACGGTAGCTTCCACACATGGAGGAGGATGCTTCTGAGTGAATGAAGGAACCACTGCGGGGAGGGGACCCTTTCAGAAGTTCATGTTGGGTCTGTGGACAGGTGCGAACGTGCAAGTTAAATGCTAGTTCAAAGAAGAAAAAAGAGCTGTCTCCTTCAGAAAGAAGGCTAGACAAAGGCTGACCTTAAATAAATACTTCTATTTTTATCTCTGCAGCAGTTTGGCAAAATCCTAGATGTGGAAATCATCTTTAATGAGCGCGGCTCCAAGGTAAGCCCTGTGTTCATACTTAGAGCCCGGCTTCCTCTCAGACCTGTTTCAGGGGACAGCTGAGTTCAGGGAGCAGAAGCAGGCCGTGCTGCACAGAAGTCTGCCAGGTGTCTTCCTTGAGCTAGATTCTCTAGAAAGAGGCTCCCCACAATGAGAGGGTGACAGGAGGAGCTAGAGGAGTGAGGCAGTTCCAAGGACAGGAGGCACGGCTACTCAGCCAGCTTGGGCTGCCTTAGAGAGAGGAACCGGGAGGGTGTGCAAATCATTCTGAATTCTCTTTGAACAGGTCAGCCTGTGAAATGCCAAGGCAGCATGTTAGACAAATCGTTTAGGGTTCTTTTCTCTCAGTTACCCCAGTCATTTGTTCTCTTTGGAATAAATTTTGACAAGGCTCCCCCCAGTGACTGAATAGTGAGGTGTTCTGGTTCGTAGAGCCACAGCCCGATGAGCAGCCACTCTGGCTCACACGTTAGATTTTAGATTTAAGAGTGAGAGTAGCATTGGTGTGCACGCTGGTGTGTGTATTCTCTAATAAGGGAGTGACAGTTCAGTTCAAACTATTTTTCTTATTAGTGATTTTTAAACTAATTTTTTGTTTGGTCATATCTGTTTCTTTCTAAATAGCTCTTGACCATGATTACAGCCCTAAGAATATAATTTAAGGAAAAGCTGGATGCATTAAATGAGTTAACATTTACCTCTCTTCAGTCCACTGCAGATGCCTGTGCTTTAGTAGTTGCTAGCCTCACCTCCCGCCCACCTGCACGGATGCACACGTGCACACTGTTCTGATGCCTCAGTACTCTTGCCTCCCTTTTAGAGTGTCTGATAACTGATATTTACTCATTGTTAAAGAGGTAATTATACTTTAAGCTTCCAGCTTTCAGTTAAAACAAAAAAAGAGTAATATGTGTATACAGACCTTCCTGCCGCACTTAACCTGGTAAGTATCTTAAAGTGGAATCTGTTACTAACCCGTAAGCTCCCGATGCTTGTACTGCTGGACAGTTATTTTTATTAAGCATTTAGCTACTAAGTGGGAAAGTAACCATAGCTTCAAAGTTAGAGCATCTGAGCAAAGATGAGAGTGAAGGTCAGTAAATGAAGAGCCTTGACTGTTTATCCACAGTAGCTAATTGAGACATTTTTGGTTTTAAGTTATATGTACTTCAAATAACCTTCATTAAGTTGTACCAGCCAGAAGGCCAGTGTAATTGCCCAGGTGCTAAGAACTTGCTCCATATGGAAAAGAATATTTGAATTCTTGTGAAGCAAAGGAAATTGATCTTTCCAAAGTCTTTTCACTCACTTCAGGATTCACCTGCTATCGATGATTAATTTCACCTTAACCAGTTACCTCTCCCATGGCATTTTGTTTTAAGATAATGGCACCTGCCCGCCTTTTTCCCTCTGGGGACCTTAAAAGCATGTGTTGTTTCTGTAGCTTCAGGCAGTGTCCTCACTGCCCCTGCTTTCTTTGGGCTGTGACAGTATAGACACTGCTAATTGGCAAGTGTGTCCAGAGCAAAGCATAGAACTCAGAATCACCCTGCACCTGCATTGGGGCCTGAGAAAACCCTGGATGGGACTTTTGCCTTCCTGACTGCTGTGAGGCCTTTCCCAAAATAGGCACCCTGGAACACCACTCCAAAGCTGCTGAAAAGTGATTAAGAGCCAGCCTAATGTCTCCTTGGGATCCACCTAAAAGAAAGAATAAGCACTTTACATTCTGTGAATGAAGCGTCTTGTTTCTTTTTTCCTTTCTTGACTCGTTTTTGGTTTTGTTTTCTTTTCTTTGTTTGTTTCCTTATTTTTGAGACAGTTTCACTAGTAGCCCTATCTGTCCTGGATCACTGTCTCTGATTAGACTGGGCTGGTCTTGAACTCGCAGAGATCTACTTCTGCCTCTCGTGCTGGGGCTAAAGGTGTATACCACCATGCCCGGCTTCTCATTCATTTTATATATTTGGAGTTGACTATAAAATGTCAGAATGGCTTCATTGTGGTACTGTGGTTTTAGCAGTTGCCCTGCTTTTAAACAGAGTACTTTTCCTTGCAGAAATAAGCTTTATTAAAACCTTTTAAGTAGTAATGAAGAAAACTAGTCATAAAATAATTTTGAAATAAGTGATACCGACATGTAAATTAATGTTTAACCAAATTATTCTAGAGAAAAAAAATACTCTTCCTCAGCCTGTGCTGGGTGTGGAGCCCAGGACCTTGCGCCTGCTAGGCAGACACTCAGGCTGTGGGCTTCATCGCCAGACCTCTTTAGAGTGAGTCTGTTTGGGAATGGGTGACAGTGACCCCCGCCCCCTCTGTTCAGCCTTCTCCAGCACTCCCTGGGGGGTTGTTGTGCTGTACAAAGCACTGATCGCTTCAAGTTTGACTGTTGCCTTTTTAGCTTTGACTGTTGTTTGAATTATGCAAAGGGTAAATAGACTATAATCATAGTATTTCTTAAGTTATTTTATGTGAGTTTACTGTTCTGTTCTTTCCTCTGTGAAACAATCAGCTGTGTATTAAAAGTATGAGCAGCTGAAACAAAGATAGGATTTGCCTTTTAGAAATGTGTAATTCAAATACATGAGAAGTAATACCCCTGGCCCGCAAAACAGTAGCTCATTTCCCCAAAAAGAACCTAGAGAAGTGAGTGGGAGTTATATGTAGCTTTCTTAAGTCTTGGATTTCACTAGTAGCCGCAGGATGCTTACATACTCATGAACCTCAATAGACATTTATTTTAGATTAGCCCAAGTTTATTCCTGTTACTATACAGTACTTTATAATACCCCTTTCTTCCTCTGAGTAATAACTTAAAGTATCTTTTTAGAAGGAAAACAGGGCCCTTAATGAAAAATAGAAAATAAAAAGCAAACTTAACAGAGTATGTCCACCCCTGGGTCTGGTTTTTACTTCCACCCTGCTGCCTCTTGTGCGCTACAGTGGACAACTCGAGTCACGGTTGCCGTTTAGCCCGGGGTCCTTGGGCTGGTATTTGTGCTAGCAGGGTCCCATGCCTGAGCTTCTCCTAAGTTCATCCCATTGTTGAACTTGGGACTTCCCATCCTCTGCCGCTCACTGTCACCAGCTACACAGAAGGCTGTGGCGGTGCTCGCCATGCGGACTGATTGATTCTGGATGTGCTCTCATTCCTTCTCTCAGGTAGATCCCTCGTGACAGGCTCCGGCTCCAGGGTGGATCTGTTTAGGCTGGAGTGTGGGAAGATGCAGGGTCTCTTTCCTCCTCAGACACAAGAACTACACTCTGATTTCTTGACCATTGCCTTGGCTTTTGATTTCATGTGAAAAGAAATTTAGTTCCACATATGGTCAAAAGACTTACTTTGAAGACATACTAAGCAGGCCTTTGTGATTTTCAGTAAAATTGATAGACACTAATGGCGTAAAATGTTTTCCACTGTACTTAAAACTAAATTAACAATATGTATGCCCAGAGGCTTCCTTTATTTTCTTTGTTACCACTTTATGGGTTTTAGTTTTCTTTTTCTTTCTTTCTTTTTTTTTTTTTTTTTTTTTTTTTTTTTTTCCATTTATTTTTTAATTTCTATGTTCTGGCCATACCCAGGAGATCCATCTGCTTTTGATTTCTCCCTTAAAAGTTACATGGTAAATTTTCTTTCTCATTCTTCTGAGATAGAAATACTAAAAAATTATACAAAGTTTTTTAAAAATGTTTTTACACTGTTCATTTTATTGCTTGTTATTTATGCAGTCTGAGGCCAGACCAAAGAGGTGACAGTTACTCGGCTCCTATGTGTCATTGATGATAAGTGGGTGTCAAGGCAGGTCCAAGCACACTGTTCCTCCTGTAGAACTTGACCACAGCCACGCACCTAACTCAACACCCTGTTTCTTAAGTGCAGCTAAGACACTTGGGCAGCTGCTACTCCAACACTGGCATGTTCACTAACATTGGACAGGACTGAGAACTCTAAGACAAGCATGTAAAGAAAGACCTGTGTTGTCCGCCCTGACAACCACCAGAGCCTTGAAATGTGAAGTCTTAGCCTGAGATTCATACCATAAGCACACACTAGACTGCAGAAGCTTAGCACAGAAGGAACACTAGGCACCTCATTCATTAGAAGGGTTTTTTATATTGAAATGATAACATATGGTATATGCTAGGTTGAATATGTTAAAATTAATTTCATCTATACCAGAAATTTTACATGTGGCACACCTGCTTTTCTTGGATAGTGTGAGTAAATGTGGTGTCTTTTTTTAATGAAAAACAAGTTTACTTTTTGTTGCCTGTTTTTAAACTTTTTTTAAGATTTATTTATTTATAACATACATAACGTTCTGCCTACATGTATGCCTGTACACCAGAGAGGGCACCAGACCTCATTATAGATGGCTGTGAGCCACCATGTGGTTGCTGGGAGTTGAACTCAGGACCTCTGGAAGAGCAGCCAGTGCTCTTAACCTCTGAGCCATCTCTCCAGCCCCCTTGTTAATCTGCCTTTCTTAATGAGGGTTACATAAAAATCACTGCCTTACACACTTGAACTGTTTAAGAGTAGAAGCCTAGAGAGATGGCTCAGAGGTGAAGAACACTGGCTGTTCTTCAGTTCCCAGCAAATTTTTTTTTTTTTTTAAGAATTTCAGAGTAAACTGGGCGTGATGGCACACACCTTTAATCCCAGCACTCAGGAGGCAGTCAGGCAGGTCTCTGAGTTCCAGGCTAGCTTTGCTTATATAAAAGAATTTGTGAGTAATTATTACAAATTTTATAACACTTATTTTTATTATACTAGTGCAGGTTGAGTTTTATATTTCAAAATTAGCTTATATGGTCATTTTATACTGCTCAAGTAATATGTGTTGTATTTAGACTTGGTTTTGGGTTTTTCTCCCCCCTTAGAACCAGAGATTCAACCTGAACTTACTCTTAGTTTGGTTTTGAAGAATAGCGGTACATTAAAGCCTGGTTTCCTGGAGCAGGTTTTCCTGTGGGTGACCCTTAAGCCATAATCTGTGCCTTGCCATTCTGGGCCCTTGGAGGATGCCCACTCTTACTGGGCTATGGCCCCTTCTGTTTTCAGGGCCAGCATGAGCAGCCAGGCATTTTTTAAAACTGTTGTCCTTGGATTCTGGAGTCTGGCCTTTTTGTGTTCCTTTCCTTTATAAATACCAAGGGATTACATGAATCCCACCCGATTATCGGGGTAATCTCCCTGCTTTGACATCGATTCATCTAATCGCATCTACAAAATCCCTTTTGCCTTGCAAGGTAACATATTCTGTGGCTTCAGGGATTAAGGCATAAGGAACTTGGGCCTGGGGAACATTATTCTGCCTGTATGGGCAGAATCTTCAAAGGAAAGAATGAAATCTTACCTCTGTTTCATATCAGAGTCCTGGCCATCCAGGGGCCTTCTTCCTCCTCTCACCAGGGAAGACTTGCTGGAAAAACCGCTTTTCTTTGATGTCTGTGGTATCTTGATTAGCATTCCCTTTGGCATTTGATCATCTTAGAATAGAAAACACTTTAATACAGTCGTTTGAAAATGCAGTTTTTCCTCCAATAGTCATTATTGAGAAAACCTTACATAGATGTTAATGTTAATCTTTGCCATTTGCAGATCAGAAGTTGTCAGTGCTTGTGATGACACATCTTTTGACGTAGTGACTGTGTTACTGGGGTCTGCTCTTCACACCCAAGAGAAGACATCAGAGCCATTTCACTGTTGGATTTGGAAAAGCAATGAGGGCTTGCAGAGTAGTGGGACTTAGTAAACAGAATCCGCACACAGACTGTCAAGGCTTAAGCTGTGCGTTCCTTACTACCCACTGTATGTCACGGGGTGTTTTCCTTTGTTTTTAAATCATCTCTTTCTCTTTAGAATGACTCTACCAGTTCTGCCCTGGCTGTTCTGTTCCCCATAGATGTACTCAGAAAGTATGTGTGGTTTTGGTGTTGGTATGCAGCACGTATAGGCAGTCACAGTATTAAAACCAAGTGTGCGTTTTCACATAAACAGCCAGAGTCAGTTTACAATTTATTAGCTTAAACAAAGACATGAGTTACGACTTGGAGAGTCAGTTGGAATGCAGTTTCTAATTCTTCTCAGGGTGGCATAAGAACTCATGTCGAGCGGGAGAGACAGCTCAGCAGATGACAGGTGTGCGCTCCTTTTGTGCAATCAGACAACTCTCTGGCCTTCTCAGACACTTCCACTAAGGTGCACACAGACACACGCAAGTAAAAGTAAAATAAGCCTTCCGAAACTCATTGCTCTATGTGACCTTTCTTAAAACCAACTTACCTTGCCTGCCAATTAATAGATTCTTAGGTAGAATCTTCTTGTCTTCAGGGTCTGTGTACCTTCAGAGAGAAGAAAACACTGGCACCCTTTGTAACCAGCCTTCAGTACCTTGAGGTTGTCAAAGTGGCTGTAGTACGCTAACATTAAAACATGTTCCTGAAAATGCTCTCCGATTGCTATTTTCAGCAAATGTATACATTCTGTAGGAGAGTGCTAAGAACAGTCACCCCTAATTCCCCACCACAGTAAACATTCATTTATTTTCTGTCAGCAGAGCATGCCCTCCTGTGATATTTGTACTGGTATGAAAGTTGTGGCCAGAGACAAGTCATTGGAATCTTCCAGATACTACCTACCCATATTACCACCAGTTAGACTGCCAAGGGATCACATTTTTGGTTTTTTGAAATGGATTCTCTTTGTAGCCCTGGCTGTTCTAGAAAACACACACACACACACACACTCTTTTCTCTCTCTCTCTCTTCTCTCTCTTTCTCTCTCTCTCTCAGGATCTGCCTGCCTCTGCTTTGAGTGCTGGGATTAAAAGAGTGTACCACCACATCCAGTTCTATAAATTCTGTTTTAGACAGGGTTTTATATATGGAGGCATGTTTGTGCTGTTATACAGCAGTGACTCCCCAGAGAAGGCTGAGAGGTGTCCTCTGCAGGTGTGAACAGAAATGATACAGTTCCAGCTGGTGGATGGGCAGTGCCAGCACACCTGCAGTGATGTTGGTGGGCACCTGATGAGGAGTCCTGAACTCATAGAGTGAGCTTCTCCTTGGAAGTAGCAGTGACATGTGAACAGAGGAGTAGGCCAGCACCTATAGCCTCGTGATCTGTGTGCTCTGCCTTTGTACCCGCCACAGGGCGGGGCACATTATATTAATCCTAACACACGCGTCAGCTGTGTCATTACTTCATGGCATCTTTTTTCACCTATTGAATAATAGTCAGCCACTGTTACTAACATTCCTCGCTCCTGGTGCCTATGCCTGCTTTTCCTCATGTGGAACGATCACTAACTTGCCCTTAACAGCAGAGCTAGACATCAACAATAGTTTATGGTATCTGTTTTCCATAAAGTACCAATCTGATCATTTGAAATTATTGTTGAAGAAAAGTCCTAGTTGTCAACTTTCCACTGACAGTTATGCTCCTCCCTCAGCTGTTACCCACAGAACTAGACCTTATTACTGTCTCACTGTCCTGCTCCCAAACACAGACGGGAAAGACGCAGATAAAGTAGTACGAAATAACTCCTTTACGTTCTGTAATAGCCAGTAATCTTGAATGTGAGCTGTTAGGGTTAGGGTAGATTCAGGGGATAGAGTCAACTGAGAGAAAAACATGCTGCTCTGTGTGTAAAGTGCTTTCCTTGCAAGTATAAGGACCTGAGTTTGATCCTCAGCACTCATGTTTAAAAAAAAAAAAAGCTGGGCATACAGAAATGGGTTAGCAGATAAAAGGAGCCTGCTGCCAAGCCTGACAACCTGAATTTGATTAACCCACGTGATGGGAGGAAAGAACCAACTCGCTCAAATTGTCCTCTGACCTCCATACACAACTGAGACACACATAAATAATAATCCGAGGCAGAGACAGGAGAGTTGCTGGGGCTTGCTACCTAGCAAGCATAGCTAAAAGTGCCATGTTCAGTGGGAGACCCTGTCTGAAGAATAAAGTGGAGGGCCAGTGAGATAGCTCAGTGGGTAAGGGCACCACCAATGACCTGAGTTTTATCCCTGGAACCAATCTCTGACCTCCACATGTGTGCCCATACACATACACACCAAATAAATAAATTAATTAATTAAATGTTTAAAGAATAAGAACAGTAAGGTGCAGAGCAGTCAGTGAAGATGCTGCATTTCTCTCTGCCTTCCACATGCACCAGTGCGTACATGAGCACACAATAATAGTAGCTTTGTGGTTTTGTTATGTTTGTATGCTCAGATTTTTGGTTGAATGGTTTGACCCGAGTAACTTCCTACCTTAATATTGGTCTGGCCTCACGTACTTTATATCTTATTTTATTGTTATTGTTGCTAATTAAGTTAATGTTACTATTATTACAGTTCTTTATCCTTTTATTGGGTTTAAATTTCCCTTTACAAAATATGCATGGATCAAAAATACGCCTTTGGAAGAAATTGCTGGTGTTAGTTGTGCTGGCGTCACCTCATACTGTGATGTTTTCTTGTTTACCAAGAGATGAGTATTTCAATATAACGATGTGCATGTTTTCCCTTCTCCCGCTGCATGCAGGGATTCGGGTTCGTAACTTTCGAGAATAGTGCTGATGCAGACAGGGCCAGGGAGAAATTGCACGGCACCGTGGTAGAGGGCCGTAAAATCGAGGTGCATGTCTTCAATAATTCAATTTCTCATTTATATTTTTCTTTCTCTTTGTGTACTGCCTCACTTATTTCACATTTGGATCCCTGTCCTGTCCATGTGTGCACACCTGTCTGTCCTGTCTTCACTTTCTTGCACTACGCTGTAAAAATAACAACTCCTGTCTGCTTCTCCCCGCTCTTCGTTGTTTGAGGTTTAATTTGGGGGGCAGGGGTGGGGATGTGTGCTTACCTGTTTTTTCTTTTCTTTTCTTTTTTTTCTTTTCTTTTTCTTTTTCTTTTTTTTTTCTCTTCCAAAATGTTCATCCTTCTGCTCTCTTGATTTTTTTTTTCCTTTGCTTCAGTTTGCAAGACTCTGAATTCCTATTATGAGGCCTAAGCAAAACTAACTTCAAAAATGTCTAAAAACTATCTAGCTTATAACATTGTGTCTTGGAGGCCAGTTCCCCTCCATGTGCGTTTGATAAGTGTGGATAGACGATTATAGAGGTTTTGGGGGGAGGACAGAATCCAAAACTTTGGTAGTTTTAAACTTTACTTAATACCAAGAATTTCAAGACTTACTCCAAAGTTGACAAAAGGCTGTCTCAACAGAGGGTTCAAGGGTAGCTGGTGGCGTAGATGGACAGACGTTGTGAGTGCTAGTCAGCCCTGGGCTCACCAGCAATAGAGTGACTAACGCATTGAAGGTTAACTGGCTCCTCTCCCCTTTCCCAGTTTTTTAAAGTATTAAATATAAAAGCCACCATTTGAGTAAGATGTCTGCATATTTTGCTTTTTTCCCCCTTTCCAATGGTTTAGCATTTAGGGCCCTTCACTTGACTCACTCTTTCCATGGTAACATACACAGTGCTGGCGATGGTGCCGTTGGCGGTAAGTGAACGGAAAGCGCTAGAGAAGAAGCCGTTAAAAGTGTAATCACAAAACAGCTAAGAGAGAGAGAGTCCATCTGCCATCTCACATTAACACTACCAGATGTGCTTTGACTTGCTTCTCTCCCTCCCCGCCCCTTTTATTTTCACTGCTGTGGGGTGATGTCGCCTGGACTTTGGATGTACATCCTGTCTTGTAGCAGTCTGAGCTGTTTGGTTACTGACTTCATGGTGATTTTTTTCCCCTTGCGCATCTTACTCAGAGTTACTGAACTCCAGTTTGGCTGGTTTTATTAATGCACTTCTGCCCCTTTCCCAAACCACTGTGCAGCTCTTCCTTGCTGACCCACCGCCTCACGTTCTCCTATTCCTCCTCCCCCCACTGTTCTCTTCCCCTGGCTTCTCACTCCTAACCCTTCCTTTCTCCCTCCCCATCCCTCCGTCTGAGCTGTGGGTTTTCTTGCTGATTGGTAGTGTCTGCTTGGTTCTGGCTGGTTTTCCTATGAATTGCTTGGTGGCTTTCTGCTCTAGCAGCTGGTCCACGCCCTTGCTCCATCCTGACCTTGCTGTCCACTTTCCCTCTTCTTTCCAAGTTGTTCCTTTCTTTTCTTCGTGTGTGTTAACGGCATGCTCTCAGTCTCATTGTTGTTGTCTCCCATTCTTTCTTTGTAAATGTGAAATGTTTACATTATTGGTGGTCAAACTAGAGTAAATGGAGTTTCAAGCTGTCTTCACACAGGAAAGGGGGTGTCATAAAGGATATAAGATGTTTTTTAAATTCCGGTTTTACCCAAAATTGGTCTTCATAACATAAATCTAGCAAATACATTTTTCTAGAGACAAAGTAAGCTGGCCTTGGTGGCATAAGCCAATAATCTAAGCATTCTGGAGGCTGAGGCAAGAGGATCACACATTCGAGGACAACCTGACTACATAGCAAATTCCAGGCTCAGCCTGAGCTGCCTGGGGAGACTTTGCTTTAAAAACAAATGACACATTTATATTTTATAAGCTCGAATCTCAAGGCAGGCTGTGTTTATGGAGAGGCTTGGGGTTGGTCCTGAGGCCACTCACACTGTCCTGGCTCCTAGGCTGTACCTCCCCTTTCTCCAGCAGCACCCTCCTGTGAGGCCTACCTACCTTGGCATAGAGAATGCCTCATGCTGTGTGCTTTGTCATGGGGTAGAGAGGACACCCCCACCCCCAGGAGAAACCACACTCATTCTTCATTGCTGAACACCTGTGCAACAGGCCCTCGGAAACTTCATCTAGAAAATTCAGGATGGCCCTGCAGACTGCCAACGTGGGAATCTTTGGTTCCTCTATTTATTTACTAATTCCAGGCAGTTAACAAAAATGTAAACTGTCAGGACAGAATGTGGCATCAACATTATGGCTCAGGTGGCAAGCCTATGTTTTATTAACAAGCTCCAACGTTCATTTGCAGATATATTTGTTCCCTATTTACTTTTTTCCAAATTGTCCTCAGTACAGAGACATCTTAAGACTATACCAGAGAACTTATAACTGCACCTTTTCTCTGGAGTGCCAAAAGGTAGACCAACCACAGTTTTCTATTTGGAGACCAAGAAACTACATTTTACTCTTGTTAGCCTCATTTAATAATCACATTTTTAAAATCTATGGATATTTTATAATGCTGTGTTAACTATCTAAATGCTATCAGAAATTTACTTTTTAAGTTACATACTGTGTTACGGGATGAGCAGTGTAACGCTCCCTAATGAGTGTCTTCCCGACCCTCCTCTCTGCTCATTATTTCTAGGTGAATAATGCTACAGCACGCGTCATGACCAATAAGAAGATGGTCACGCCATATGCAAATGGTAAGGAGTTATAAGCTGCCTTGAGGGAATGTTTGTTCGCATGTAAATGTATAAAATTTTCCTGACTTTCTAGGACCATCTGCTCAATTCTCATTCAACCTCTTAGAAGAATGTTTTTTCTTTACAGGTTGATCTTTTTCCTTGGAGTTAAGCTTTTTACTTACAAAGGTGTTCTGATTTCAGTAGCTTTCATCTTCTGCACAGTCCCATCAGGCCACATGAGCCTACTCCCTGTTAGAGCAGAGTAGGTAGCCCGTAACACCCTCCTCTTCAGCCTCTCAGCTCCTTACAGCATGGCAACGGCCCGTGTAGCCCTGCCGGCCCAGCTGTCTTTCCTTGCTGACTCCTCTTCACGTGAATGCGATCTGGAAGGAAAACCTCGATTTTGCAGTTCTAGATTCTTTGCTTTCCTTAAAGCCTGTCAGTACTGGCTATCGGGCTTCCTGGTGGAACTTTTTATTCCATGATGAGAGGTTATACAGTAAGTTTAATAAACATTTATGAGAACAGAATTCTTAGTGAGTAATTTGCCCCCAACAAAAACAGAGACAGTGGGCTGGAGAGGTTGCAGAAAGCACCAGCCATGCAAGCCTAAAATATGAGTTCAGTAGCTGGAACCTATTTGAGAAGCCACGTGTGACAGCCTACGCTTACCTAGAGATCACAGGTAGACACAGAACAGGCAGAAGTCCAGCCCAGCTAGCCAGGAGTATGCCATACAGTAGTAGGCGCAAGAGAAGCCGTGATTCAGCAGGGGGAGGAGAGAGCTGACTTTAAGAAGTGGCCTTCTCATCTCTGTCTCCCTCAATGGTACACCCATAGCCGTGCTCCCACACAGGAAATAAGTTTACATTTTCTTCTAAAATACAGCGCTGAAGTAACGGCTCAGGCTAAGAGCCCATACTGATCTTGCAGAGGACCCAAGTTCAGTTCCCAACACCCGTGGCAGGCTGCTCTGAACTACCTATAAGTCTAGCTCCGGGGGGATGAGTTTGTGAATGAGTGCATACACATGAGCATTTTATTCGTTTTGGGAGGTGAGTGTGTGTGTGTACAGGCCTGTGTACAGGATCAGACAAGCTTGCTGGCAAATGCTTTTACTCACTGAACCATCTTGTTGGTCCTCATGAACATTTTAATCCTCAGAGTAAGGGTGGGTTATCTCAGCCAGACATTGATGGTTCACACCTGTAACCTTGGCACTAGGAAGGACAGGACAGGAGGGTAATAGGTTCCAGGGCACATAGCGTAGACTGCATAGGGCCCAATAAATAATGAAGACAGTTAACTCCAAGCCTGATGACCTGAATTCATCCCCCATGCCCACATGGTGAAAGGAGAAAACCAGCTCCTACATACTCTGACTAATACACATGCACAGTGGCATGCATGCACTTACTTACATGCATGCTTACTCGCACACACACACACACAGAGTAAATGTAAAACAGAAAGAAAAATCAGTAATTTCAATAGAGCTGGCCTTTCCTGCTCTCCATCCCTGTGTTCATATGGCAGTGGCTAGGGAAAGAAACAAATGGAGAGCTAGCCCCTCCCCTCCAGAACATAGGATGGCAGGGTATGTTGCTTCTTGTATATAAAAGTCAGTAAATACTTCCTAAGTTTTTATGTAGAATTCTACTCACTACTAGATGGGCAACATGTACTGCTTGCTTACAAACAAAATACTTGCCATATTCCTTTAAGTATATAAAGTAAAGATTTCCAAACTGGGAAGTAGTGGCACCTGTAGTCCCAGTACTCAGGAGGAGAGGGAGTTCCAAGACAGCCAGGACTACACAGAGAAACCCTGTCGGGCAGGATTCTCCTAACACAATATTATTTGGAAACTCAACATTTCTAAATCTTAAACTTTTTTTTTTTTCCAAGACAGGGTTTCTCTGCGTAACCTTGACTGTCCTGGACTCACTTTGTAAACCAGGCTGGTCTCAAACTCACAGCGATTCACCTGCTTCTGTCATCCAAGTGCTGGGATTAAAGGTGTGCGCTACCACCACCTGGCTCTAAATCTTAAACTTAAAGTTTGACAGCAGTCTGATGACCTTCAGAGTTTGAGTAATATGTTTATTAAATAGGTCCATTATAATTTTAAAACCTCTGGTGCCGTGAAGATGGGAACAGACTTCACATTTCATTGCTGCCTTGTCTTTCCCTCACTACTTGGTGAACCCAGTTTTTACTATGAAGAGGTATTTCCATTTACCCACAAAATTTGTGTGGTATAACTGAATGTGCCATCAAGTTCCAAGTCAGACTTTAATTCAGTCTGAGGCTGCCCTAATGAAGCCTCTAATGTAAAGTACTGTTAAAATGGTGTGTAAGGAAGTGTGTTGCCAAGTGGTATCAAATTAGAGATGTTCAGACTTCTTTCCTCCTCTAAGCTCCGAGTAGGTCATCTGGGTACAGCTCTGAGCACAGTCTGCCAAACCCCACAGTGTGTTTCTGTTCCCTTTTCTCACTCCCTGCACATCTTCCTCCCGCCCTCCATTTTCTTTCTGTTCTAATTACAGTACTGTACTAGTCTATGGATGTGATAAAAACACTTAGGCCAAAAGCAACTCTGGGGTCCAGTTTTATCATTAAGGAAGTCAGGGCAGCTCTCAAGCAGAAACTGGAGGAATACTGCTTATTGGGCCACTGAAAAGCTCAGACTTAGTTGTACAGCACATGGCCACCTGTCCAGGGGGTGATGTTACCCACAGTGGGCTCAGCTCTCCTGCATCAGTTAAAAATAAAGACAACCCCACAGATAGCTCCACAGACCAATGTGATCTGGACAATCCCTCTCTGCACTCCATGCACCCCTATTTACTGCCTCCTCCCCTCAGGGATGCTGCTAAAAGATGATACCATGCCCTTTCCTTTAGAAACTCTTAACCTGGGGAGGAAGACAGCCCAGAGATGCCTGAAGCCACCTTGACTTGCAGAGTTCACTCCTGTCCTCACGTAGTCTTAAACATTCAATGTCCTCTTTTCTCTTTCAGGCTGGAAGTTAAGCCCAGTAGTTGGAGCTGTGTATGGTCCTGAGTTATACGCAGGTAGTACTGCACTGCTTCCCTTTCTGCTACTTAATGGCATCTGTCGCTTTTCATTTGGCTGTCTTTATAACCTTTTTGTGTTTTTTGTTTTTTTTTTTTAATGCACCTAGCATCCAGCTTTCAAGCTGATGTGTCCCTAGGCAATGAGGCGGCTGTACCCTTGTCAGGAAGAGGAGGCATCAACACTTACATTCCTCTAATCAGTAAGTAGCCTACACTGACGTGGCAGGCAGGGGTTTTGACTGTTGCCCCATGTGCTAGTTTGGTCTGTTTTTGTTCTCCTAGCATAATGCAAAACTGATGGAAAAGAGAAGGTGATATGTAGGCATAGGTTATGGTGTAATTCAAATGCTGATTTCTGTACCCTCCATATCTGGTTGCAATCCGAGTTCTAAGAATCTCCTGTCTCAATATTGTATAAACACTGCTCCCCAATTGTCCTCTGATATGCCAATAAAGCAGCTACAGCCCATTGCTGAGCAGGAGAGAGAATAGGGCTGGACTTCCTGCCAGCCAAGGGAGAAGGAAATAGGGGACTGAACCATGGGCAAAAGGCCAGGTGACATCAGTGAGAACAGCTGAACAAGAAAAGCCACAGAGTGCAAGTATCTCAGGGATTTGCTCTAGAAGGAAGCCAGACTAGCTTAGAGGATTAAGAATAGAGTTATAGCTGCTCAGGATTGTGTTGTGAAATTTTATAAACAATATAATATAATAGAGTCTCAATTACTTGTATGATAGCTGGGTTAAGAGAGAAACTGAGAAACACAATATTATAAAAATGATTTTAACAGTAATAGATACCACAATGCCCTGTTTTGTCGACTCATACTAGAAGTGTCTGCAAAACAAGACTTACTGGAAAGTGTATAGAGGACGAACATGTAAATATCCTCTCTTTGTTTGATCATAAGGAAACCAGAAGATAAGAGCATGTGTAGACTGCATTACTCACACCACCCACTCTCCATGGAGTACCACTTAGCACAGCTGCAGGGTCAGTTTCAGGCCACTCTCTGACTGTCTCTAAAGTCATTTTGACCCAGGCCCTTTTCCCCTAGCAAGAGGTGTAACTAAACTGGATTCAGCAAAGTAGGATGCACACTTAGAACAGGCCTTTGGAAAAGTCTGCCTCATTAAGTATACAAGGTGACTGTAGAGGTTAAAATATTTTAGAGACACCAGGCAGTATTGGCACACACCTTTAATCCCAGCAGGAGGCATACAGGCTGGCGGATCTCTGTGAGTTTTGGGCCAGCATGGTCTACAGAGCAAGTTCCAGGTCAGCTGGAGTTAGCCAGAGAAACCCTATCTTTAAAAATATTTATTTATTTATTTATATTAGAGAAATTAGATAGACAAATGAATTCTCAAAACTATTGTATGCCTTGGAGGTTTGTACCATGTAAAACTATAAAGAACCTTCCTTTTGAGGAATACGTATAAATAATAGCATTTAGAAACAAAATTAATAGTTGGCCAGTTAAAGAATTTTATTAATCTGGTTTAAACTATCAGCAGAAATTAAAATTTTTACTTCTTTTTAATCCCAGCACTCAGAAGGGAAGAGGCAGGTAGATCTCTGAGTTCGAGGCCAGCCTGGTCTACAAAGAGAGTTCCAGAACAGCCAAGGCTACACAGAGAAACCCTGTCTCACAAAAACAAAAAAATGTACACCTTATTAAGATGATTTTTCAGAGCTGCTTCTGATAAGGAATTTTTTGGTTTTGGGTTTTTTTTTTTCCCCCCCTGGTTTTTCAAGACAGGACCTCTGTGTCGCCTTGGCTGTCCTGGCTGATATAGAGTTTTTTATCATCAGCTTGCATTATGACCGGAAAAACCTGGAAGAGACAAAATTAACTCAAGATTTGTGCCCAGCGAGGCATGGAATCATTGCTTGGTCATCTTGTATCTCTCCAAAGCCCCAGAGACAGTAGTGTATTAACTAGTGTACTTGCTGTCTTTCCAGGGAAGGTTTGGTACCTGTCCTTCTACTTTTTCATAATTGATTCTCAAGGTAGCTTTGTGCCAGCTCCTGACTGCAAGTTGAAATTTCTGTCATCTTTTGGGTCTCCCTTTAGTTCCTGGCTTCCCTTACCCAACTGCAGCCACCACGGCAGCTGCTTTCAGAGGAGCCCATCTGAGGGGCAGAGGGCGGACAGTGTACGGTGCAGTCCGAGCGGTACCTCCAACAGCCATCCCCGCCTATCCAGGGTAAGCATTAGATTCCAGAATCGTCGTTCCTAAAGCAACTGCGTAAGAAAAGAAGGGAAGGAAGCGTACTCTGGCCCTCTCTGCCTTCTAGAATGTTGCTGGGCAGCATTTAGATGCTGTGTGAATATTTGCAAATTATTGGGTTAAGGACAAGAACTAAATACAGAAATGTGACCAAGGATCAATTCATTATATCAACCCTCATTTTGGCCACCTTAAGTCTTCATGGTGATGGCTTAAGACAGTGGCCAGAGCCGTCTTGTGTTTGCTAGCGGTGTGTTGGCATGGAGTTCACTCAGCAGCGCACGAGTGTGGATTAACACTACTGCAGAGAACTGAGAAGGGAGCTGGAGATTGTAGTGCCAGACTGTGTCTGCTGTGCTCACCCGTCTCACCACCCCATGTCGGGACAGAGGCCAGCACATGGCCCACCCAATGGTTTCACTGCCTGGGTAGTGAGCAGCAAAGCTAGTTACCCACAATGGATTTGCTTTCTTTGTAGGAAACAGACTAAAAGAGGTGAATTCAAAGATGGACCAAGTCCAATTAAATAGAGGGCAAGAGGGAGAGGTAGGGGCTCCAGCTGCAGCTGGCTTCTGAGATGGTAGCAGCTCATGTAGCTGAGCGTCCCTCACCTTCAGTTTGGAGTGGAGCGTGTCTCATGCAGTGGACAGATTCCATAGCAACAAATAAATCCTTTGTTTTTGAATGGGGAGAAGAAGGGAAGATGGCAGATTGGCTGTTAGTTGTTTGTGTCAGCTTAACGTATTTTTTATATAAAGCAAACTTCTAGTTCAGGTGTACCAAGGACTCTTAAGAGTTGATATTTCTCTTCATCTTTTCTCTGCCTATGACAGGTAGTTTTTTGTTGTTGTTTTTTGTTTTTGTTTTTTTCTATATTCTGGAGAAACATAAATAGCTGCAGAAAAGCCAATTAGCTGCTTTTTAGTTAAAACATAAAGGAAGAGAGGATATCCCTTTCTGATAGCAGAATTGGCTTCACCAGGAGGTATACTAATTTAACATTCATTCATTCATAGACCAATGGACATACCATTAGGAGTCCTCCATGCCACAGAATTAAAGCATTTTTATTAGACAAGGCAAGTATGCATGCTGAAGTGGGCAGACTCCAAGACACTGCAAGGGAACTGCTTCAGAAAATAACTTTCATTTGCAATTTATAGATAATTAAATCCCATGCATTCCATCATCTCCATCTTCTGCCATGACTTGCTTTTAATTTTATCCTTTTTTGTCTCAACTTGACCTTTGACCTTCAACCTCTGGCATCTCTCTCTCTCTTTTTTTTTTTTTTTTTCTAAATTAAAGATACACCTTTGTTTCATTAAGAAATATTTGAGTGAAACATGAAAGTGACTCTTTTACAAGCTCAGTACACTAAGAAAATTGCTCATGACCTGTCTCCCATTTCAACCCAAAAGCATTTACTGTCACATTTGCAGGGAGAGAGTGCACAGAGAAACATGGATCTTCCAATTTTGTACCTTCCTGGGCTACCTCATAAAGTAGCTGAGTTCATTCCTGTTCAATGTAGGGCCTTTTAAGAACCTTTCTCTACTAAGTCTGTGTCAGGTATATATTCGCTTAAACGGAGCTTACCAGTTTCTGTGCATTGCATTGAACACTAATTTCACGTGTATTCTTTTTTTTTTAATTAACTGAACCACCTGTATACATGAAAAATGGCAAGGAATAAGTCCAGGCTCTCATGGGGAGTAGCCTAGAATTGCTTTCAGCCTTGTGAGCCACTGTGTTCCTGCCTCTTATGGCATTGGGTACAGGGACATCAAAATTCTTGTAGAATCCAGATGAATATTCACAATAAGCGATTTGCCTAAGAACAAAATATATCTATGTCTTTAATGGCAACACTCTATAGAAGGAAGGTGTTGGTTTTTGCCTGTGTCCCCTCACTGACATTGATGAAGATTAATTCCCCACTTGGCCTCTGTGTTTTCCACTCATCAGCCTTCTCCTATGCAAGTCTTCATGAAAATGCAGCGGAGAGGCAGGTTCATCCCAGGGTCAGGCTTAAGTGCATGGAGACTGAAGCAGGTAGAGCCTGCTACAGACACCAAAAGTCTATTTGCTTTTCCTGGTGCACAAAACAGGTTGAGTGTAAGGTGCATTGCAGGGTGTGACTTTGCAACTTGTAGATATGACTTAGTGGCCCTACTTGTTAGTTCAATTCATTATAACTTAGCTAATAAACCAAAATAGACTTTTAAAAATATATAAAACAGCTAAGTTTTGACCTGACAAATGTGAAGAAAAGGTTTGTCTTTTCTCTCTACCACTGTTTATGCCTTTTGCTCCCAAAATAATGTTTTGGGGAAAATCTATATGTACATAAGCACTTCATAATGCTGGAGCATGGTCTACATTTTAAAAATAATAGTATAGTACTGCTCTAAATTCATGTTTTTAAAAACTAATATTGCCTCCTTGGCAAAGCCCATTACTAAACAGGAGAGTGAGTCCTACCAGCAACCTCCTCAGTTTCATTGTCAGGTAGAACAAGCCTAGTCATGACCAGAGCTTCAGTCACCAATTGTATTTTTCAGAATTCTTCGAATGCTCTATTAGTTAAGAAAGAACCCTTAAATCTTCCAGTTGCTCCTTCCCACTCTGGATTATATTGTTACTATCTGGGATCCCACTGCACCTTTCAATTCTTGGACCAATCACCTTAACCTTGAGCTCATTACCTCTGCTTGTGAAAGCAATGCATTGTGGGTATTTTTGGTTGTTTTGTTCTTTTGGTTTTTTTTTTAATTACATTTCTCTGTTTACTTTGGTCAGAATTGATTGACTTGTTTTTCCAAGGTGTTGCATTGGTTCTTAAAAATGCTGAATAATAATACTTTGCATGCTTGTGTGATCAGCCAAATCTTATCGCATGTCTAATGTGCAGGGTGAAAAGCAGGTGATGTATGGATAGCAGGGAAAGCTACACTTTCCAAAACGAGCATTACTACTGTGCATCGCTTGAAACACACTTTGCACGAAGGTCCTGACCTAATGGAATTCATTTTGTTCCCTCTCTTCATGAAGCTAAGCCCTTCACCATCCCTACTCTTGTACAGGCTTTAAAAACAACATTCCCCCCGGACAAACTTAGATTTAAAAGTGCTCCATATACGAAAGTTGACCTATTTAGCCCAGCACATCTCAGACAGCTATAGAAGGCCTTGCCGGGAACACTGCTCATGTCTTCAGTCTGAGCTGCCCAGTGTCCAGGCGCTCGATCTAGCTTTGCAGACCCTTAGCTCTCCTCGCATGTCCTGGAGGCATGGAACACACACATGGACTTCTGGCATATCTCTGTCACCAGCTTGCCGAGGCCCCATGTCCAGGTCACATTCATACATCACCTGCCTGTGTAGCGCATGTGCATGCTGCCGTCCTCAATAACCGGAATGTGTTTCTGTTCTTTTGTTTTTTGTTTTTGTTTTTGTGTGGATTTCTGCAGTGTGGTTTACCAGGACGGATTTTACGGTGCTGACCTCTATGTAAGTACATACACTGGGGCCTTTTGGACCCCATCCCCTGACAAGCCAGCCTTTTTTTTTCTGTTTCTTTAGTTTGTTTTGTTTTTATTTTGTTTTCCTTTTTTAAAAAAAATATATATATAATTTAATTTTTGTTTTCCTTTTTCCTTGTGGAGATATATATATATACATTTATATATTTTAAGAATGCAAGCATGCTTCTCTGCCACTGCGCTTGCCCCTGGGTGCAAAAACTAAGCCTTTTGGGTTTTGTGACGGTTGCTGGGGTCAGTCTGCTGGACACATTCTTCCCCTCCCTGTGCCCATGAATGTTCTGGGCACCTCTTAACTTGTGAGATGATCAGCAGGGTTAAAGTCGTATTGTCGCGTCATCTGCATACATAAATAACAGGACTAGCTTAGTCTGGCACCAGCTCTTTCCCTTTGGTGCTTTTCTTTTCATCCCATACCCTCTTTAGAGCATCAGGGCTTTGTTTTATGTAAGTTGCAGTAAGTTTTCTGAACTGTGTGCTTTTTAATTTTACATGATTTATGAAAATGAACTTGTGAAAGTGACATCAAGCAACTGATACTGTAGTATAGGAGATAGATGGAGATAGATGGAGAGGCGTGTATAGTAAGTTAAAGACCACAGCACTCAGTTTAAAAGCCGTCTACCTGCAAGTCCACAGCCAGTGACTCTTTTTCTTAGGAGTCAGCTAGGGAAACTGGGGAGCATGATTCACAGTCTGGACTCTTAGAGCCATTCAGCTATTGTGAAGACTTCTCAGTTGTGACATTTAATCCATCATCCATGTAGCTGGAGATGAAGTTCCATGGTTTGTGGTCACATACTACTTAAAAAAAGGTCCATCTAGCTGACACAGGAAAAGCTTTTGAGTTGTGAGGACTATTATTAAGAACCTTCCAAATGGTCTTTTTTTCTGAATGCCAGCATAGTCTACTGACCCAAATCATTAAGACAGTTTTGTAAGAAAGAGTTAGTAGTAGGAAGTTCTTCTGTGGGGTCGGTCAGTGTATCCAGACAGTGCCTTCTCTGCCCTCTTCTCTCTGTTGGTGCCTGCTTCCTCAGCAGTGTGACGTCAGGCCATTGAAAGTCACTGAAGCCTGCCGCAGTAGAGCACGCCACTTCCTCAGGCCCAGTGAGCTGACACCTGTGCTAGTTAGAATCCTAGAGTGTGTCTCTCTAGTAACGGGCCATCGGCCTGTGATTACGAGAATCCCCAAGTAGTTTATACAGCCAGGACTAGAGGCCACTTACTCCATATTTCATTACCTTTCTTTGTACTTTAATTAAAACCTAACTCTTGCTCAGCAAATTTTCAAGAAGTAATTTCCCCATGTTCATGGTTGCGGATTGGGCAGATCTGGCTTACTTTACGGCAGACTGCTCACTGCTGGACATGCACAGCTACGCTGACATTAGCATATAAGTTCTCTGCTCTCGTGAAGCATCTTCTTAGTCCCTCAGTCTGCTGTCCGCTCCAGTGGAGCAGGCTTTTCTATTTGAATTCGTTCCCCAACTGAGGTTTTATTTTTTATGTAATGTCCTCCTTACTTGGGACTTTTCTAAAATATGTCCTACTTTTATCCTGCTTTTGCCTGCTTTTACCTTCAACCAACCAACTAAATATATGTTTATGGTTCTCCTTTTTTCTTACTTTGCAGTGTAACGTGTTTCTGTGCCCATTAAGAGAATGTTCTGGTGGGGTTGTTTTGTTTCTGTTTTGTAGGTTTTTTTCATCTAAATGAATAATCTACAGACTCTAAGCAAGTAGTCCAGTGGCGTGGTCACAATACCCTTCCGAGCGGCCCCCGCCTGCTTAAGTCCTGATGCTTCTTTCCTGCCTCTTTCTTTCTCCCATCTAAAGCAGAGCTGTTGGGAGGGGGAAAGTTGGCCAGTAGTGCTGAGGTAGCATCTGAGCCCTCTAGCAAGAGCCGGGACTACAGTGTGTGTTCTAGCTGTGGCTGTTAAACTGGATGGCCCATGTGTGACAGAGCTAAGGTGGGCTCTTAAAAGCAGAAGCAAAACCTGGCTGTTTTCCTTCTAGTTTTTTCTACTTTTCTCCGTACATTTCCAGACTGTGGAACCTATCACTGTACCTTTACATCTGGCTTCCTCAGAAATGCGTGCTAGAATAGGATGAGTGCAGGGTTTAGTGTGTAAAAAGGCACTCTGGCTCAGGCAGGGCACTCAGGGGAGGACCCTCGGTGTTGGCATCTTTCTTAAGTCTTCCCTCTTATGCTCTGAGAGTGGCATACTTTTGTCTGGAAACAAAGTGTCCTGCTCTAGCCCTCATGTCCTCCATTTGTAAAGAACCCTGCTCTTCCAGGCTAGGTGTCCTCCCCATCCCCACTGCCCCCCTTTTCCCATCAGAAAAGCCAAGGTTCACCCTAAATCATCTTTTAAGTGGGATAACAAACTGCTCCTGATTCTCATCCTGTGAAAAGCATGCTTGCATCCAAAGGAAAGAAAAGGCTGGCCGCCCATGACGGGCTCTTTGTATGATTGTTTTCCTTCCACAGCTGTGTTTTTGAACTGCTCTTCCTGTGTTCTGTTATAGAATAGTCTTACAGGAACCAATCATTAGCGCTAAAATACCTCAGGTAGGAGTGCCAGTGTGACCTGCCAATCAATCAGATTGTGGATTGCAGTGAAAAAATTGAATTATACTAACCATTCCAGCTCCACGTTAGAGATGGGAACAGAGGCTTTTTTGGACAATCAAGACTTGTGAGCGTGTGATCTAAGCCCTGCTACCTCAGCAGTGCACACATCGCATCCACACATCATGGCACTTCCTTCAAAATGAGCCTTGTGGTCCCCTTGACACACATCTGCCACAGACGCATCACATGCACTATCCCATCATTCCTGCCTCTCTCAGCTTGTCAGTCACATTTGCCTGTGCTATTTAAGCTAGTCTTTTCTATTGGGGATACTAGCATCTGAGGGTGCTGGGGAAGAAATGTCAAAAGGGAGGAGACAGAAGTCTTCCCATGTAAGGCTTCAAGTCCCACGTCTAGCTACCTAGTGAAATCCTAGTCAGAAATGGACTGTGCTGCTGCCAAAGCAGGGCGTGGCCACAGGTCTAGACATGCCAGGACCCTGTGCCCTCTGTCCATTCTCCTGAGAAGATCAGTGAGTGCTTGGGTAACAGCATGTCTGTTAGAGCATTTGCCACGAGCTTGCTGCTAGGAGAACAACAGTCTGTTACTTAGTAGCCCAGTTACTTCATGTAACCCAGCATTATTTTAGAAATGAATGGATTTGGAGAAATGTGGAATAGTAAAATATTTGAAAGATTTTATTCATTAAAGATTATCTCTCATCTATCATGTAAATCAAAGATAACCAAGTTGATCATGACAGTCTCTCTCCTTAGCCCCAAACTTAAATAATCATGACATGGAACTTCAATGATACTTTCCAGAGTAAATAGATCTGTCCATCCAGAACAGAAAGTATGCCTTTTGCAGTCAGGTCTGTGCCGTGTCTGCATGAGAACTTGCTGTCTCCTATATATAGCTGTGGCTCTCAGCTGGAGTAGGGAACAAGGGCGTTAGGATCCCCTAGGACAGATCCAACAGTTCTAGAGGCCAAACATTAAACCTTTGCTAAGTCAACTGGATCTCTGCTCCATGGTCGGGATGTTAGTCGTCACGCCTGCCAATCCCCAACACACGTGCACACACTTGCCTTGCGCTGTCCATCTGCACACTACATAGGGATAACAAGCTTTCATTTGTCTGCTGGTCTTGAGCTACACACTTTTCCTCCTCAGTGTCACATGTCATTGTCTTTCAGGTAGAGAGAAGGTGTCTTGACATCACATGCTCACCAAAGTCCTGTTTTAATGTAAACCTAAAGCAAAAATACAATAAAACTAAAGGCAAGGTTAAAATCAAGACAAGATGAAAATTTGTAAGTGTGCAGACAAGGTCATGTGCAGGGGAGCGATGGTTAGAACGTGTCAGCTGCAGGAGCGGTACAGAAGAGCCAGTAGTACAGAGTCAATTGGATGATAAAACCAATCCAGGAAGTAGAATGGGCAACTTCAGGGAAGTAACGCCAGGCGACAGAAACAGGCTTTCCTTTAACATTTTCGGAAAGTCATTAGCAAAGGGACTTAAAGCAGCAGCATTTAGCTTTGAGAATCTAGAAGTAGAAGCAGAAATATGACAAATAATTGAGAAAACAAAAAGTTCTCAAGTACAGGAGGAACGTTGGTCACACGCTAGGTAAGGCTATGCCAGTGCTCCTCGAGAGTGAGCGTCTGGGGTGAGCTCCGTGGCTTGGGCTGAGCTCTCTTGCCAAAGCCAGGCAGGTTGCCTAGCGGAGCGATGTATGACTGAGCTGCCAAATTGGGAACGCTAGGCATTACTCAGAAAGGCTACAGAGGAGACTAAGTGATTTCTAAGGGGCATGTGTGGATTTGAACCAGGCTTAGCCATGCCAAACTTAGGCAGCTTTCAGGGTTTCAGAAGCCGTCTGTGTGTGCCCTCCTACACTATGGTGTGCTGTGGCCATGCTAATCCCCATTTTTTGTTTTATTTCAAATCACACACAGATAGAATCTGCAAACTGCTTCAGATCAAACAGGTCTGATTGTGTGTAAATACATATGTCCTTTTTAATTTTTATTAATGGTTGCTTCAGTTTTGCATCAGTGCATGGTTAAAAGCAATACACATCAGCTATTCATGACTTCATATCTCCAAATGAATTATTTCTCCTCCTTTTGTTTGTTTGTTTGTGCAGTCAGCTGAGGAATTGTTAACATCTCACTCTAAATCTCTCAGTGGAGTCTCTGTTCCCTTCTCTGATATAACAGATGGGTTACTGCTTGTTATAATTATTAACATTGTGGTATGGGCCAGGGCTCGGGTGGGCAAGATGTACTCCTCCTTTGGGCTGGGGAGGGGCCAGTTGTTAGGGTATGGAATGTTAACTCAAGTGGTGACTGACTGTTTCCGTAATACCAGGTCGTTGTGGCTGCACGCTCTAGTAATTGAGGCTGTGTACTTCACCGAGCTTGTGGTAGAGCCTAGGGCAAACCGCTGTCCCAAGAGAATGCTGGGATAGATAGAGTTAGCCAGTGCCAGTCTGGACGTGGTGGTTTTGCTGTTGTTTAGCTCCGGATGTCGGCATGCTCAGTTTTAATGTGATTAATATTAATGTGGCGCCACCTCCCCCACGCCTGAGCCCTCCTCTCCTTCCTCCCACCTTGTTCTTTTTGAAAATTTTAAGAAACAGTAATGAAAACCTTGGTGTTTCAAACTGCACTTTGTTCTCATGTTCTATATGAGCCTTCAAAATTGCTGGTTAAAGTAAAATCTGGGGGAGAAAAAAACAAAACAAGTCTCTTAGCCTGGAATCTTTGTACACTCTGAAACCGAAAACATTTAAGTCAGTTTTATTGAGTAGAATTTGTCCTGAGTTTTGTGTAATGTTCTATGGAGTAGGATGTGTCTGGGAAGCGTCACTGCTGGCACACAGTGCACTTCTGCCTAGGCATAGGTGAGGGACCGTCCTGCCCACACACAGCCCTCCTTTAAATGACTTCTGTAACTGCTGGGTGATCTCTGCCTTTTAAAAGCACTAAATAGGTTTTGGGGTTTTGTTTTGTTTTGTTTTTTCGAGACAGGGTTTCTCTGTTTAGTCCTGGTTGTCCTGGAACTCTGTTTGTAGACCAGGCTGGCCTTGAACTCACAGAGGTCCACCTGCTGGGATTAAAGAGGTGTGCCACCATGCCTGGCCTTAAGTAGGTTTTCTTACTGCCATTGTTCTCCCAAGCCCATCAGTGTCAATAAAATATTTCATCCCGTCCCACGCTTGAAGCAGAGAGAGCTTCATCATTGCGACCCCAAAGTCAGAGTCCGCTCGTGAAAACAAAGTGCTGCAGAGGGAGAAAGCCATGTCCTTCCAAGTGGGAAGGACCTGCATCGCTGAGGAAGCCATTGCTGTCAGTTGCCCCGCTTAGGAGCCCTTCCTTCCACTTAGCAGGTGCGGCTCAGAGCTGTGGTTGGAGAGAACGTGCAGAATGCAGCCTGTACGCTCTCTTCAAGCTCCCAGGGGTCAGGCCTGAATCTGAACTTTCAGTGAGAACTCCAGTCTGCAAATGTGTGCGTAACTACGCTTGGATCGAGCTTCAGCTGATCTCACCACCTCAGCTTTCTAAAATTGTGAAGATTATTTTGGTGTTTGAAGGAATGCTTAAGAGACAAAGCACATAATACTAAATTACATTTGTTACAAAGAAGTTTTCACTAAAGATTTAGCTTCCGATCTAAACAGCGGAACCTTATCTAAAGAGAAGGAACAGCTGAGCCTTTATGGCCCAGAGGAAGATTGTACCGTAACAACAAACTTCGTGTTCTCTAACCATTGCTTTCTCCATCCCATGTCCTCTTTGGAGGCTTAAGAATTGGAGCAGACCCTGTGGAGCCAGAAGTGAGGCACTGCCCAGGAGGTCCAGCCTGCTCTTGCAGTAGACATGGCTCAAAACCACAAGGGTGCTTCCTGCCACACTCCACTTAGGCCATGTCACTGCAGGGTTTGGTAATGGTGACTCAGATTGTCCCTTACAGATACCTACAGAGAGGGTGACAGCCAAGGAGTGTTGCACAGCTGAAGCTGCTGACGCTGATTTCTTACACCACAGACTTGGCGAACTCCCTCATATTGCTGGTGCTTTACTAGAAAAAGATTAGAAGTTCATAAAAGTATAGGTGTTTCCAAATTGAGATTTACCAGGAATCAAAGAAGACATCTAGAACTGCCAGGCAGAGTGCTAGAAAAGAACGAGGATCCCACCAGAAAATACTTCTTGTTCATAGTGGCACATACTTTAACCCCAGCACCTGGGAGAAAGAGGCAGGTACATTTCTGTGAGTTCAAAGCCAGCCTGTCTACATAGCAAATCCCCAGACAGCCTAGGCTAGCTCTATCTTTAGAAACAGACTAGCAATATCATCTCCAAATGCACCTGCATGTGAACACACACACACACCTTTTCAACTCTAAACAATGGCAAAAAAAAAAAAAAGCAAATGTGAAATCTTTCTTGTAAAGTTTGCAAAAAATGAGATATTTCAGCTGCCATGGTATGTGGACCATCTACAGGAACAAACAGTTTTATCATTTATAACTGAATCAACTGCCGGGCATGGTGGCGCACGCCTTTAATCCCAGCACTTGGGAGGCAGAGGCAGGTGGATCACTGTGAGTTCGAGACCAACCTGGTCTACAGAGTGAGTCCAGGACAGCCAAGGCTACACAGAGAAACCCTGTCTCAGGGGGGGGGGGGGGGGACTGAATCAACTGAGCCAATTGGACCAACTGAACAGCTATTTTTGATCCAAAGGATGACAATAAAAATGTGTGTCTGAGGCTGCGTAGCAATCCCAGCACTTGGGTGGCAGAGGCAGATGGATCTCCGTGAGTTCAAGGCCAGCCTGGACTAGAGAGCGAGTTCCAGGACAGCCAAAGCTGTTATACAGAGAAACCCTGTCTCAAAAAACAAAAAGGAAAAAAAAAGTGTATCTGGCCAGGCAGTGGTGGCACACACCTTTAATCCCAGCACCCGGGAAGCAGAAGGATAAGTGAAAGGAGGCCTTGCCAGCGGTATTGGCCTGGCTCATAAACCCTGGTTACATGACTATCCTTGAGTCCAGAAGGCACATCTCTGTTCATCAAAATGCAGGTGGAGTAGCAGCTGTCCTGGTTTTGAGTTCCTAGGACTTCTCAAGAGGGTGTATGAGCCGGGGTGGGGTGGGGTGGGGTGGGGTAGGGGAAGCTCCCAGAGAATACTATGGGGAAAAATAAGCAGTTGGGGCATGTCTGGCCTCATCAGAGCTAGCCAAATGCTCCTAAGCCGCTTGAGATCTGATTTCCCTAAGTCTTGAATGTGGGCTAGAGTTACGAGTTTTTCTGAAGAGAACTAGGGTTAAACAGTTAGCTTTTAAAGCCATAGTCTCTGTCCCCACCACTGTGAAAGCAGGTGGTGGAGCTTATTGAGTCTCAGGCAGTTCTCTGCTGCCTGGTCTGCTTGGTCCCTTTCTCCCTGGTATCTCTCTTGACAGACAAGCTTGGACCTATGGGCCCAAGCTCTGGTCAGATCTTCCTGTGACCTGCTGCATACTCTTGGTAACCAGCCAGTCCCAGTGCAGAGAATCTGAGATTGACACCTATGGATGTCATAGATTTTAGTTCTTTGAACTGTTATAGGCATGTTGGCTCACAGTTCTCCCAACATTTCAAGATTATTTTCTCTGTCAAGAGTTCCAGAAAACACTGTATTCCTTAAAATTACTAGGTCGTACCTGTGTACTTTATTTTCCTTAGTGTCACAAACCGGAAAGCAAATTCCTATATTGGCTGCAGCTTGATTTCTGACAATAGGAGGAACATGCAGACTGGTGCAGTTTGAAACATCCTTTCCCATGTGTGTCTGTGTTTGTGTCTGTCCTTGTGTCTACATGTGTACGTCTGTATGGGGGTAGGGGGGTGCTGGCTTGGGGAGAGGTAGCTGTAAAGTCAGTTCTCTTCTCTCCTGTAGGGTGGATATGCAGCCTACAGATATGCACAGCCTGCTACTGCAACCGCAGCCACAGCTGCTGCAGCCGCTGCAGCCGCTTACAGCGACGGGTATGTACAGAGCCAGAGAAAGCTGGCTCTTCCATGCCCTGAGCACCATCCAGCTGCAGCATCACTCTCTCCTCCTCACCATTTCCAAAGCTGCCTTTAGGCCATGGGCTCCTGCCAGCCTGGCTCTTTCTGGGGCCTGTTCTTCATGGCTTGTGCCACGCGGCATCTAGGCCTAACCTCTTCTCATACTCGCTCTCTTGTTCTCTCTTGGGCTGTGATTATGGGCAGTCTTCTTCCTCATTTGACCCCATCTTTGCCATTTTGTAAAGTGTGTCAGGGCTTCCCGGTTCCTGCATTCAGGAACAGAGATGGGACTTCTTTCCATCCGCCATTTTCCCACTGATAGTTCACATCTGTAGCACAGGACCTTCGGGGCTGGTCTCAACTTTCTCTGACTACACTTCTCCTTTCCAGTTACGGCAGGGTGTACACAGCTGACCCCTACCATGCCCTCGCCCCTGCCGCCAGCTATGGAGTTGGCGCTGTGGTAAGTGTGCATACCTTTTTTCTTAAGACACATTAATTCTAACCTCTACATGTAATTTTTGAAAAATGAGGGGCAGCAATATATTGTCATCACAACCATGGCCAAAGTGTGGAAGTCATATGAGACCCTGGGAATTTATGTTAACTTTCTTTACCTTTATGTCTGGAAAGGCAGAGGGAAGGAAGGGGTTGAAGGTGACAGTCATTTAGGAGAGGACAAAGGGAATGGGTTCCCACACTGGGCACATCCCAGTGGTGTCATGTTCTTGATAGTAGCCGAGGCTTGGGAAGGTTGTGGTGGCCAGTTTTCACAGCAGGCTCTCGGTGTATTCAGTTTTTAGTTGCTGATGCCTGACAATGCCCCTGCTGTCCTCCTGCCTTCTGGTATGTTGTATTGGGACTCCAGTATTGGGAACACAACAATCTCCAGTAGCAGTTGTAGGCAAGTGTGGAAGAAGTACATAGAGCAACTCTAGAATAATCCATGGGACTGATGTTCTTGCTGCAGCCTTCTTGGATTTGGCATAAATGCCCTTACTGCTGCCTGGGATCCATAGCTACAAGGGTGGGCCACTCCATAGTAACATCTGTTTTATCTCATGCTGACCCTGAAAGACCGACCCAGGGGACGATTCCTGGGTAGGTTCATGTGAAGAGAAATAAGATAACCAGAGAAAGCCAGTCGGTAAAGGTAAGGAGAAAAGCAGGGTGGTGTGCACATCCACACCTCACACGCAGACTCTCACAGTTTCAGGGGGAAATTATCTTCATTGAACAAACGTAGACTCGTTCCCTTTGTTAGCCTCCAAACAGTGCAGTGTGACCAGCATTCACAGAGCTTAACCTTGTATGAGTCCTTTGTGTGCTGCAGAGACAGGGCATTTGCAGGAGAATGTGTCTTGTATACAAACACCACGTGGGACTAGAGATGTTGCAGTTTGGACATCTATGTGTATATCTTGAATTGGTGCCCCATGGATACTGAGAGGCAACTGTATTTTATAGATTATAGAGGAGTTGTTTCATTGATTGAAAGATTGACTTAGGTTTAAATGTAGCATCATTGCAAACAAAGACGTGAGCACCTCTGCCTAGCAGTATCCAGAAGTAACACATGTGAGAAGGGAGCTCAGCAGTGCAGCATCAGCCAGGACTACGGCAGCATCACAAAGACAGACTTGAAAAACTTCTAATGCTTCTCTCATCGCCTTTTAATTATTTTTATGTCTTTACTTAACTGCAGGCGAGTTTGTACCGAGGTGGCTACAGCCGATTTGCCCCCTACTGAAGTGACGTGAGACCCCTGCAAATGGGACAGCCCCCAGTTCATGAGGCCTGGCTGCTGCAATATTTACTAGTAGAGGACTCTATAGCAAGATGAAGGGGAAACAAGCAAGCAAACAGAGAATACTTTTTATACCTCACTGTGTTCTTTGAATATGTATTTCTCCTTTAAATTTCTGCCTTTAATTCTTTTGTTCCAAAGATTGTGCTTTTATTTTTTTTTGTTTTGGGATTTATTTTTATTTTATTTTACTTTTTGTTTTGTTTTGTTTGGGGAGGGTTTTTTGAGGGGGTTGTTTTGGTTTTTGGTTTTGTTTTGTTTTGTTTAGGGGGGCGTTGTTTTTATTTTTGCTTTTTTTAAACTGTGGTTTGAAAAAAAAAAAGATACTGCATTTCCACGTCTATATGTTCGTGCTTAGCTTATTCTGTCAGTCATGGAAGAGGCAGTCCAGGAGGAAGGAGCCGATACATGTGTTTGATCAGAAGCCAGCAGACAGAATTACCAAAGTGTATCTGGTGCTGAGTGGCTGGGGGTGGGGGACAAGCAGAGTGGAAATCAGCTCTGCAGCAGTGTGATCTTCAGGCCTGTCTTTGGGCTCTGACTGGCTGTGGCTGGAATCCACAGGCCACTAGGTAGGAGTTTGTGCTTGCAAAACAGGAGAATTTCAAAGATGCTTTTCTCTCCTCTTCCCTCCTGTCTTTGCATTCTTTTTACAATCATTTACCCGCACAGCCTGGGAATGTTGGCATGGTTTTTGGAGTTACAGTGCTGGTATGTCCAAGCATGTTCTCAAACTGTTGGTGAGAAACAACTCAGTAGAAACTGATCTTGGAGTGAGCTCCAGAATAGGAAAACACTTGTTTCTTTTCTTTTCAGAAATCCCAGCATTCCTGCTGGACTGCTGCCCCTTTAAGCCACTGTGCAACTCATCTGTTCTTTTATTAACATGCTACTCCCATGTCCTCAAGATTCAGGAATTTAGGATCCAGGGACCGAAGAATGAATAGTCAGTGGCCAGATTTCCCCCAGGTATCTGGGCACAGCTGGAAGATTAAAAGTACAAATTCTTCAGAGCCATTAAAGAGTGCATAGAAGAGAAAAGGAGATATTATGCCTGCTATTTCTTCCTTTTCTTGCAGCACAAAGTCAGTACAGAGTCAGAAAGGCATCAGAAAGTCTCTGCTGGGGCAAGATAAGGAAGCAAGCCCTTAGGCTGGCTGTCCCAACAAGGGTGGTGATGAGGACCAGTAAGGGCAGGCAGAGGCACTTTGTACTCGCTCCAAAGCCATAGGAATTGCCATCTTTCAGAGCCTCTGAGTCTCCAGCCCTTGTGGCCACTGCACCCAGCTTCACGCTGTCCTCGAGTCACGGCCAAGCACCTGGACCCCTTGGAGAACATTAAGACACAGGCCACAGAAGCTAAGCCTACCTTGGAGGGAGGATGTAGAATGACAAGGGTCCTCCCGCAGGGGCCATGGCACTGAAACCTGGCATCAGCTTTGTTTCCAAAGGACTTCTCCCCAAGATCTGAGATGTGCCCGAAAGGCAAGGTTCCCACAGAGGCTCCAGGATGGAAGCATTAGGAAACGGCACATCAGCTGGCTCCCTGCGCGGCTTGCCTGAGGGATTGCTGCTAAAGGAGTAGTTCAGGGACACGAGCTTTGGTTCTGTTACAAATTGTTTTAGGGTTATTTTTATTGGGGTTTTGGTTCTTTGTTGTTTTTGCCTCTGCCTCTACACATTTTTGATTGATAAATGATTCGTGTCCCTGAATTAAAATGGCTGACATCTGACTGCATCAAGCATCCTTTTGTGAGCAGAAAGGGCTGTGGCCTGCAGTTGACACATACCATGTTGCCCTCAGGTCCTGTCCCCCATGATCTCTGAGGCGACAGCATGGAAGCCAGAGACCTCAGTATAGTTCTTGGTTCTGAGGCAATGTGTGGAATAGGAAACAAGACTGCCTATCCACTGGCCATTTATGGAGTCCCTTCCCCAAGCCAAAGTTTGGTTTGTTGTTGCTGTTATGAGTTTTCATTGTGTGTGCGTAAATATTTTAGATAGGGGAAGGGATGGGCTGGGGCCTTTCAGAATTCTAGAGAATGAGGGCAGAGAGATTTTTTTCTTTTTGAGAAAATTTACTGGCTAAAGGAACAGGAATTTTGGGTCTTTGTTTAATAAGGGTCATTCTCAGAAAAGAAAAAAAAAAGCAAACCTGTTCACCTGGTGGAGACTGGACCAGTCCCTCGGCAATTGTATCCACAAAAGGGAGAAAGAATTGAAGGCTTCTTTTCCTTTTCCCTAGACAGGAATGAGGGTGGCTATGGCAGGTGAAGAAGGCAGTCCCCATGGCCTGTGCTGGAGGGGCCTGCACGCACTTCAGTTCAGCTGGTTCTGGCTGAGGCCTCCAAGGCCAGCTCTGCTTGCCAGCACGTCTCTGCTGCACGTGCAAGGACGCTCTCTAGCGCCGCTTCTCCAAGCTCCCTGTTCCAAGGAAGACTAGATGGAATTGGCTTTCTTTATGCAAGGGTCTTTGGATTTCAGGGTGAGCATTGAAGAGTCAGGGCTCCCCCTAAGTGTCCGGATTCCATTGTATCCGCCTCACCGTTGGGCCTCAAGGGTAACAGCATTGGTATGTTGGACTGCTTTAGGAAGCAGGCTAGAGGAGACAGGCATTTTGTGACTCTGTTAGAGGATTCTGGGTGATGATTTTTAAAAGATGGCTGATGTAGAATCGCAGCGTGAGGACATCTTTGGCTTTGCAGGCATCTGTAGCCTGGGCTCTATGCTGCGAGTCTTACCTTAGAAGCTGGGCTCCTTTAAAGAGCCTTGTAGTTAAAACGTTTGTCTGGCTGTCCTTTCAGCCTAGAGGGCTGCCTTAGGTCTTTTCTAGAATTTCTATGTTAGTTCACCCTCAGCCCAGATCCACCATGTTACTCGTCATTTTCAAGGCTCTCAGGTTTCCCGGAACCTCCGTCACCTGCAGCAGTCGCAGTTTGCATTGCGCCAACCTTTTCCTTCCCTAGGAAACCGCTTGGCGCCTGGCTCCTTAGCTCTTAGTGTAAGGAGAGCTTGTGGCTTTCCCTCGAACACGGACTCCTCAGGGGCTGAACCATTTAGCGTAGGCTGTGCTTTTCCTAGAGGCGCAGCCGGCAGGTCCATGACCACCTCCACCCTGTAACTAGTCCTGCAGCTTCCAGACACAGGGGACTTGTACGATGAGTGGAGCAACCCCAAGGATATGCAAGAAGAGCATAGTGTGCCCCCTCCCTGGGCCAGGCGAGCAAGGCCAAGCAGGAGCAGCCTGGAACGCAGGTGCGTCAGGAGGCCCGGAAAGCTGCCTGGCCAACCTTCCCCTTTGGCCCAGCCAGTTCTCCACTACTCAAAACTCTAGCATGGCAATGTCTGCAGATTTTCCCCCAGATATTAGGAGGAAAGGGACTTTGGGGGGGGTGGGGAAGGGGTTGTGGTATTTTAAAGCATAAGTTACCTGTTTGCACTGTTTTCAGATAGGAAACAATAGTGGGCACGGTGAACATCTGATGTAAGCGTGTGTTTTATTTTGTCATGCTCTTGAGAATGTCTGACCATTTGTAGTATACACCAGTGACACTTGATTCTCTGTTGCATAAAACACTATATATTTTTGAAAATGTTGCTGTCCAGAAGCCTCTTCCCACCCTTTCCCTCTTTTTATCCTTGCTTTCCTCATCAGCCAGGCAGTTGCCATCCCCGAGCTAGAGCGGGAAAACAGGGCCCTGTCCCAAGCAGGCTCTGGGTGTCCTAAGCCAGCATGTGCCCTCTAGGCTCCTGAGTGCAGGACAGTCCCTTGGCAACTTTCCTTTCAAAAGGCTCACCAACCACCACAGGCTGCTGAACTCTTCAGCAAGGCGCTGGAAGTGCGCCAGGGGGCACGGGTCCCTGCAGTATTGTGGTTGGCTGTAGAAGCCGTGTTCTTATGCAAGTTACCGAAACTGTAGCCAGTTACAGTGTACTCAGGAAAAACGGGAGATGAGTTCAGCCATGGTGGTGCTGGCTGGCAGGGATTGGTAACTGAGAACTGCTCATCAGCCAAAACTCAACCTTGCCTTGACAGAGACCTCCCGCCTAGGGGGCAGCCTCTGCTGGTAGTTCTGTACGTGCCAGCACTGGGGGTGCTGCATTCTCCCTGGCAGGCAAAAAGGGAACAGCGATGCTCTTTCCTTCCCCTCCACCTTCCAGTTACCAATGCCAGATTCCCAGGGGCACACGAGTTTTTGAGTTTTTCAGAAAATGCTTTTGGTTTGGTTTTTCTGGGGACCGACGTGCTTTACTGCCCTCTGCCCCCGTCAGGACTCCTAGCTTAGCTGTTCTCTTGTATTTTCTGTTCACAGTATTTTTGTGTGTGCGTGCTTGTTGGGCAGCTCATTTTGGCTGCATTATATATCGAGTGAACTGATCCTTCCCCCCCCCCCTCCCCCGGAAGGGACATGACTTTTCCCCTTATGTCACCATTCTGCTTGTGAAATAGCTAGAGCCACCCTGGGGCCGACACAACTACATTAGAGTTGCAGAGCAAACCGAGACCCTATGTTTTTGAGTCTCAGTCTTTTCAAGGCTCAAAGTACCACAGAACCTCGCTCTTCTCCACACCCTGTAGCAGGGAGTGGCCTGCCTAGCGTGTGCGGTTTCCACGTGGCAGGACAGGTACCACTAGGAAATGGGGGCATTCGCGGATGCTTGTACAATTGACCACCTAGCCTTGTCTCCTTCCCTCCCGTCCTCTCCCAGCATCACCTCCTAGGACACCCGAGCTGCTTGCCCAGGGTCCTGTTTCCCTGCTAACTCCAGAGGAGCACCCAGGGCATTGTGACAGCCTCTAACCCCCCTCCCCCTCCCTCCCTCCTCCTTAAGAATCATATTGTATAGTAGCCTTCAGACCATACAGTATTCATTGGGTTATTCCTATTATTATCAAGTAGCTGGGATTGTGAAGGTCGGAGTAGTTAGATCTTTAGCTTTTATTCCTTATTTTTTGTATTACTCTCCATGTGTATAAATTATTGATCATGTTGCTGGCTTTTATAAACTCTAAGCAAAGGAGGGGCCCTGCCTCTGCCTTTGCAAATGGTAATGAAGCACTGTTTTTAAATAAAAGAGAGAAACACCAGCTCTGGCAGCTTGTGGATCCTTCTTTCTTGCCGAACCCCAGGCTCCAGTGGGGAAGGAAGAAGAGAAGCCACAGCATGTCTGAGTGGCCAGGAGGGAGGGGACACCACCAGCTGGCAGCTGTCTGACGTGAACTCAATTTGCCACTTCCCTTCACCCCCCAGCGCCCACTTGCAGGGCCTCAGACACTGTTGCCAGCTGAACACTCCTTAGGTGCCTGCTTCCCTGGCTTCCCTTGGTCACCCTCCCCTGCGTGGGATGCCTCTACTGATAGACTGCCTTCAACTCTCCCTCCTGGTGGTTTCTCAGACAGTACCCCAGTATCTAAAGTTTCCCCAGTCACTCCTGTCCTGGTCACAGGGTGGGTAGGGGTCATCGCAGAGGCTCCTGAGCAGCTTTCTCCTGGTGTACAAACCTAGGCTCCTTCCTACTCTCCTTACCGTTCCCAGTGGGTCCCACCTATGCTCTGTACCCTACCCTCCTACTTTGTCACCTCTTCCCATCTGGGATCTTCAACCTGAAATGTTTCCTTAGCTTTTTGCCTAAAATCACATGATCTCTTCTCCACGGTAACCTGTAATAAGCTTCCACCCAGTGCCTCTGTTGGTCCTCCACTCTCCTGCCACTTGGCTTCTGGCTTCCGAGTGAGGAAGCAGCCCCTTGGGGTGAGAACCAACAGGCACTGGTCAGTCTTCCAGCCTTCAGCTGCCTCTGCTGGGCAAAGGAATAGCCACAGCAGTACACATGGCTGGAGAGTGTGGGGCTTGCCTGCGTTTACCCCTCCTCCCACTGCCACCCAACCTGGGCCTGACCCTGAAGCTCAAGCACAGACTGAGGATCTTGTCCAAAGCCACATGGGAAGTGGCAGAGCATGCATGGTCCAGGCCCAGGCAGCCCAGCTCGCCTTGCATGCACCCCAAAATGTCACTAATTCCAACAGCAATTTCTGCCCATAAACGGGTAGATTACAAGGGAAGCTCGTTTCCTACCATCAGGGGCACATCAGCAGCTTTGTGTGGTAAAAAGATGGCAGGTGCTTTCTGGGGCTTCAGACTGGCCATGAGGATTTCAACATCAAAACTTGGGGGAGGGGAGGCGGCATTGTGCCACAGCAGTTCCCTGGGGCTGTGAACTGAAAAGTGAGTGACAGACAACTGTGGTAACTAAAGCCTTGGGGAAAGGATAAGAATGGAGGCTAAAGGGGGTTACTGACCAAAGTATATGATACAGTACAAAGTGCCAAGCATACTTTGGCTAGTAGTGGTGTCAAAACCCACCAATCACAGCTATCAGGAAGCAGAAGCAGGTGGATCTCCGTGAGTTCAAGACCAGCCTGGTCTACCTAGTGAGACCTTGGCATGAAAAGAGAAACCCATAGTTTTTCAATGAATATACTCTAATGCTGTGACTCTTTAATACAGTTCCTCAAGGTACGGTGACCCCAAATTATTCCACTGCTACTTCATAACTAATTACGCTCCTGTTACGAAGCATAATGTAATACCTGATATGCAGGATATTCGGGGTTTCCGTGAGAGGGTTGTTCAACACCCCCACCAAGAGTCCTGACCTTCAAGCTTGAGAACCACTGCTTTAGCTAGAGAAGAAAAAACTTTTGAAAGGAAGCTGCACTCCTACCTTTTCCTTCCTGATCATCGCTCATAAAACCTTCGTCCGGGGCCTAGAGAGATGGCTCAGAGGTTAACAGCACTGACTGCTCCTCTAGATGTCCTGAGTTCAATTCCCAGCAGCCACATGGTGGTTCACAACCATCTATAATGTGATCTGTTGCCCTCTTCTGGCCTGCAGGTGTACATGAAGGCAGAGTGCTGAATATATAATAAATAAATACATCTTTTAAAAAAAAACCTTAGCCCCCATCTCCTCTCTTCTGCATCTCCAATGGGGATAGCATCATCAGCCAGTTTCTCTTTTTTGTTTGTTTGGATTTTCGTTTGTTTGTTTGAGACAGTGTTTCTCTGGGTAGCCTTGGCTGTCCTATACTCTCTCTAGACCAGGCTGGCCTTGAGTTCACAGTGATCCATCTGCCTCTGTCTCCTGAGTGCTGGAATTAAAGGCATGCACCACCACGCCTGGCTTCATCAGCCGGTTTCTAAGCTGCGTTGATGTTCACCTGCCTCTCACTGCATCCCTGGCTGTGCCCGCCCTTGGTCCTGACCTAACTCCCTTCTGGGAAGACCTGACACCTATCTGCACATTCCTTCCCAGCACCGCCCTCGAACCCTGCTTGGTTCACTTTCATGGCACCCATCATTCTGAAGAGACTTGACATGACCTCACCCACCGGTGAGCTTGCTGTTGTGAGAGACGGCCATGCAGAGGCTTCTGCTGCCTGCCTCAGCTGGTCTGGATTCTTCTGAAAGCATGGCCACATAGCCAGCCCCTTGAAGATCTAAACTCAGTGCAGCTCTCCAGGCCCTCATGCACTTCAACGGAGCTTGCACCCAACCCACGAGCATAGGTTTGCAAGTATCAGCACTCGGGGGTGCTGACGACTCACAGATGACAAAACTAAACGAGCTATGTTCATTACTGAGGTGTAAAAGCAAACAGGCATATCCCCAGCTGGAGAGCTGGCCCAGTGGTTAAGCGCACTAGCTACTCTTCCGGAGGATCCAGATTCTGTCCCTAGCACCCACAAGGAGCAACTCACAACCACCTCTGATTCCAACTCCAGAGAACCTGACACTCATGTGCACACTCCTACAAGCGCCGGCACACATGAATAAAGTCTTTTTTAAAAAGCTGTATTCCTGCTGTTGGTCACTGTGTGTGACCAGCTTTCAACCTGGTTATCTAAAGTGCTGAGATGGACAATGCAAATCCTCAGAGGGATCAAATGCCACCACTATGGGTCACCACACTTATAGTCACCTAGAGAACTACGAGCTAGAAAAAATTTTTTACCTTTCATGCATGAAGGCATACAAAAGGCTTTAAACAAACAAAATTGGGCCCATCATGGCTCATAGAGACTGAACTGCCAATCAGAAAGCATGCATGGGACAGACTTAAATCCTTTGCACATACTTAACAGTTGTGCAGCTGGGTCTTCATGGGGAAACTCCTCAAGTGGGAGCAGGGCTGTCTCTGGCTACACTGCCTGCCTCTGGATCCCTCTCCCCTATAGCAGAAGATGTGCCTAGTCTTACTGCAACTTGATATGCCAAGGCTTGGTGACATCCATGGGAGGCCTCCCCTATTAGATGGAGGAAAAGGTGAGAGACTGGGAGGAAAGGAAGGAAGTAAATAACTAAATCAATTTTTTAAAGAAAAATATGGTCTCGATGTGCAGGCCTGGCTTGCCTAGAGTTCACTATGTGGATTAGATGGGACCTCGCACTCAAGAGCGTCTCCCGTCTCCTCTTCCCAGGCGCTGGGACTACACGCACTACTTCACCTGGCAAAAGGCACTTTTCCACGAACTCATTCAGATCCAAGTTTGCAAAATGGCACAAGATGAATTAGAACTCTATATACATACCCAGTGTTATAAATTTTTAAAGAGGGAAAAAAACAAAAACTTAAGAATCCAGCTCAAAAGCCAGGTGTGGTGGCACGCCATTAATCTCAGCACTCAGGAGGCTGAGGCAGTCTGATCACTGAGTTCAAGGCCAGCCTGGTCTACAAAGCGAGTCCAAGGCTACACAGAGAGACCCTGCCTGGAAAAACAAAAAACAAAAAGAATCCAGCTAGAAGTACATCACTGGGCTACATTGTAACAATTACATGAAAGCCCTTGAGAGCCAGCTGGCTTCTTGCAAACTTGAATGGTAATTTTGAAGTTTGGGCTAATGGTGTCTGTTTTCCCCCACATAAGACATAGCTATCTTTAAAGCATTGGCATCCATTGTCTTCAAGGCTCTTATGATTCTATGTTTGCTGACTGAACTGTTTTCTAGTAAATGTTCCTCTCATGCCAAGCTTCTCCTGTTTTAGACGCACGGCAGTGCAGGCTTGCTGGTGCAGACCAGACAAGAAAGTTGAGGCCACAGTATCCCCATTCTCCTTAAAGTAAAGCTGCCCCCTCGCTCCATCACAGCCAGTCCACTCATCCAAAGGTTTTACCAAAAGTGGAGAAGCAGCTGGGCGGTGGTGGCGCACACCTTTAATCCTAGCACTTAAAACAGAGGCAAGCAGATCTCTGTGAGTTCAAGGCCAGCCTGGTCTACAGAGTGATTTCTGGGACAGCCAAGGACACAGAGAAACCCTATCTCAAAAAACAAAAAGCAAAACAAAAAAGTGGAAAAGCAATTGTCATCCCCTCAAAATTCACTCTTAGCATCCTTATCCTCACCAACCACAAGTCAAACATTTTGGTTTGGAAATCAAAATCTATTCTTCCATCGTACAAGGCTAAGCAAAAAAACAAAACAAAAAGCATGATGCTTGAGTGCATGGGAAAGCCCTCCAGGGTTGGAATCTCTTAGGGATAGGAAATCCATTTCATTTTTCAAAATTAAAGAGTTTAATTTGGGACTCGTGGTTGTAGAGAGTTCGAGTCCATGACCGTGGCAGCAGGCTGGTAGGCATGGCACTGAAGCAGCCACTGAGAGCACAGCTGACCCACAAGCAGGAGGCAGAGGGACCCTAGGAATGACATGGCCCACCCGCAGTAACAAGCCTCCTCGCACAAGGCCACACCTCCTCCTCTTTCCCAAACAGTTCCAACTCTTCTAAGCAAGTTTCCACCCATGAGCCATGGTGAGCCACAGGAGGCCCTTCCCATTTGAATGCTACCATGACAGAAGGAAGCGCGCGCTAGCTTTTCTGTGTCACACTGAGTCATGAGTGCAGATCAAGCTTCAACAGGTAGGCCCCTGCCTCAGGGTCCTGTCATCTATCTTGTAATCCAGAAAAGCTCTGTTCTGCCCCAATTTGCACACACACCCCAATTTCACATTCTTCTTCTTTTTTTTTTTTTTTTTTTTAAATTGGACCCATTGAGTTGTTAGTATGCATGTGGCTGTAAGGCCATCGCAATGGAATATTTTAAGTGGAATCGCTTTCCGCTACAGGCCGGTGGGAAAGTAGACTCAGCTTGGCCAACAGGATCTTCGACGAAAGGCACAAGGACAGAGTGAGGAGAGAGAACAGGATGGGTCAGGGGCTGGCAGGGGAGTGGGGTTTAATTTTTTTCATTGCAATTATGAATATAGTGTGGGGTCATGTGCAACTTGGGAAACACACATCCTGTATTTATGCAGCAAAAGTTTGTTTGTTTGGACTTGGTGTGTGTGTGTGTGTGTGAGAGAGAGAGAGAGAGAGAGAGAGAGAGAGAGAGAGAGAGAGAGAGAGAGAAATGAAATCTAGACCATCCTCAAACTCATGGTAATCCTCCTGCCTCAGGCTACCAAGGGATGAGGTGACAGACCCACCATAATCAGTTTAATGACCACAAGTGTATTAATTTTCACTGAGACAAAATACCTGGCAGGAGCAGCTTCAGCAAACAGAAGCTGACGTTCGTTCACAGTCCAGACAGCAGTCTGCCGTGGCAGGAGGACCTGCCTGGAGCAGCTTTCCTAGGCGTGGAAGCTTGGGACGGTCACACTGTAGCAGCAGCAAGTAAGTATAAAGAAGCTAGGCGGTGGCAGCACAGGCTTTAATCCCCACATTTGAGACACAGAATATATATATTATTCTTAGCAACAATCTAGTCCCTGAGGAGCACAGAAGAGTTTTGGGAACAGGCTGGCGTGTGTGCAGACGAAGTCCACCACACTACTGTAATCTGGTCAGATCTGAGGTGGTTCCTGACCAGGACCCCCGATGGAATTACAATACCCCAAGTGACATCTTAGCTAGAGACAGGTTTACAACTTGCCTCCTGGCCCGTCTCCATTAAGGCTGCCCTCAAGCCAGTCAATTGTGAGATGCTTCAAGAGGAGAGACATGAAAACTCATCTAAGTCCCTCGAACGCCTTGCCTTGGCGTAGCCTATGGTACACTAATCTGGACCTGGAAACCCACAGGGCAAACAACGCCTGATGACCTATTCCTCTTCCCAGAGTTCCCCTGACATCAGGGACAACTTAAGCGCTTGAAGAGAGGACCCCTAACTCCACATGCAGAAGTCTTAGCACTGAGCTTTAAGGTACACCATGGGACAGATGAAAACGCCCACAAACAAAAACACCAAGTGCTGGCCAAGGACGTTCAACCAGCTTTGGCGACTACCCAGACCTTCTTGCCTCTTAAAGGTCTAGAACCACTGGGTCTCTGTTTCAAATATGGTCAGGAGGGTCACTGGGCCCGAGCCTGCCCTAATCCCTACAGGCCACCAAGGCCATGTCCAAAGTGCCATAAAGAGGGACATTGAGCTGTTGATGGCCTCCTTGTCCCCTGTGGCACAGAAACATCACTCCCAGACCACCCTCCATCTGATCGCCTACACCTGGCCATGGGTGACTGAAGATGGTGGGGCTCTCTTGGCCCAACCACTGCCATCTCTGACAGGGAGCCCCAGATAGTCCTTATGGTATCAGGGTGACCCACCTCCTTTCTCAGAGCCTCTCCCTCAGTCCTGGAGGACTTTTGCAGACTCACCTCTCCTTCTCATTTCCCTATTGTTGGGGGAGGGGGACAGCCTCATCAACCTCTCCAGACCCTGCCACTCAATTGCATTTTCAGGAGTGTCCCTTTCACCCATTCTTTCTTAGTGGTGCCAACCTGTCCCATCCCCTTATTGGGAAGGAATCTTCTAGCTAAAACGGGAGGCTTTCTTTGCTCCCCCATCTGCCTGACCCCAGGCTCACCAGCAGCTCCTCTCCTCCTCCTAGCCACCCAACCTACTGGTTCTAACACATTTTTCCCTTGGCCAGCCTCTCAGGTGGACCCCCAAATCTGAGCTGTCCCAAGCCCCTCTGTCGCTAAGCACCATTCCCTTGTTGTCATCTAACTACAGGACCGTACCTGGTCTATCAGCCAAGCTCAGTACCTCTCTCTATCCGGAGCCTCAGGGGGCTTAAGCCTATGAGCTCCGACTTCTTAAAACAACACAAAACTCTTTGTCCCACTTCTTCATCCTTTAGCGCCCCTATACTTGTAACTAAGATGCCCAATGGAACCTACCGCCTGGTCAGGATCTCGGGCTCCTTGGTTCTACAGTAGTTCCCTCTACCCTGTCGCAGCTAACCCTTCTAAGCTCCTTTCCACATCCCCTCAGGGACCTCCCAATTCTCAGTCCTGAATCTCATGGATGCTTTCTTCTCTATCCCCCTTGACACCCAGTCACATAACATTTTTGCTTTCACTTGACTGACCCTGACACCCACTTCCCTACCCAACTCAACCTCGACTGTCTTGCCCCAGGGGTTCCAGGACACCCCGAACCTGTTGGGCCAGGCCCTAGCCTGTGGTCTACTCTTTTTTTTTTTTTTTTTTTTTTTTTTTTCTTTCTTTCTTTTAACTGTTTTTAAAAGATTTTATTTATTTATTATGTATACAGTGCTCTGCCTGCATGCATGCCTGCAGGCCAGAAGAGGACATTAGATCACATTATAGATGGTTGTGAGCCACCATGTGGTTGCTGGGAATTGAACTCAGGACCTTTGGAAGAACAGTCAGTGCTCTTAACCTTTGAGCCATCTCTCCAGCCTGGTGGTCTGCTCTCTTTATCTCTCCCTAAATCTAAATGTACACAGTACGTAGATGTCCTTCTCCTCTGCAGTTCATCCCTACACGTCAGTCAAACTAGCACCTCTGCTCTTCTGAATTTCTTTTCCAGCTGGAGCTACAGTCTCATCTCCTAAGGTCCAGTTGTCCATCCCTCAGGCCACCTACTTGGGACTAACAATTACCCCAACCCACACAGCCATTACCTTAGGTACAAAACACCTAAGGTCTCTACTGGTCCCCTTGACTAACGAGGAGATTTTATCGTTCCTCAGAATACCTTGCTTCTTATGCTCCTAGGCCCCCTCCTTGTCCCTTCTTGCCTGCCCCCTATGTGAGGCATCCTTAGGTCCCTCACACAAACCCCTCCTCAAACCTATTACCAAGCCCTTTCCAGAGCTCTAATGGGCCCTCTTTCAAGCCCCAGCCTCACACCTCCCACACCTAGCCCCCTTCTCCCTCTACATAACAGAAAAAGAAGGATAGGCCCTCGGGGTCCTAGGTCACTAATTAGGACCCTCCTCTGCACCCATAGCATACCTGTCAATGAAGTAAGACCTCACCACCCAGGGATGGGCACCCTCCATCTGTGCTTTAGCAGCTGCTGAGCTCCTTATTGGTGAATGCAAAAAAAACCTAGCCTTTGTGTCACCCACCACTATCTTCTCCCACCTCCTAATGTATAAAGACTTACAAACTCTAACTCCCTCCAAGGTCTCTTCGCTCCAGGTGGCACTAGTAGAAGACTCTACGCTTACTTTCCAATCATGCCCACCTCGTAGTATCTCAAATCTTCTTCCCCAACCTCATGCTGACTGTTCCCCATCTCATTCCCGCATTGAAACCTTAGAGGAACTATTACCTCACCCCTCACACATACAGGAGGGCCCTGGGCCATCTATATCTGGTACACAGATGGCAGCTCCTTTTGTACATGAAGGAGCTTGAAAGGCTGTCTATACCATAGTGTCAGATGTTGGCCCTCCCTACCACGACAGAAATCATCTGGCCAAAGAAACAGCTCTCATTCGTGCTTTCCAGTTGGCACAGGGACAATCCCTAAACATCTACACAGACTGTAAATAAGTCTTTCATATCCTTCTGTCCCACACCGCCATCTGGAGAAAGGGTTAGTTACAATAAAGGGGGCGGGGGCCATCAACAACCAACACAGACACAAATTCTGGCCATGCTAAAAGCCTCTCATCTCCCCACAGCTACTGGGGAATCTATTACCGGTCCCACCAGACCAACAATTGCATCATCTTTAAGGGAAATGACTGAGCTGACGAGGCAGCTAGATCTGTGGCCCTTGGAGGCCCAGATTCATTTTACCCACCACAGGACTCCTTGCACTACGGGAGTTCTGGGCTGTAGTGCACTGTGCCAATCGGGTGTCCGCACTAAGTTTGGCTTCAATGTGGTGACCTCCCAGGATCGGGGACCACCAGGCTGCCTAAGGGGGGGTGAACCAGCCCAGGTCAGAAATAAAGCAGGTCAAAACAACCGTGGGGATCAGTAATGCGATCACACCTGTGAATGACTTCACCCCCATTGGAACAAACCGCATTCCAGATTTCACTGTTCAGCACTATTATTCCACACGCTTTCCCCACAATTATCCAATGAATGCCTGTGAGTGTTTAATATGCGCCTAGACTGCTTGTGGCTCCTTTCTGCCTTTCGGTCCCCTACAGCCAGCTGACGCCAATCTTAGAGGTCTACGTGTCCCAACAGCTTGTGACAAATGGTCGTGACCCATGTTCTGGAGTTTGGTCATCTTAAATATGTACATGTCATGATTGACACCTTCTCCTCATTCCTCTTTGCCATGGCCCAACCTAAAGAAAATGCCAAGATGGTTGTTGCTACCCTTACAACTGCCATGCTGGTTATGGGCGTGCCATATTTAACCAAGACTGACAATGGGCCAGCGTATTCTAGCTCTGCTTTTACATCCTTTTGCTCTGAATAGAATATAACACACACCTTTACAATCCCCAAGGACAATCCATAGTGGAAAGAGCCCATACGTCTCTTTAAAAAAAAAAAAAATTTAAAAAGAGGAATATCAGGGATACGACCACAGGATAAATTAACTGAGGCTCTTTGTACCATTAACTTTTTAAATTTTGACAAAAAAAACCAGTCTGCCCCCTGCTAATAAACATTGGGGTGCGATGCTTCCCAGGATCACCCCTTTGCCATTAGTCTACTGTGGAGACCCTGTGAACTGTACATGAAAGGGAACTGTCCCGCCTCTTACCCATGGGATGAGGGTTTGTGTGTGTTTTTCCAGAAGGTTCCTGGTTGAGCCATGAAGCTGTACAGCTACTCTGAAGGAAACGATGGAACCACTCCAGAAGACTCGGCGGAATCTATCCCTGAGTGAAGGAGAGGATGGTGAGTGACTACCAGCCCATGCTTCCAGACGCCAGACCATCAGGAGGCATTTTAACCAAAGAGAGTAGTGCCACACAGCTCCAGCGTCAACACATAGAGGGCACCGGGAATCCGTCCTGCCTTTCTCTCCTCCATAAGCTCCAGCTGGAGACAGTAGCTACAGGCTCCACCAGAGTGGATGTAGTCACCCTATCTGATCTGGGACAGATCTTCCAGGACATGGCTTCCAAACTCACCACTTTATTTTCACCCAGTAGTTGATTTGTTTATGCCACGGCAATTATAATTTTACTTATTAATATTTTTCCTAATACGGCTTAAAAATCATATACGCCTCCAAAATCAGCACACCAGAGCTCGCCTACCGGAGATTTTCAGCCTTAAAATTGGAACGGGGGGGGGGGGGGGAACCTGTGGGGTGCGTCAGGATGAGCCTTTTGGAGGCCCTCAGAGAACGGCGAGTGAAGCATCAGCAGCTCCTAAGACTTCTCGAACCATCCTGATCCACTGCACACAGTGTTGATCTACTAGGGGTTCCTAACGCACTAGCGAAGTGTCAAAATGGATCCAATGCTAGGGTGGTGACTGCTTCCCCCTTCTTTATGGAAGACTCCTGAGGTAACCTTGCCCCGCTACCCCCCCCCCCCCCATTTCCTTATAGCTAGACCAACCTGATTGGTTGCTATTGGTGCTTGAGGTTAGGACGGGATGGTCTGGTTGGCTTTTACACAGCACAATAAAGTTAGAGCTGCGCCTTGAGTCTGGTCTCCGGAGTCTGATTCCCAGGAGTCTGCGTGGGCTCTGTCTCCACTCACCCCCCCACCCCTTTCTTCTCGTTCCTCCTCCCCACGCGTTCCAGGATAGCTGCAAATTCTTCTTCCCATCAAACCACAGGAGCAGCAGGGGCGAGCCACAGCAGCCTTCCTCCTCCTCAGAGGCCCCTGTCTCTCTCCTGGCACTGGCAGTTATTTCTTCTTAGCGTCTCCTGAACTAAACTATCTGCAGCTGGCAAAGATCACCCTCCTCTCAGCGCCTGCACGAGACAAACAGCCTGCTGCTGTGGACAATCTAAAGCATCCACATATCCTACACCTGAGGTTAAAAGAGAAACAGGTTTACATAACATAACTAAGTTTTTAAAGACACCAAAACTCCCACTACAGGATCCCAGGTAGGAAACAAGTGTCGCTGGCAAACTCTACCCCGCCCGCCACTTCAGATCTGGGCTCCTGATAAGCACAAATAATATCCAGAAAAGAAAAAAAAAATATGTCCCTGTTACCCAAGCCCTAGAGATAGAGGAAGTAGAAATGGTAATTAAACACTCCCCCAAAGTCATTGCCTGTTCAACATCCCTCTCCTAAATAATACAAGCCTGGCATCTCTGCTGCTCCAGACTCCGACCGCAGCCCACAGGCTCCTTAATGTCACACAACCTGGCTGCTTTGGAGATTGCTGGCTACTTTCCCTCCTGGGACTCATTCACAACTGCTGCGTACAGCTTCTCCAGTGACCCTGTCAGATGACCGTACCTCAGGGTTCACAACTGCCCCTGTCCCTGCCCCTGCCCCTGCCCCGCCCCGCCCCTGCCCCTAGTATTGCCATGGCTCCCTACTTTTTTCGTGACTCCCTACTCTTTGGCATGGCAAAATGTTTTAAAGGCATCCTGGGACACATTTAGGGGCATTAAATTCCCTAGACTGCAACAAAACCATAACCCTTGATACTTCATCTCAGCCCCAGTGTCCATAACACCTCTGTGGTACCCAGGTCTACCATCACCTTCCTGCTGGTTGGTCAGAAGTTTGTACACTAGCGTTTCTCTTCCCCCGAGCTGAGGGTGATGCAAGGAGAAGAGCCCCTATCGACTTCAGTTGTGGACTCAATAGCTGCCTGGCATAATAAAAGGGCAGTTCAAATCTTGCTCCTCCTGGCTGGCGCAGGAATAACCACAGGTACTGAAAGCCTAGACAGCAGGACCGACCATTTCCCTAGCCTCGTATCATCAGTTTCCAGGATCTCCAGGAGCTGGCTCAACTCTTACTCGCTCTTCAGGGACAAATTGGCTCCCTGGCAGCGGTGGTACTTTAAAGCCGACGAGGACTGTATCTTCTGACAGCTGAAAAGGGTGGCCTTCGCCTCTTCCTCCAAGAGAAACGCTGCTTCTGTGTCAGCCAGTTGAGTATAGTGAATCAACAAAATCCAACAACTCCAGACAGACCTCCAAAAGCGAAAGGAACAACTCCTCGCCTCCAGCCTCTGGGGCTCTGGAAACCCCATCTAAATGTGGCTTCTGCTCTTCCTGGCCCCAGTCTCCTCATTTTTCCGCTTTTACTATTCACACACTGCTTTGTCAATTTCTTCCCCACATCCCTCCAATGACAAATTAGAATCAGTTACTTTTATAGGATTTCCAACCTCTGGCCACAGAGCCTGCGGCTAAGGACAACCGAGTGTGTCCTGACAATGACGACACCCTTAGACAGCAGAAATCATCCTGAGAGCACCAAGGACGTCCCTATACCCCGCCTCGCCATCACTTCCTTCTAGTTCCTCTTTTATACTAAACAAAAGGGAGGAATGTTAACAGTCAGGCACCACCGCGGCCAGCTCCAGGGACTTGACGACCGCCAGACACATCATCACCAGCTACAGAGACGCAACACACTCCCTCTGTCGCTGTGAGCCCCCATGTCCTCCCCTGCGCATGCGCCACATCGCCTAGTAAAAAGGACCTGTTCCTTTTACCCCTTCCCCTTTCTCCCTCCACCCTCACTCAGAGGCAGCCTCTGTGTCCCCTCCCTTAATAAACCTCCCCCATATATGGATTCCATCCCAGTTCTGGAGTCTCTGGGTGCCTCCTGCATCCTTATCCACGCACACTCCAGTGCCCCTCCCCAAAAGCCTCAAGCTCCACTGCAATTCTCTGACACCAGTCTCTTCTTTGATTCTTACTACTAATTAGTTCTGTTTCCTAAGACGTTTATCAAAATGTCGGTGACAGCAGCTGCTGAGAACATAGAAGTCCCACTGTGGCAGGTGCTAGGGTCTTGAGTGTGCACGAGACTCCACGAGAAACCCTAACGAGATAACTTTGAGGCTGGGCTCAGGGACCACCCTGAGGTCCTGATAACTTGCCCTGCACTCAGGAGGCAGAGGCAGATGGTCCTCTGTGAGTTCGAGGCCAGTCTGGTCTACAAAGTGAGTCCAGGAAAGCCAGGACTACAAGACAACCCCCGTCTCCAAAAACCAGAAGCAAACAAAACCAAAATGAAAAAATTTGTAAAGGAAGTGGCCCAAGTTGGACGTGATCCTCCTGCCTCAGCTTCCCAAGTAGCAGAGATTACAAGCTTATGCCACCTGATGGGGCTAGAAAATACTATTAGCTAAAATGTCCCCTAAAAAAGGACCCTGTTCAGTTTTCCTTCAATTCATTCGGTCCAGATCCTGGCTCATAATAGTCTACAGGGTTTCAAGAATCATGGCTTAGGATGGAGAGATGGCTCAGAGGCTAAGAGCACGGGCTGCTCTTCCAAAGGTCCAGATTTCAATTCCCAGCATCCACATGGTGACTTACAACCATTTAGAATGAGATCTGGTGCCCTCTTCTGGCCTGCAGGTGTACATGCAGGCAGAACATTGTATAAGAAAGAAAGAAAGAAAGAGAGAAGGGAGGGAGGGAGGGAAGAAGATCTAAAAAGAAAGAATCATGGTTCTAGGCCAATTTGTTTGCTCGTCCCTGTAGGCTATAATGAGCCAGGATCTGGACAAAATGTCAGTGAACGCAATCTCCTTTAAGAGAAGTAAATTGAGGGCTGGGCGAGGTGGCGCACGCCTTTAATCCCAGCACTCGGGAGGCAGAGGCAGGAGGACCACTGTGAGTTCAAGGCCAGCCTGGTCTACAAAGTGAATCCAGGACAGCCAAGCCCAATACAGAGAGACCCTGTCTCAAAAAAAAAAAACAAAAAACAAAAACAAAAGTAAAAACAAACAAACAAACAAACAAAAAAGAGAAGTAAATTGACCCTACAGGGCAGTGCCTCTTTCCACCACACCCCAGACAGGGATGGAATTCAGGTAAGAGTCCAAGACTCCCATGTCCTAGAGCCTGTCAGCTGCCCCAGCTTGGCCAGGAAGGAAGGAAAATGCATCTCGCCCTCACCCAAAAAGACAAGGTGCATACCTTGGAAGTGACCCGCTGCCTCCAGTTCAAGTAGGTGTTCAGCATCCCTCAGCACTCTGGGTTCAGCGGAGCAGGGGTGAGGAGCCACAGGTGGCAGGTGGGTGGCTTGGCAGTGGAGATCTGTCTATCTTAGACTACAGAACCTGACACCAAATGTGGTTCAGTCCCATCTCACTGCAAGCACCATGACGGTGAGTCCACAGGTCACAGGTGAGCCCCAGGGCTCTGGATCACAGGGTGAGATCTCTCCTGGCTTGGGGAAGGGAGGAGAAAGGCCAGGAGGTGGAACTGGACAGTGGGAAAGGAACACATTGGGTGGAGGGCTCCGTCAACCATAGGCCCTGCTTAGGGTGCCTGCCCCATCCGTTTCCTGCAGAGCACCTTACAGAATGAGACTTTTCTCTCTCCTTTCTGCTCAGCTCATGTGGCAGAGGACCAAGAGTGTGCTACAGAGTTACTTTTCTTGTTGGGATCAAACACTTGGCATGAGTAACTTCCATGTCTCCGGTATTTGAATACCTGGTCCCCCATTGGTGCCTTTTGGGAGTGGCTTAGGAGGTGTAGTTAGAAGTATGTCACAGGAGACCTTAAGTTTTAAAACTCACTCCAAGCCAGGCTATGGTGGCACATGCCTGTAATTCCAGCACTTGGGAGGCAGAGGCAGGTGGATCTCTGTGAGTTTGAGGCCAGCCTGGTCTACAAAGTGAGTTCAGGATGGCCAAGGCTACACAGACAAATCCTATCTCAAACACCACTACCACCACCAACAACAACACCAACAACAAAAGACTCACTCCTTTTTTTTTTTTTTTTTTTTTTTTTTGGTTTTGGTTTTTGAGACAGGGTTTCTCCGTGTAGCCTTGGTTATCCTAGACTCACTTTGTAGACCAGGCTGGCCTCAAACTCACAGCGATCCACCTGCCTCTGCCTCTCGAGTGCTGGGATTAAAGGCATGCGCCACCACATCTGGCTTCCATTTTTTTAATTACTCCTCAGCTTCCTGTTTGGGAAGGAGGAAGAGGAGGAGGAGGACAAGAACAAGGAGGAAAGAAAGAAAGAGAAAGAGAGAAAGAAAAAGTTTTCAGAAAACAGCGTGTTGATAAGAGTGTCTCCTTTGCAGCTTCATCTTAGTTACCAATTTGATTGGATTTAGTATCAACTAAGATGGGTCTGTGAGGGCATTTACTGAAAGGAGTAACTGAGGCAGGGAGGGCCCTCCCCCAGAACAGGAAGCAACCCAGGTATAGGGAGGTCCCCGTGTATGCAGTGGTGGGACTTTCAGGATATGAAGCCTGTGAGCATCATAATGGTCCCTCCTCACATCCCTCTCTGGCTTGTCTAGCTGTGAAACTGGTCCCTCTCACAGTGACACCATCTCCCAGGAAGTCCCCTTCACAGTGAAGTCAATGCTAGGCACCTGCACCTCGGAACTATGAGCTCCGTAAAACTCTTTATAAAGTACTCAGCCTTAGGACGGTGTGCCAAGAGCCCCTGACCTACAGTGACGCACAGTACACTAGCTTACGAAAAGGTTCCTGCAGACTGCTGGGCTGCAGCACCATTCACAGTAGCTAGGGCAGAGACGTCCCTGTACCCTGTGATGGGGTCGACACGTGCCAGATGAGGCCTAGACACACAGTGTCATCCATCCTTAAGAAGGAAATTGTGACACGCGCCTCAATGCGAATTTCAGAGATGAGGAGTCTCAGATCCCTGGCAGACAATGAAGGAGCCTCCTAGTAGATTAATGTACATTTTCATTTAAACGTTTAAAATGTCTAACTTACTGATTCTCCTCCTCCAAGACTAAGATGTGGGGGGACGGAGTGGGGGCTTTCTCCTGGTGAAGAAAACTGTTAGGCAGGGCGTTCAAGCCGCCCATGGGGGTCAGGTAGGACGCCAGCGGTGTGGTCCAATCAGCTTCCCGCTCTGGATCCTCCAGCCAATCCCAAGGGAGAAAGGAAATTTACCCCACCTCCCAAACTGGAAAGCTCTCTAGACAAACCGGGCGTCTGGATCCCCTTCGCACTGGGGAGTGTGGCTCATTATATGCTTTGCGGTGCTAATGTGCCCTTCTGCTTTCAGTAAAATCAACCTGGGTGCTAGGACCTGGCTTTGCACGCGCTTTATCCTCTGAGTCGAGCAGAAAAAGAACCGAGGTCTTAAGGTAGAACATAAAAGCTACTGTATTGTTTTTAAATTTACAAGTATTATCTGTAGGCCCGGCTAGCAATCAATCAAGACACAGACACTTGTTATATTTTAAGATAGTCTTAGTTAACCTGGGGCAGGGCAGATATCAATTCTCGAAACTACCCTCCATAGTGGGGCCTCAGACATGGGATCCCTGTCTCAATCCCATGCCATCTGCTTCTAATAACTTCTAACAAGCTACCTCCCATCCATAATCCCAAATACTTGCTCATGTTCTTCATCTGGGCCGGATTCTCCATCCACGCCGCGGGCCATGTGCCTCTCCTCCAGCTAACCCATGGGGGCCTTCCTCTCTTCACTTCAGGTCTCTCTCCTTCTCCTGGTGGGCGGCCTTCTTCTTCCCAGAATTCCTCTCTCTCCTAGCCCCACCTCTCTCCTTTGCCCTGCCCAGGTGGGATGGCTTTTTAGTAAGCAAAAGGTTGGTCACAGAGACAGTAAGCACTAATTAGCATCAAAATACACCAGACCATCCCCCAACACTACTGGGGCTTGGTGGTGCTCACTGTTGTTATAAAGAAAGTAGGTCCCAAATTGTTCAATTGTACCAATGAAGACTTAGGAGCCAGATGCTGGGGTGAGAGCCTGCTAGCACAGAGAGGCAGAGAAAGCGCCCAGCTGACTTTCCCCCTCAGCTCCTGTGCCAGAGGAAAAAGGCAAAGCTCAAAGCTTGCTAGCTCACCCAACAGCCCAGGAGGAGAAAGTCAAAAACTAGAAGCCAAAGAGCTCCTTCTCCACTCTGTCTTAAATACTCTTCTCTCAAAGTCCCTCCTCTCTACTTAATCCCTGTCATCTGGTTTCTTGCTCTGCCTCTTGACCTAGAGTTAACTTTATTAAATCCTGTGTACAGAAAGATCTTGAATTAAAGCTGTGTGCTAGGGCTGAGCCACACCATAATCACCTGTTCACAGTAAACAGAAAGTTCTTGGATTAAAGGTGTCTGTTACGGCTGAACCACACCAAACACAGTTCACAAGCTCAGGGTTCATAATGGGATCAAATATCTGTAATCCTGAAACACATCTTTAATCCTACTATTCCAGAGGCAGAAGCTGGAAGACCTCTGAGTTTGAAGCCAATCTGGCCCATAGATCTTGTTCCAGGACAGCCAGGGTTACACAGAGAAACCCTGTCTCAAAAAAAAAAAAAAAAAGAAAGAAAGAAAAAAAAAGTGAAGGAAGCCAATCGCAAAAAAAAGCCAAATACTGGATGTACCCACCCAAAAGAAGTACTTGGCTATCGATCACCTGAACTATGCAGATTCTGCTAGGAGCCACGGAGAAGGGAGATGGGGTGACTGTCTCAGGGTGGAGTTTTGAATCTGGAGATAAGTGGTAGGTTCGGACTGGGGAATGACAGTGTGAATATATTTAGAAACAAAAGCTGATGGTTAAAGATATTGTGTGACATACACGTGTAAAAGATAAGAAGGGATGCTTAGGGGCCATCTTTAAATTATTAACCCTGTATAAGATGAGGGCATGATTGATCCATGGTATGGGTGAGGGGAAGGTTTTATTGTGGATATGAGGGAAGCTTACAGCCAGGGAATCTGGAAGAGTCCAGAACAGGAGAGAAAGTGATGCACTAAACATGGCCGTGGGGGAGGGAGGGGCAAAAGGGCAAAGAGGGTCCTTGGCCAAAATGAGATGCTGGGGGGGGTATAGGGGGGTAATAGGGGGTGGAGAGGGGGGGGGGGGAGAAGCCTGTGAGCGGGAGAAGTTTAGGACAGAGGTCAGGAGAGCTGAGAGGAGCCACAGGTCCTGTGTAACCCTGGAGGCCAGTGTGGGCCTTGTATGCTAAGGGGCACCAGACTTGTGCTGAGTTCCTCTCCCACACTCCCCATCCCCCACACCAGACAGGGCTTCTCTGTGCAGTCCTGGCTGTCCACTCTGTAGACCAGGCTGGCCTCTAACTCACAGAGATCCTCCTGCCTCTACTTCCTGAGTGCTGGGATTAAAGGCAGTGAGCTGTCACCTCCAGCTTGGGTTTCTTTTGGACCTGACAAATGCCTAAAGCCATTGTTTAAGCAACGATGTTTGTGATGTGTTTCTCACAAATATCTTGTGTGTAGAGAAAGAATAAGAATTGCTCATAGCTGATAGGAAACATGGAATAAACATGGGTAGAAGGCAGGTATTGGAGTGGCTAATGAACCCCCGGATAAACTCAGGGTTTATAAGCTCTACAGGCGTAACACTGTCACCATGTCCCCTGCTTTCACTAGAGTTCTCAGGTCCACCTGAAACCCTATGAGCCCACCTTCACTGCCACTGCCACCAGCAGCTTTCTAAGCTCACCCCAGAATGACCCAGGAAATTCCTCCCCCAGACACCAGTTCCACTGTCTGTGGGAGCCACACTGTGAAGACCAGTGCGAGCTGGTAATGAAGGCTGTGTGGGTTTCCCTCAGGAGAACACTGAGAAGTTGCAGGCTTCCCAACTGGGCAGCACCCATTCACCAAAGGCTGATTTTACCTCAATGAGATGAGCAAGACAGCTTACACCTACAGGATGCTCATGGACCACCCCCCACACGCACACAACAGGATACTCATGGACCACTCCCCCAACACACAACAGGATGCTCATGGACCACCCCCCACACGCACACAACAGGATGCTCACAGACACGCCCCCAACACACAACAAGATGCTCACAGACCACACACACACACACACACACCAGGATGTTCACGGACCACCACCACCCCAACACACAACAGGATGCTCATGGACCACCACACACACACACCAGGATGTTCATGGACCACACACACAGGCACACAATAGGATGCTCATGGACCATCCCCCCACACACACACAACAGGATGTTGATCAACCACCCCCCCACACACACACATACAAAACAGGATGCTCACAGACCACCACACACACACACACACAACAGGATGCTCATGGAACGAACACACACACACACACACACACACACGAGGATGCTCACAGACACACACCCCAACACACAACAGGATGCTCATGGACCACCCCATACACACACAACAGGATGCTCACACACACACAGCAGGATGCTCATGGACCACCCCACACACACACATACACACGCACAACAGGATACTTATGGACCACACACACACACACACACACACACACACACACAACAGGATGCTCATGGACCACCCCACACAAACACATACACACACACAACAGGATGCTCATGGACCACCACACACACACACAACAGGATGCTCACAGACCACCACACACACACACACAACAGAATGCTCATGGACCACCCCCCAATCCCCACACACGTACGCACTCCTGCTTTACAGAGCCGTGAGTTCGTACTGGTGCTTCTCAGACATTTCAACTCCCCAGCCAACACTGTGGCAAAAGACTGTCCAGCCTCAGGGCACAGCGGCCTGCAGCAGAGTGGGTACAGATGGAATTACAGTTGTGACCTCAGGAGAGAGGAGTCACTTTGGTAAGGCCTTTCTGTGTCTCCAGGTGGAAGAGATGTGGCAATTGTCCAAGGTTCAGAGAAAAGACCGCATGAATGATCCGGCCTATTCTGGAAGGCCCGGAAGGAAATTAATTCTGCTGACAGCTGTGACATGGAAGCGCCTTCTGCCCCACAGAAATGAGACAAGAGCTGGGCCAGCCGACACCCCGACTTTAGCCTTGTCCAAAGCCCAGGCGAGCTTGCCAGCTAGCTGAGCTGCTGGGACTTTTCACACAGAACCGTGACATAATCAATGGATGTTGTTTTAAGTAGCTAAGTTCACAGTGGTTTATTACAACCGCACAAAACAAACACAGTGCGTGTTGACTGCAGAGGAGATGAGGAGACTCACAGAAGCCAGCTGTAGTCTGCTTTAGCCATCCATAGTGGATAAGTATGAAAAAAATAGGCTCTACACGTAATACTCTGTAATAGTTACTTTTCTCTTGCTGTGATAAAACACCATGACCTGCTGGGAGGTAGTGGCGCACGCCTTTAATCCCAGCACTCAGGAGGCAGAAACAGGCAGATCTCTGTGAGTTCCAGGCCAGCCTGGTCTACAGAGTGAGTTCCAGGACAGCCAAGGCTACACAGGGAGACCCTGTCTTGGGGGTGGGGGGTGGGGGTAGGGGGGAGGTGAGCATGCATCTAGAATATCTGTGTCCCAGCACTCCAGCCAGGAGGTGGCAGATGGGAACAGGAGGATCCCCAAAGCTGGAAGGTCAGTGAGTCTGTCCGTAGACGCAAACAAGAGAACCCGTCTCAAATACAGTGGAAGGCAAACGCCTATGCACAAAGCTGTCCTCTGACTTAGATGTACACGTCCATATACTCTTATATTTGTGGTTGTGAACCTTTAATAGCTGAGCCATCACTCCAGCCCCATGCCCACATTCTCATGCCTCATGCAAGCTCGCAGGAGCATGCATGCACACATTTGCACACGCACACACAGAATAAATACAGATAGGTAGATAGGTAGGTAGATATTTTAAAAGCATTCTGGGTGGAGGCTTGGGAGATGGCTCAGTGGATAAGCACCCACCACAGAAGCACAAGGACCTGAGTTGAGATTGCTGGCGCCCATTTAAAAGCCAAAGGTGGTGGCGTGTGAAGAGCCTGGAGGACCCTCAGGGCCTTGCCTGCTGGGATGGGTGAGCTTCAGATTCAGTGAGAGATCCTGTCCTTCCCCCACCAAAACCACAAAAGGACCAGAGAAGACAGTCAGTGACAGCTTCTAAATGCACACACACACACATGCACACATGTGTGTGGGCAAATATGTATGTATACATGTATATACATACATGTGTGTGCATGCGTGTGTACACATGTGCATGTACACTTGTGTTTGCACCTGTGTACAAGCATACACATATACGTGCATGTACACTAATATACCTCACTCTTCAACAGCCTTGCCGGGAAGTCAGGTCAACTTTCACCTCCACTTGCTTAAATTTTTTGTGTTTTGTTTATCTGTTCTGTGCATGGGAAGTGGGGGGAGGACACATGCCACTCCTCTGCTGTGAGATCAGAGGACAACTGGCCGGAGTTGGTCGTCACCGGAGCAAGCTCAGGCTTTGAGGCAGTCAGCGACAACCCTTCCCTGCCAGGCCATCTCACCAATTCCCATTAATTCTTATGTCTTCTTGGGGCTGATGATTCTCCAGAGGCAAAACGATACTCAGAAACTATTGCTCAGGCCCTTGGGTTTTATGTTACAGAGGTCTTTGTGGGGTTTGCCGCTTGCTGCTCATACGACTGTGTGGCTTTGTCCTATCATGAGGCTGCTTAAAATGGAGCCACCATCTCAGTAGACAGAACTAGATTTGAAAGAAGATGGCCCAGGCTGAAGACATGGCTCAGCAGTTAAGAGCACTGACTGCTCTGGCAGAGGTCCTGAATTCAATTCCCAGCAACCACATGGTGGCTCACAACCATCTATAATGTGATCTGGTGCCCCTCTTCTGTCCTGGAAGTGTACATGCAAGCAGAGCACTGTATACATAATAAATAAATAAATAAACAATCAAATAAATAAACAAATCTTTTAAAAAGAAAAAAGAAAATGGCCCTCATATGCTCATAGGGAGCAGCACAATTAGGAAGTATGGCCTTGTTGGAGTGAGTGTGGCCTTGTTGGGGCAAGTGTGTCACTGTTACTTCCTGCTGCCTGCCAATCCAGCTGTAGAACTCTCAGCTCCTCTCCAGCACATGTCCCACCATGATGACAATGGACTTGACCTCTGAACTGTAAGGCAGCCCCCAATTAAATGTTTTTCTTTAAAAGAGTTGCTATGGCCATGGTGTCTCTTCACAGCAACAGAAACCCTAAGACAGTTTTAGTTCAAGCCAGCCCTCATCGTCCTTGGAAATCAATACTGGAGGCTTGGTAGAAGACACTGGTAGAGTAGGTAAGGAACAAGATTTTCTCCTTTTCAGAGATTCTTGTGCTGCTCTCAGCTCCTCTAGACCACAGCACTAGTCACAGCCTGCACTGTAGGTAAACATTTAGATATGGGACAATCTCCACAGGCTGGTAATTGTAATGTTTGGGCCCCAGCTGGTGTCTATGCTGGAAGGCTTGGAGCCTAACTGGCAGAGGTGTGCTACAGTGGGGTTAGGCTTTTGAAAGTCATGGCAAGAGCCCTGCGGTGCTAGGAACCTCCTCAGGCACACTGCCCACTCCCACATGAACTGAGACCCTCTGAAACAGTGAAGGCAGAGCTGTGACAGGCACTGACACAGACCTAACACACACAGAAGCCATCCTTAAATTGTTGGTGCCTAAAAAAAGTGAAGAAGTCACAGAGCAAAACCATAAATATCACTGAAGGAAATGAGAAAAAAACACTTATGTAGAAAAAAAGATAGCCTGTATTCTTAGTTAGAAACTTTACCTTGCAAAGTGAGTCCAGGACAGGCTACACAGAGAAACCCTGTCTCGAAAAACCAAAAACAAACAAACAAACAAAAAGAAACTTTACCTTGTTTAGATCAGTGGTTCCAGACCTGTGGGTTGCAACCCCTTGGGTCACATATCAGATGTCCTGCATATTAGATTATTTATATTATGATTCATAACAGTAGCAAAATTACAGTTATGAAGTAGCAATGAAATAAAGTTATGGTGGGGGGGGGTCATCACAACATGAGGAAGTATATTAAAGGGTCGCAGCATAGCCTTGGCTGTCCTGGAATCACTTTGTACACCAGCCTGGCCTCGAATTCACAGTGATCTGCCTGCCTCTGCCTCCCAAGTGCTGGGATTTGAAGGCTTGTGACACCACGTCCGGCTTAGTTTATATTTCTTATTCACTCCAGAATGTAATCAGGCTCTGAGGCAGCAGGGAGGAACAGCTGCACAGAAGCATATTTTTTTTTAATTAATTTTTTGCATATGAGGGCTCTATCTGCATGTGCACTTACATGCCAGAAGAGGGCATCAGATTCTAGTATATATGGTTGTGAGCCACCATGTGGTGGCTGGGAATCGAACTCAGGACCTCTGGGAGAGCAATCACTGCTCTTATTTACTGAGCCATCTCTCCAGCCTGAAGCATATTTATTTATTTATTGTTACACTAGAGATGTTTTGTGGGTAAAACAAGTCACTTATACCAAAGCTCCTAATCGAATCAAAGTGTTTCAAGCAAAGGAAAACACTGCACCCCTGACAGTTTACTCCTGATTGCACACTATTTGCAGCACTCAATAATGCAAGACATTCCAGGTGAGGTGGGACTGTCTTGTGACCAAAGTCATGCAAAGGCTGTCAAGCTCCTTCAGAAAAGCAACCCTACAGACGACAGACAATTGCTGTTTTCTACAGTGATTTCTAGAAAAGACTGTTCATTCTGATGTCTACCCTAGATACAGTGACTGCTGGAATCCCTCTACACCCACAGGTCACAGGATTTACAAACAGAGCCCCCACTCCACAGTGTGTTGGGGGCGGCACTCCCTGCTTCACACAGCTCCTGGCTGGGGCTGCGTTGCAGCCGTGTGATGTTGCACTGGTGTGTCACACACAAGGCCCTGCTTCCATCCTAAGTAACACACACATACATGCATGCACACACACACACACAGAGAGACATGCGTGCATGCACATGTTCACACAAGCACATGCACATATGCATTGCATACATATAAACCCCACATTTCTTCTGCTGTATTAGTCCCCCTTTGGGTTCCTCTCCTCTCCCTTTGGAGGGGTCTTTATCTTAGGTGTCCCCTTTGGAGGACTCTAAGGAAGCAGCCAGGTAGCAGCACAAAGCAAGCTTCTGTCAACGCTCACTTCACTACAAGGAGGGTCAGAAAAGACTCAGCCTCAAAGCCCTGGAAAGGAAGTGCCCAGTTGCTTCTTTTTCTCCTTCAGGGTTCATCCCAGGAGAACCTGCTCCTGACCAACCAGAGTGCTCTCTTATCTAGTTCCCCTTTGCACAGCAGACTCCCCGGGGAGGGGCCTGGGGCAGGGTACAGCTCTTCCTGACAGCAGGGAGCAGAGACAGACAACCTCTGACCTGAGCCCCTAAACCCAAGTACTTGTGTGCCAACATAGTCTACCTGCGGTGTAAAGGAGTGAGGGTGGGTATTCCGGAAACGGAGACGACAGAGAGCAGGGTGGGAGATTCAAATCTGCAGGCAAATGAGAGATCACAAAGGATCAGAGAAAAGGGGCTCAGTTCTACAGTGCACCAGGAGGGAGGGTCGCAGTGGGCAGCCAGCCCCTGGCCAGCCAGAGAAGGAAGAACACAGGAAGTCTTTCCTTCCCAAGGTGTGTTTTTGTTTTCTTAGGTATCACCCATGTATCACTTCCAAAACAGCAACTAAGACACACAGAGAAAGGGTTTTTTTTTTTTTTTAAGACGGGAGATCTAGCAGCCTGCTGAGGGCTCAGGACCTGGGGCAGAAGAGGTGAGAGCAGGCCGCCCTCTCCACTTCCTCTGCAATCCGGCCTAGCAGGTTCCAGTGACAGCCTTTGTGTGCGAACCTGGCTCTGTGCGAGCAGTTCACACTGAGTGGGGAGACAGAGCACAGAGAGAGGTGAGGGGGGCAGAGGTGAGGGGGAGGTGAGGTGAGGAGAGAGACTCTCACGTCTAACCATTGCTAATTACCATGAAAGCTGGCAGGAAGCCATAGCTGTATAAAGTCTAGCGGGTGCTCTGCAGTGAGTGACAGGGAACCCGAGTTACAGGGAACCACGGGGAGAGTGGATGTGGTGGGTAAGTCAGAGTAAAAAAGGGAGGGAGGGTCAGGAGTGGGGCTGTGTGTGTGAGCATCCACGCACCACCTACCCACCCCCACCCCCCGCAATCCTGCCTTCTACCCCCATCCTGGTTCCCTTTCATTAATCTCAAAGACCCAGGGTCTCAGTGCCTCTTTGCCGCGGCCCCCGGAGTCTTGCTTTCTTCTCCCTCAAGGACGAGGCTGAGTCTCTGGCTCCTTTCAAAGACGACTTCTTCTGGAGTTTCTGAGAGAAAAACCAAACATGAGTACAACGTAACTACGATGCCCAAATCTTGTTTTTAGGAAAGAAGAGCAAAATATAATCCCAGCACTCATGAGATTGAGGCAGGAGGATTGCTGAGAGTTCAACGCCACCATGGGCTATATAGTGAGTTCAAAGCCATCCCAGACTATGTAAGTGAGGCCTTGCCTTGAAGAAGTAGAGGAGGAGGTGGTGGCAGTGGAAAGCCATTTTTTGTTTGTTTATTTGTTTGTTTGTTTGTTTTTTGAGACAGGGTTTCTCTGCGGAGCCTTGGCTGTCCTGGACTTGCTTTGTAAACCAGGCTGGCCTCGAACTCACAGCGATCCATCTGCCCCTGACTCCTCTGAGTGCTGGGATTAAAGGTGTGTGCCACCATGCCCAGCTGGGAAGCCACTAATTATAGGAGAGCCCCAGGCCAGGTTTGGCATCAGGAGGTAGCCCCTCTCCAGCCAGCCAGGTGCCAAATGCCAGAATTTGCCATCCTGGGCCTGCCACTACTGAGCATTTGTTTTGAGAGGGAGATTGAGGAGACTCACTATGTATCCCTGACTGACTTGGAACTCAGTAATGTAGCCCAGGCAGGCCTCGAACTCAGGAAGGTCCTCTTGCCTCTCTCTCTCAAGTGCTGGGATTAAAGGTGTATGCCACCAAAACCAGTTTACTACCACCTGGCTTTGAGAAACCTAATTCTCAGTGTGACACAGTCAGGAAGTGGGGCCTTTTGAGAAGGCTGTTCAGTCATGAGATTTGGAATAAAAGAGCTGCCCTAGGACAGGGGCCACTGGGAGCTGTTTGTCCCTTCCTCCCGATGAGGACATAGCAGAAGGTATCCCTGAGGAATCAAGACGGAGCCCTAAAGGCCTAGGGCCTGCTGGTGTCTGGCCACTCTTTAGAGTGATGAGTAGCTGTTCTTCACAAATGACCCAGCCCAAAGTGTTTTGTCACAGCAGCCCACACAGACTGAGACACTTGGCAAGCCACGTAACTTCCTGCCTTGGTCCTCGTGGACTGCTCTAACAAAATGCCACACAGGGTAGCTTATACAACAGTGTTCTTTTCTCACAGTTGCTGAGGCTGTGAGGCCCAGGCTGTCAACAGTTAGCTGGGAATTGTGGGTAGGAGAGGAGAAGTTCTTCCACTCCCAGGATTGGAAGCTTTTATAACCCATGGGCTCTGAGCAGTAAGCAGGGGCTGTGGTTGGCTGACGCAGCAGCAGGTGATACCCGCAGTGTCATAGCTCCTGTGTGGGCTTGTCACCTGGTCTCTTAGCCCTATAGTGGTGATTGTGCAGGCCCAGGGAGTTGGGGATTTCCCATTGGGTGCCTCTCTGAAACTGTCTTAGTGGCCAGAGCCTGCTCATTACAGGCTCAGCCCTCTGCCTTCTCCTCTCCCCTCCCCCACTCCTCAAATGTTTCCGCTGCAGCTGCTTCTGGCCACTCTGCCCTAGCTGCTGCTCTCTGGAGCCCCTCAGTTCATCCGCTGCCTTTCTGTGATCACTGTAGTCACCGTCATCAGTGAGACTGCGGCCTCTGATACTCTGCCACTGTTGGCATCAGTGAGACGGTGGCTTCTGCCACTCTTTGCCACTGTTGGCATCAGTGAGACGGTGGCCTCTGCCACTCTTTGCCACTGTTGGCATCAGTGAGACGGTAGCCTCTGCCACTGTTGGCATCAGTGAGATGGTGGCCTCTGCCACTGGTGGCATCAGTGAGATGGTGGCCTCTGCCACTGGTGGCATCAGTGAGATGGTGGCCTCTGCCACTCTTTGCCCCTGTTGGCATCACTGCTGTTGAATTGCTGCTACATGATCTTAGTGTCTGCCACGGACACCACTATGGCTCCCTCCACTGCCTCTCCTGCTTCCTTCTTTCCCTGTGTTCCCAGCTCAGCCTGTTTTACAGGTGAGGACAGAAAGGCCACTGGGGAGAAGCCTTTTCTTGGGCTTAATATGATATCAGAAGCAGACAGCACAGTAGTGGACAAAGCAGTTTACATAGCCCCAGAACAGGCGTTTGATCCGAATCACAGCATAGCCTCATGCAAATTAAAGCCTGTGTTAGCTGGGAGCAGTGGCGCCTGTAATCTCAGCACTCTGGAAGGCAGAGGCAGGCAGAGCTCTGTGGGTTTTCAAGGCCAGCCTGACCTACAAAGCAAGTTCCAAGGCAGCCAGAGCTACACAGAGAAACCTTATCTTGAAAAACCAAAAAGAAAGAAAGACGAGAGAGAGAGAGAGAGAGAGAGAGAGAGAGAGAGAGAGAGAGAGAGAGAGAGAGAGAAGGGGCACGGGGCCTGTGTTAACACCAGCTATGAATGACACAGTCACCTGTGCACTAGTCATGGCATTCCCTCAGCAGGAACACCAGGGAAATACCTCAGTGCAAATGGTGGCAGGTCATTTACAGTTCACTGAGGGTTTTAAAGGCCAAGCTTGGAGCCATCATAGCCAGGGCTGTGACTTCAGGAGCTGGAGTTACACTTTAGCAGCAAGCAGCCGTCAGTGCTGTGTGGCTCTGGGATGGGAACCCTTCAGTCAAGGCGACCAAGGAGCCACAGAAGAGAATGGTCATCAGGTGGTCAACTCACCCCGTTCTTCTATGTCTTAGCTTATTTACGGGTGAAATGAGTAATTAGAAAGAATTCTTATAGCCAGGCCTCATTAATATTAGTAGTGATTTTAATAGTGGGTTAGCAGTGCTTACACCAGGCATAGTGACACAAACATATAACCTCAGCACTTAGGAGCCTGAGGCAGAAGGATCATATGTTTGAGGCCAGCCTGGACTACATAATGATGCCAAGTCAGCCTGGGCTACAGAGACTCTATCTAAGAAAACAAAACCAACACTACCCCACCCACCCAACACAACTATCCACCCACCAGCAAACACAGAACCTATCACCCACCACACCCACCACTACAACCCACCACCACACCCACCACTCCAACAACCCACCACCACCACACCCACCACTACTACAACCCACCACCACCACACCCACCACTACTACAACCCACCACCACCACACCCACCACTACTACAACCCACCACCACCACACCCACCACTACTACAACCCACCACCACCACACCCACCACTCCAACAACCCACCACCACCACACCCACCACTCCAACAACCCACCACCACCACACCCACCACTACAACAACCCACCACCACCACACCCACCACTACTACAACCCACCACCACCACACCCACCACTCCAACAACCCACCACCACCACCCCCACTCCAACAACCCACCACCACCACACCCACCACTCCAACAACCCACCACCACCACCACACCACCACTACTACAACCCACCCCCACCACCACACCCACCACTACTACAACCCACCACCACCACACCCACCACTACTACAACCCACCACCACCACACCCACCACTCCAACAACCCACCACCACCACACCCACCACTACTACAACCCACCACCACCACACCCACCACTACTACACCCACCACCTCCAACAACCCACCACCACCACACCCACCACTCCAACAACAACCCACCCCCACCACCACACCCACCACTAACAACCCCCACCACCACACCCACCACTACAACAACCCACCACCAACACACCCACCACTACAACAACCCACCACCACCACACCCACCACACGACAACCCACCACACACACACCCCACACCACACCCCCACTCCCAACAACCCCCACCACCACAACCACACTCCAACAACCCACCACCACACCACACCACCACTCCAACAACCACCACCACACCCACCACTACTACAACCCACCACCCACCACCACACCACACACTACTACAACCCACCACCACCACACCCACCACTACTACAACCCACCACCACCACACCCACCACTCCAACAACCCACCACCACCACACCCACCACTACTACAACCCACCACCACCACACCCACCACTCCAACAACCCACCACCACCACACCCACCACTACAACAACCCCCCACCACCACACCCACCACTACAACCCACCACCACCACACCCACCACTACAACAACCCACCACCACCACACCCACCACCCAACAACCCCCCACCACACACCCACCACTACGACAACCCACCACCACCACACACACCACCCACACCCACCACACACCACACCCACCACTACAACCACCCCCCACCACCACCCCCACCACTACAACCCACCACCACCACACCCACCACTCCAACAACCCACCACACCAACCACACCCACCACTCAACAACCCACCACCACCACACCCACCACTACTACAACCCACCACCACACACCCACCACTACAACAACCCACCACCACCACACCCACCACTACAACCCACCACCACCACACCCATCACTACAACAACAACCCCCCACCACCACACCCACCACTCCAACAACCCACCACCACCACACCCACCACTCCAACAACCCACCACCACCACACCCACCACTACAACAAACCCACCACCACCACACCCACCACTACAACAACCCACCACCACCACACCCACCACTACAACAACCTACCACCACCACACCCATCACTACTACAACCCACCACCACCACACCACTCCAACAACCCACCACCACCACACCCACCACTACTACAACCCACCACCACCACACCCACCACTCCAACAACCCACCACCACCACACCCACCACTCCAACAACCCACCACCACCACCACACCCACCACTACACAACCCACCACCACCACACCCACCACATCCAACAACCCACCACCACCACACCCACCATCCAACAACCTACCACCACCACACCCACCACTACACAACCACCACCACCACACCCACCACTACTACAACCCCACCACCACCACACCCACCACTACAACCCACCACCACCACACCCATCACTACAACAACCCCCCACCACCACACCCACCACTCAACAACCCACCACCACCCACACCCACCACTCCAACAACCCACCACCCCCCACACCCACCATTAAACAACAACCCACCACCACCACACCCACCACTACAACAACCCACCACCACCACACCCACCCTACAACAACCCACCACCACCACACCCACCACTACAAACAACCCACCACCACCACACCCACCATTACAACAACCCACCACCACCACACCCACCACTACTACAACCCACCACCACCACACCCACCACTACAACAACCCACCACCACCACACCCACCACTACAACAACCCACCACCACCACACCCACCACTACAACAACCCACCACCACCACACCCACCACTCCAACAACCCACCACCACCACACCCACCACTACAACAACCCCCCACCACCACACCCACCACTCCAACAACCCACCACCACCACACCCACCACTACAACAACCCACCACCACCACACCCACCACTACAACAACCCACCACCACCACACCCACCACTACAACAACCCACCACCACCACACCCACCACTACAACAACCCACCACCACCACACCCACCACTACTACAACCCACCACCACCACCACACCCAGCACTACAACCCCCCACCACCACCACACCCACCACTACTACAACCCACCACCACCACACCCACCACTCCAACAACCCACCACCACCACACCCACCACTACTACAACAACCCACCACCACCCACCCACCACTACAACAACCCCACCACCACACCCCCACTACAACAACCCACCACCACCACACCCACCACTACTACAACCCACCACCACCACCACACCCAGCACTACTACAACCCACCACCACCACCACACCCCTACAACCTTATTCTATCCTAACTTTCTCCCCAAAGCCTCTACTCCAAATATGGAGGGCTTAAAGCTCCCACATAGGGTTCGAGAGGGTGGTTAGTCCAAATACTTCCTGTGACCCAGAGAACTAGTGTATCAACCAGGAAGCTCTCTTCCCCAACTTGGAAGCCACAAGAAGAAAGAGAAGGCTAGCCAGGCCAGCTGAGGACAGGCTGCCCCATCTCCGAGAGGCACCTGAGCACTGGAACCTATTTGGACCTTGTCCTGACTAGCTTTTGTCAACTCGACACAAGCTAGAGGCAACTGGGAAAGTGCCCCTGTCAGAGTGCCTGTAGGCAAATCTCTAGGGTGTTTTCCTGGTTTACTGATTGGTGTGGGATGGTCCAGTTTATTTGGTGGTGCCACACCTGGAAGGTGGTCCTGGGTGGCATAAGAAAGCAGGCCGAGCAAGCCATGGAGTGGGAGTAACCCAGTAAGCAACACTCCTCCATGACTTCTGCTGGAGCGCCTGCCTTGGCTTCCCTCAATAGACTGTGACTTGGGCTGTGTAAACCAAATAAACCCTGTTGATCATGGTCCATTATCACCACAATGGTAGTGTGGTGAGAGACATCTCTGCAAACTTCACACACACACACACACACACACACACACACACACTCACGCACGCACACACGCCTAGGCACCCTTAACCCTGGCTGTTCTACATGGCTCCACAAATCTCAGTTTGTCTCCCAGCCCTTTCCGAAGCCCAACCCTCACCTTCGTCAGCTTCTTGTAGTAACAGGTTAGTTTTGATATCTCCCGCTCCCATTCCTGAGCCCGCATTCTTAACTCTTTCACAAAATCTGTTGGCTTTTTAGACTTCAGGTCCTTGTACTCCTCGATGAGATCATAGATGTTCAGGCCAAGGAATATGGCATCACCTACACCTTTCCTCAGGAGGGCAGTTTTGGTCATTGCCAGGGCTGTGCCCCCAAAGGCCTTTTGCACCTGCCTGCTGTTTTGGGTTAAACTTTCACCAGCAGTCATGAGCTCCTTGGCAACTGAGGTGACATGGGGGTGTGTTTTGGTTATCTGAAGGGCTCGCTTGTGTTTTCTGATGTTTTCCCAGGCGCTCCCACATTTGTAGACAATGTCACCAGCAGCTGTGACATAGGACGTCTTCTTTCCCTTGGTGTCCTCAAGCTCCCGGTCACTGGCAGGCATGATGCTGTTGGCCTGAGCTTGAGCTCTTTCTTCATGAAAGCCCTCCTTTATGTTGGTTATGATGTTGGTGACCCCAGCAAGTGCCCCCAAACCTTGCCCAGCAGCACTGAGCAACAGGCTTGCCCCTGAAGTTGTTGGAGCAAGGACGAGACCCAGGAGGCTCATGACTCCAGAGACGACTGATGCAGAGTCTGTCACTATTTTGATCTTGGTGGCTTTTCGGTGTTTTTTGTCAATGTCGTCTGCGATGGCATAGAGTTTTCTAATCTTCTCCTTTTCATTCTTTTCCCAGCTTGGAAACTCTTTTAAAAATGTGCGTTCTTTCTCTGTCAGAGCGTCATCTTCAACTTGTGCTTCTTCCTCATCAGTCAAATCTCCGCCCAGAGGACCATCATCCTTGCCCCTGGGGGTGAGGGAAACACAGACTTGGCTTCAACATCCCGAGAAAAAACCTACTGCCCATCCAGCCCGTGTGGCCTCCAGGTAGCCTTCGCTCCTAACTGTGAACCCTCTCCACATCTCCCTAAAAGGCCGCTGAGCGCCACTGAGCTCAACCTTCGCAGGAAGCAACTGGTACAATGAGAATCACAGAGGAGGGGCAGTGGGCAGCGGAGTGGTCCTGAGGGGCATTGCAAGCCCTGCTCCGAGGAAAGGTGAAAGGGAATGCCACTGTCCTGACCAAAAAAGGGTGTGGAGGACAGAGAGGGAGGGAAGGGGTGCAGGGAAAGGAGGGGAAAGATGAGCCCAGGTGTTGAACATAGGAAGAGGAGAAGGAAGAGAAGGGGGTGAGGAGGAAGAGGAGGAAGGGGTGAGGAGGAAGAGGAGGAAGGCGTGAGGAGGAGGGGGTGAGGAGGAAGAGGAGAGGCCAGATTGTATAACACATCTGCAGTCTGACCATCTTGACTGGCTACAATGGCTATGTCTTCATGTCTCCTTTGAGTCACACTTGGAGAAGGCTGATATGAATGGTAACTAGTTCCTGTGCTTTTGAGAAGGTAGCCCCTCTTCCCTCACAGTAATCCTGCAGTGCTGGGGTGGCTCGAATGAGAGTGGCCCTCAGAGGCTCATAAATTTGAAAGCCTATCTTCACCAGGGAGTAGAACTGTTTGAAAGGAGGTGTGGCCTTGTTGGAGTGGGTGTGGCCTTGTTGGAGGAAGTGTGTCCCTGGGGTGGGCTTTGAGGTTTCAGAAGTTCTCTCCAGGCCTCCATTTCTCCCTGCTTGCCAGCCTGTGGATCAGGACGTAAAGCTCTTAGCTACTACTCCAGTGCTATGCCTGCCATCGTATCCCCCGCCATGATGATAATGGACTAACCTCTGAAACTGTAAGTCACATGTTTTCCTTTTTTTTTTTTTTTTTTTTTTTTTTAAGACAGGGTTTCTCTGTGTAGTTTTGGCTGTCCTGGACTTGCTTTGTAGACCAGGCTGACCTCGAACTCAGAGATCACCTGCCTCTGCCTCCTGAGTGCTGGGATTAAAGTCATCACAACCTGGCTATGCTTTTTTTTTTTTTTTTTTTAAGAGTTGCCTTGGTCATGGTGTCTCTTCACAGCAACAGAACAGTGACCAAGACAAGTGGTTATTCGCGATTGAGAGAACACGTGCTGCTTCAACACAACCAACCCTTCCCAAGAAACCAACCCCTGGGTTACCTTTGCAACTCAACGTCAGCCTCATATTCCTCCCCTGTCAGATGGTTCAGCACTGGTGTCTGCACCAAAGCCATGTCCTTATGAGTCAAGTTCTCTCCTAACTGGAAGATAGAAAGCAAATTTACTGCTAATATCATAAAACATTATAAAGTTCAAGTGTAGAAGGATTTAGATTATGCACTATTGAAATTAAACCAAGCCATAGTTTATACTAACTGTAATACCTGAAAACTATTGCTTTTAAATTTTTAATTAGAGCCAGGCGTGGTGGTGCATGCCTGTAATCCCAGCACTGTGGAGACAGAGGCAGGCAGATTGCTGTGAGTTCAAGGCCAGCCTGGTCTACAAAGCTAATCCAGGGCAGCCTTCCTCAGTACTACCCCTTGTAGAGCTCACCACATCTCCCTGGCCCTCTTGACATCTGTCACTCACTAAGACCTCTGTGAAATCTTCCCATGTAGTCAAGAGTATCTACAACATTTTAAAAATCACTATTGCTTTGTAACATTTAGTGATACAAATGCATTGCAAGTGATACAAAACTGTATCTCTGTTTTCTTGGAGGTGTTTCTCACAAGCTATTGAGAACAAACAGATGATTTCATCTCACAGGACAACACAACACTAATAAAGACATGGTACAAGTTATATTTCAAGGGACATAGTAACGTCGTGTTTGACTTTGTAACATATGTTCCGTAGAGAAGGCACCATTCTGGGCTGGGCTCCAACACACCAGACTAAAAACCTAAGTGGGGTGACCCAACATGCCGCTCCAGACCAAAGGGAGCTAGGATGTCTGCCACCCTAAGAGAAATCAGGAGAGTGCTGCCGGCCCACTGCCTACAGGCCAGATACATGAAAATTTCCCTCAGCTTTATCTTTACCAAAATTAATGAATATATGTGTGTAAATGTGTTTGTGTGTATGTGTGTGTGTAAGAGTGTGTGTGTGTGTGTGTGTGTGTGTGTGTGTATAAAAAACTTGTGGTCACCTGAGGTCCCTCCTGTGGTAGGGCAGTAACTCTGATGTGCCCACTGCTCTATGCTGTTCCCCCTCCACCCTTCCTGGTCTATAAGCCCAGCCTGTCCCCTTCAGCTCACCGGAAACTCGCTCCATTTTATGAAGTGTTACTCAATTGTAGATTTAAAGCTGAGGCCAATCAATTTCTTAAAATTAAACACATTTGGATTTTTATCCTTCAAACTTTTACATTGATTACTTAATTTTATGAGTACAGGGACAGGAGGCACGTTTGTGCCACCTTGTACATATAACCTTTGGGGGGCAACTTGTAGGAATTGGGTCTCCTTTTCCACCTTGCGGGTCCTAGGGATCAGAGTCAGTTTGCCAGGCTTGGTGACAGTCACCTTCACCTGCTGAGCCATCTTGTCAGCTCCAGGATCTTTCCCTCTTGTGGCGAGAACCATATCCAGTCATCTTCCCTGGTCTCTGCATAACTAAGACCCTTGGCAGCTGGGCGTGGTGGCACACACCATATTCCCAGAACTTGGGAGGCAGAGGCAGATGGATCTCTGAGTTCGATGCCAGCCTGGTCTACAAAGCAAGTCAGGACTACACAGAGAAACCCTGTCTTAAAAAACCAAAACAAACAAAGACCCTTGGCATTCCCCAGGTGATAGGGCCCCCAGAGATGACAAGACTATCATGGCTGGTCACCGTAAAGTTCTTTCAACCTGGACCTCCTGTAATGGCCTGATTGTGGGAAAGCCCCTAAGGGTGGGGGAGGGGCTGCCAAGACAAGCAACTGTGCTTTAGGCTTCCTGGAGGAAGAGGCCAGGACAGGCTCAGCCAATGGTTTAGTCACCCATGGTCCATACTGCCACCTCCACACAGGCCAAAAGGACTATCAGGATAGTCCAGAAACTCTGTGTCAGCCACCTTTGCTCTCAGGAAGGAGGCCCCTGACACTGACAGAGGCCGGATAGCAGATCCAAGGTCTCAGGGGCCCTTGTCTGCAAGGATACTAGGAGCTTACTGTCTGCAGGGGCACAGGCCAGTGTGGGGATGATCATCTTCAGGTTGTGGAGAGGAAGTAGAGGGACTTAGGGAAAGAATGCCATGGCTGTTCTTGGAGTAACTGGGTGACAGCTTGGAGCAGGCTGTGGGAACCCTTAGATGTCCCCAGTGGACACTGGGTGTGAGAGCCGAGGGCAGCATGAAGCCTGGGGGATGAGCAAGTGCTCTGCTGACCTCTGCACTGCTGCAAAGGCTGATGGGTGCTCATAGGTTGTGAGGTGTGGTGGAGGCTCACTGCTGGTGAGAGTGAGTGAGAGACCAGCAGACTGGAAGGAGCCAGTAAAGGTGCTCACTGAGGTGAGGACAGAGGACAAGCAAAAACTGAGTCACCCGGTGTCACAGCTCAGAAGAAAGCAGAGATGAGGACTATAGCTGAGGAGAATGTTCAAGAATGCTTGACAGGAGTTTGTGCCCCCCTGTTGCCCACTCCCCCCACCCCACCCCTAGCCCCACAACCCTGCTACACACACACTGTTGGGAATTGACCCAGGCCTCCTGCACTTGGCACTGAGGCCACCCAACCCAGCCCTCTGGGTATTTTTCAATGTCCAGCCTGATTACTTCACCTTTGACCCATGATGGCTTTCCTCTGCTGAGAGTCGACTGATGGACTAAGGGACACACCTTGGCAGATTCTGCCATGGCGATGTCTGAAAGGATGGCCCTGCTCTCTTCTATGATCCAAGTGGCTAGAGAAGTCAGTAGGGAAGAAGTTCTGTCTGTCCTCCCTGCTCAAGACAGTCTGGGCAGGGCAGGCACAGTCCACGGAGGTAGACCCACGGGCCTCCTAATTTCACTGAATCTGGCTTGCTGTTGGAAGTTTCTCTGTCTTGGGGAGAGCTAGCTAGTGAAGGCCCTGATGAGGGCACGTCATTGCTGGGCTTTTCATAATTACACACAGGATAAAAAGCAAACCCAACTCTATTCAGAGGAGAGAACTCTGCGTAGATAACAAGGCAAATCCCACCCTCGAGTCTGTTGTGAGTGGCACCTCTGAACCAGTGAGGTTTCCAATGGGGAATCCTGTGTAAGGAGCGGAACCCAAGACCCTGCCCAACTCTCTAATCCCCAGCTGCCTGGACATGGAGACCTGTCAGCCTGTCAGCTTTTTCCTCTGCTAGTGCCGGGCTTCTGTCACCTTGATTTCCTTGTCTACTAGTGTCCCAGAAGCCACCCTCCCGTGCCTGCTGTCCCTCAGAGAGAGGATAGCCCCAAGTTCAGCTCTCACCTCTCCAGGAGCCCTCCAGTCAGTCCGGCGGGAGCTGCTACCACAGTCTGGCCTGAACAGGGACAGAAGCAAAGGCAGATTTTTATTTCCAGCTGAGCCAATGGCTGGAGCTGGGTGGCTCATGGAGGAGGGAACAGGATTATGAAACTGATACATCTTAATCTCAAAGCTGGCTATAAAGTTGCAGGCCAACTTTGAAGTCCATTTCCCAGAAAATGGGCCTTGCTGAAAAGTAGCCTCTTTTCCTGTTTCACTTTCCTTATCTTCCTGCACACTCTGTGAGGTGAGTGGGCAGAGGACTGGCTGTGGCCTAGCTCAGGATGAGTGCCTGCATGGTCCAGACCCTGTAGAGAAACCCACCATCTCCACTTCCCAGCTGTGTGCCAGGCTCCATACTGAATGGGCACTGCTGAGCCAGGGCGTGGAAGTCCACAGGATACCGGTGTCTGCAGTACTGTGGGCGGGAACAGCCTGTCCTTGGTCTTGCTGCACCATCTGTGAGGTGCATTTCAACTAGTGCTGTTAAGTTCAAACCTTTGTGAGAAGCTCTCTGAGCATGCGCTGTCACCCAGCAGCTATCCCAAATGCAAGAGACCCAAAGTGGCTGTACTCACCATGTCCCCTTCCATCCTAGGCTGTCTTCTATTGTGTGCTGGGTCTCCAAATGCCATGGGCCAGCCGGAGTATGACACAGGAGGCAAGAAGGAAATCCAGTTCAACACAACTTGGCTAGCCAGTGTTGGTTCAATCTTCCAGCGTCTGACCCAAGCAATCCATTTCTGACATAGGTAAACACAGCACAACCTTGTGGGAAAAGTTTCCTTATGACAATTATCACAATAAAGCTTCAGGCATGACTACATCAAAGCCCCTTTGCCACGAGCATGTCTGTTGCAAAGTACTGGTGACCTCTCCCACAAGAATGGGTTCTGTTGACTGAGAACTGATGCTCAGGGGTCTGGGAAGAGTCTGGGATAAACATGATAGTCTGGGGGACTCTGGTGAGGACTGGCCATACAGACAGCAAATGTCACCAGGTTAACTGCATCTGATCCAAGAGAGAAACAAATGTGACTCCCTTCTGTTGGGGAAGCCAGCGCGTATAACACTCCTGCTTGCTCCAGGGTAAGCTCTTCTGTGAGCACAGCAGACCTCATGTACCCCGCACCATCGCATCTGATACAACCCCAGGAGGAAGACAGCATCACGACTAATGACCCACACCTGCAATCCTTCATGGCCAACTGCTTGAAAGATGATGAAAGCTGGGTGGAAGGCTCGGCTGGTAAAGTGGGGGCCTGAACTGGCTTCTCAGCACCCGGAGTAAAAGCCACCACAGGTATAACCCCAGCTGGGGAGGTGGAGGCAGGAGGATTCCTGAGACTTGCCAGCCAGCCAGCTTCTGTGGGAGACACCAACTCCAAAACAAAGTGGAAGGTGGTTGGTTCAGGGAGATAGTTATGTCAATCTCTGCCTCCATGTGCACAGGCCCATGCCCAAAGGTGTGCACACACACATAGCAAGAGTTACAATTAGCCCGTGCATTTGGTGGCAAAATCTGACCTGAACCCTGGGAAGGAGGGGTGACATAGATGTCCCATTTGGGACTGAGCACTCCACACTCCCCTGCTTGCTGCCCTGAGAGATACAGAGTATCAAATTGTCCTCTAAAGGAATTCTTATGTTTATCAGCTTCTGCTACAGAGGCTCATATACTGTAGGGATATTGTTAAAACTACTTTTATTTTGGGTTCCCTAATTCTCTTTCTCTCCCTTCTCTACCACAATCCCTTCCAACACCCCAACACCAGGTAGGAGAGAAAGAAGGTTTGTGGGGAGAGGGAGCGTAATTTTCTTCAGCTACTTCCTGCTGTTAGGGTCATCGGCTTCCTTGGGGCAAGTCCAGTCCTCATTTCAGGCTGTCTCTGACTTCTGGTGGCACAGCATCAACAGCAGCCAGGAGCAGTTGGGGGGAGGTAGGGGGGTTGGGGGGAGCACCAGCAGCCTTCTTCCTTCTCGGAGTCCCCCGTCGCTCTCTCTGGGTCTGGCTTTCATACCCACTGACAAAGACTACACCCTGCCTCAGGTACTTCACAGCTGACAAACATCGCGTGCCCTCTCAGGAGGTGGTTATCAGCTGTGGATAAATGGAGCAGCCCCCATATCCCACACCTGGGATTAAAACAACACATTTACATATAACCCAGAACTTCCACAACAGTCTTAGAGATTCCACAGCTGTGGATCCAACCAACCACAAACAACAATATTGGATTGGCTGAGAGAGGCCTTCCCATAATCCTAGCACTCAGGAGGCTGAGCCCAGAGGATGAAGAAGGTGAGGGTAGCCAGGCTCCATAATGCCACACCATTAGTTTTCCTTTTGGCTTGGGAAAGCACTGCGCTGCCAGGACTGAATATAAGTACAGATGTTTTCTGTTACCATCAGTGACTCCCTATTTGCATATCATTTACATTGTATTAAATGCTTATGTCGCAGGAGGGTGGAGTCAGGATCATTCAGGAACGGGAGTGGGGGGGGGGGTTAAGGAGGTTGTGGGGGTTTTCTATAAATACCATGCTGTGTTATCTGAGAGACTTGTGCATCCCCAGGGTTTGGCGTCTGAAGGGGAGCTGCAGTCCTTCCCCATGAGTACCACAGTTTCAACAGTGTACACACAGGTGTGCCTGGCTGTCAACCCATCCACCACAGGAGAACGGACGGGCCCAGGGAGCATTCTCACCCTGCAATTCTCGGATTCCAGGAAACGGTGATCTTTTCCTGGCCTCAGTATCAAAGGACGTTTTGTGCTACAGACGCCTGAGATTGCACTGTGCCAGGCACAACAGAGTTTCCGTCTCAGCCCTCCAGGCTCTGCACAGAAGCGGCTTTAGGACCCTGGGAACCCAGAACAGAACAGGAAGCAGCAGTTGTGCTAAGAGTCGGGCACTCCGAACTTGGCCCTAACAACGTGGCATTTCGGGTCTGGTAGTTTCTCTAGCTTTACCTCCCTTCCTGGGTTCCTGCAGACATCAAATTGGGTGGAGTACAGTAGAGACTGACACATACACACACCAGCCACCCTCCCTCCCCACAACCTGTGAGTATGCTTGCGCAGAAGCACTCATGTGCATTCATGTGGGATATTTATGTATATATGCACGCTTTGTATCTTGACTCTCTTTGAAGACACGAGATGCTCTTTAAAAAAATATTTTGTGTATTCATGCATGTGTGTGCAGAACAGTGTGCGTGTCACAGCACTCAAGTGGAAGTCAAGGGACAGCTCTCGGGAATTGGTTTTTATCTTCCACCACATGGGTCCCGGGATTTGAACTCAGAGACTCTCAAGCCCACCAGTCTTTACCCTCTGAGCCATCTCTCCGGCCCATGAGAGGCTCTTAAGGGAATTTCCCTCCACTTCATCCCACCTCACATTCAAAACTAATGCCATCCTGTATTTTTTTTTTTCCTCTCTGCAATTAGCCCCGAGTCCAGTGAGATGGGGGAAATATTCCAGATGGTCTGACCATCAGAGCTGGACCAGCTGTCCTCTGTGGGTAAAGCAGGCAGGACTGGCACCATGCCCTGGGAGAACAGGTGAGGGCAGTCAGTCACAAAACAAAATGCCAGAGGAGTTTGTTTGTTTTTTGGTTTTTCAAGACTGGGTTTCTCTGTGTAGCCTTGGCTGTCCTAGACTCACTTTGTAGACCAGGCTGGCCTCGAACTTGTAAGACTGAGACCTCTAGAGAGATCTCTAGTCTATTTCCGGGGTCCCTACTGAGAGACGGAGCCTGTTGTCGATGTAAACGCATAGGAATTTATTGAGCCAATGTGACAGGGTCTGATAAGATCTTTTGAGCTGCAGACCCTTGAGAAGCAGAGGCATGGGCCTTTTATAGGTTTTAGACAGAGATGAGGTTTACAGTATGTGATTGGTTGAAGTGTCACAGGGAGTTAGGAACTTTCTTATTGGGAGGGGTAAGTACATTCCTGGGAAAGTGGAAATTTTAAACACAAGCTGTAACACAAACTGGCTGTCCTTGAGTCAAGATGGGCTCTTTAGGGTCTCTCCTGTCCCTGCCACATACACACAGTGATCTGACATCGCTGTCTGTCCTTGGTTCAAGCTGGACTCTACACAAGTTGGCTGTCCTTGGTTCAAGCTGGACTTTCTAAGCAGAGGAGATTTGCAGACTTTGGCCTTAATGGGGGTTCTTAAGGGAGGACTGGGTAGGCCAGCTTTTACATTTTCCCAGACTTTGGCCTTAATGGGGGTCCTTCAGGAGGGGGGGGCTGGTTCCTTCAAACTCACAGAGATCAGCCTGCCTCTGCCTCCTGAGTGCTAGGCTTAAAAGGCATACACCACCACCGCCCGGTTGAGGGGGTCATCTTATAGAACAGAAAGACTGGTCTGGGCTCATGGTTTCAGAGACTTCAGTTAGAAACCGGTTGGCCCCGTGAGGGACCCTAACCAGTGGAGGAGGGAGGGGAGGAGGGGAGGAGGGGAGGAGGAAGTGAGAGGGGAGCAAGGCAGGGTGACAACGAGAGACAAGGGGAGAGAACTGAGTTCTAATCCCTTTCCTTGTGTGAATTTAATGACCTCACTTCCTGGTACTAGGTCCCTCCTCTTAAGGTCTCACTACCAAGCTCAATTCCCAGCAGCCATGTCACGTGGTACACAACTGCCTTTGACTCCAGCTCTTGGGCTGCAACTCCTCTCTTTGGGATCTTGCACTGACATGCATATATAATCTACACATAGACATCCACGTAATTGAAAATAATGTCAAAAAACCAACTTTTTAAAAGGTCATGTTACTCCAGCGATATCATATGCTGGCCATTAAGCCATTATTAGCCTGTGGCCTCTAGGGGGCATCTCATAGCCACACGTGTCAGCGGGGTGGATTGTGGTGGTAGTGGAGCTGGTGGGGGCTGGAGAGCCTCCAGATGGACCAGAAAGGAAGCCTGGGCTAAGACAGGCAGGGCCGCCACGGAGCAACCTAGGGGAGCAAGTGGGCTCACTTGGCCCTGTGTCTGGTATGGAGTGAGGCCCGCTGGCTCTGGGGTCTATGAACCCTGTCAGTAAGAAATGAGCAGCCGGTTGTGGCTGCCTCACAGAACGGCGGCTGAATGGGTTTTGTGGCTGGGCTCCCAGGCCGAATTCCTATTCCCTCTGCTCCGCAGCCTCGGAAAGCTGAGGAACCCTTGGTTTCAGTCCCATGCTGTGTTCCTGGTCAGGGAGCAGTGACCCTGTCCAGAGGGCAGGGAAGACAGAACAGGGACTCCCTCCCCTCCCCCCAGCCCACAAGTGGGTGGAGACTGTGGGAGTTATGAGGCCTGTTCATGAGAGGTGGGGGAAACTGCCCTATCCCCACCCCCTACCCACACCAGACAGGGAAACCCGCCAGTGACTGTGGGAGGGGCCTCCCCAGTGCAGCCGGGCTCCAGACGGTTTTTCCATGAGTGTTTTTGCAGAGTCCAAAACCGGAACCACAGTAATCCAGAAACAGGCCTAGCCTCCCTCCTCAGGGCAGGGTTCCCTTGGCTACCCCCGTGCTCACCATGAGGTCTGCAGTAAATTCCTTCTGCTCCCCCCTCACCCCCACCAGCGCCGAGCCTGAGATCATGTGACCTGCAATGGGACCATATTTGGAAACATTTTCTGAAGATTAAAAAAAAAAATCAACAACTAAAATCTGGAGATGAGGTCATCTTGGCGCCAGTGTGAGGAGGGGGGGCGGCGGGGGGGAGCGGGGGGGGGGGGTGGGTGGTAAGCCAACAGCCGCATTAGGAGCTAGGAGGGCTGGAGGCAGAGAAAGCAGAAGTGCCAGCCGCCCTGCAAGCAGCCCCGCCCTCTTTTCTAAGGCCCATGTAAAATCAAAGCCTCTAGCCACTTGACTCAGGAGATGCTTAGAGAACTACAGGGCCTGCAGAATTTGCCAGAACTGCCTCAGCGATGGCTGTGTCTTCCCATCCTCTGACATTGAAGACCTGAATGTGTGGGGCGGGGAGGGGAGGGGAGGGGAGGGGTAGGGGGGGGGGGATGGGGGGGGGAGACTCTAGCCAGGTCACCAGGTGCTGCTGGTGAAGAAGGGGAGGCCTGTGGAAAGACCATAACCATACAGGGCTTAAAGCTGCTGCATTATCAACCAGCTTAAAGGGACAGTGAAGTGAGCCACAAAGACAGAAGAGGGGACCCGTGTTAGGGTGACCTGGTCCTCTGGCTTCCCTGAAGGAGGGGCTGTAAAGAAAAGGAGGACCTCTTTAGGCCAACCAGGAAGCTGACCAACAACACCTTACACTGTCAAAAAGCCTCGCCCCCTCCCTGGGTGCTACCCACAGCCCTACATGAGTTCCTGGAGGACAGAGAGCTTTGCTCTCACACAGCACTCCCTGCCCAAGAGTCCCCTGAGGCTGCAGCTGCCGGCCACACTGTGCCTTTTGGCTTCTGGGCCAAAGGGACTAATTTTAACTGACCCTTTGATTCATGCCAGAGGCCTGGACCCGCCCCTGACTCCAGCCATCCTGTGCCCTCCCCCCGACCCCAATCGCGGGGCCCTCTTTGAAGCCTCACCAAGTTTAAATTCATTCCCAGTGAGCTCCCAGCCCTCCTTTGCAACCTCATGCTTGACCAACCCACTTCACAAACTTTCCCACCCAGCCAGACTGGTCATCTTGGGTTTCCAGAACATTCCATGTTAGGTTGCTTCTTCCCCCAGCTTGTTCTCATCATCCCTCAGCCCTCCTGTGTGATCAGAGCTCTTACCTGGACCACTCAAGGCCAGGGAGAATGGGGGCACAAAGCCTGAAGCCTCAGAAGCAAGTCCTCCCAACCCCCTCCAGGCTCTCCCCAATGCACATCAAGCTGGCACTGTCCTCCCTGTAAAGCTGCCAAGGCCCCATGGTGTTGGTGTGTTTTTAAAATCCTTAAAATCTCTTTCTTCCTCCTCTACCCTAATCCCTACCAACACCAGGTAGGAGAGAAAGGATGTTAGTGGGGGAGAGGGGAGCATAGTTTTCCTTAGCTACTTCCTGTCATTTCCTTGGGGGCAGGTCCAGTCCTCATGTCAGGCTATCTCTGACTTCCTCTGGTCATCACACTGCATCAACAGCAGCCAGGAGCGGCAGAAGCACTAGCATCCCTCTTTGCTCAGTCACTCTCTGGGGCTGGCTTTTATCCCCACTGACAAAGACCACGCCCCCTGCACGAGGTCGTTCACAGCTGACAAAGATCATGCGCCCTCTCACAGGCAACTATCAGCTGCGGACAAAGTGGAGCAGCCCTCATATCCCACACCTGGGCTTAAAACAAAAACACGTTTGCATGTACCCAAACCTTGCACACCACCATGGTGCTTGGCAGTCTCTTCCCACTTGATTCCAGTTCCTCCACTTAGCACCTCTGAAGGCCTGCGCTGGTTAGCTTTGTTTTCTTTTGTTTTTGTCAACTTGACACAAGCTAGAGTCATCCCGGATGAAGGAACCTCAATTGAGAAACCGCTTCTATCAGGTAGACAGGCCTGTAAGCCAGACCGTGAAGCATTTTCTTGATTTAAATAATTGACGTAGAGGGCAGAGCCCATGGTGGGTGGTGCCACGCCCTAGGCAGGTACTCCTGGCTTGCAGAAGGAAGCAGGCTGAGCCAGCAGTGAGCAGCGTTCCTCTGAGACCCCTGCTTCAGTTTCCTGTGGTGATGGAGAGTAAGATGTAAATCAGGTGTACCCTTTCCTGGATAAGCTGCCTTTGTGTTTATCACAGCAAAAGAACTCAAGCTAAACCAGGCGGTGGTGGCGCACACCTTTAATCCCAGTGCTGGAGAGGCAGAGGCAGGTGGATCAATGTCAGTTCGAGGCCAGCCAGGTCTACAAAGCAAGTCTAGGACAGTCAGGGCTACACAGAGAAACCCTGTCTCGAAAAATAGAAAGAAAGAAAGCTAAGATGAGACCTTCTTTTTTGCCCTGCCACCAAATTTGTGCTCCACATGACAAACTGAAGCATCTCCAAATTGCTGGATAAACCCCAGGCTGTTCTGGGGTACAACTAGGATACAGAAAGGAACAAATCATCCCCCTCCTGTGACAGAATAAAGTGGAGGCCTAGGCTCAGAGAAGCCCCAGCTACGCAGATGGGCTGGGGGGTTGGGTGGGGGAGGGGGGAATGTCTCCCAGCACCCTGCATTGCAGAGTGGGTTTGATTATGGAGATACAAGTTGGAGTGGCCTAAGGGTACCCTGCCCCTTTCCTTCTGAGTCCTCCTTCCATGGGAGCGCTTTGGGGAGCAGGCCCTGGGTTTTCCAGGGGTCAGAGGTCAATGGTGGAGGAACTGGCGACCCAGGAGAGGGCCTCTGGGGGGAGGGGCACTCAGTTCCACAGGGATGCTGTAGACCCTGAGCCTTACATCCACAAGTAAGTATAGCTCCTACCCCTCACTAAAGCCGCTTCTCTCTACAGCAAATGGAGACCATCGCAGGAAAGCCACAAGTGGTCACGTTGCAGAGATCCACAGATTGTGGAAAGCCAGTCCCAGAAGTTACATCTACATCACAGCTCCTGTGTCTATGGCTCAGGGAACAACATGGAAGAGGGGACAGAAAGACTGTGAGAGCCAGAACACCGGGAAGTCTGCTGTGCAACACGTGTTCTAGAAATGACTGCATAAACAAGATCCGGACAGCGACCACATCAGTGGGAATGCTAATTTAGCAGAGTCCCGCCCCTAAACAAAGAGCTACAGGCAAATGATGAATGCTGGGAGACGGAGAATTAGCCTCTCCCAAGAGGGAGCCCTCTCATCGGCTTCCAGCCATGAAACCACATACACACCACCAACGTGAGCAGACCCAGCAGGTTGTATTTATATATATATATATGCTTGTGCACATACAAACATACATACATAACACACACACACACACACATACACACGTATGCAACAACCGTAATGAATAGGAGGATATCAACTTGAGAGTTGGGGGTGTGGGAGGGTTTCCAGAGAGGCTGATGAGGACCAGAGGGAGAAAAATGATGTATTGCTATTATAATTTACAACATGTTTTAGAAATTAAAAGGCAAAAAAAAAAAAAAAAAATAGCTATACAAATCAGGCATTTAATGATAATAAGTCGTAAGATAAATTTATTTTAAAACAATTCTTTAGGGGCTGGGAAGATGGCTCAGCGGGAACAAGCATTGGACCCTGACTTCAAACCCTAGCACCCACAGAAAAAGCTAAGTATAGCCATGCTCACCAGTAACTCTGGCAGTGTGGAAGTGGAGGCAGAGGGATCACTGTGTTCAGTGAGAGACTTGGCTGCAGAAAAATAGGTGGGGAGTGATGGAGTAGAGCCCTGGTATCCTCTCCTAGCCTCTGGGCTTAGGTGCACAGATGATATATACACATACATGAGAAACACACACAACACACATGCATGCACACACATGCACCCACACATGTGCACCCATACATGTGCACAACACACAAGTGCCAACATATACATACACAAACACATTCACAAGCACACACACTCATGCGCGTGTGCACGCTCACAGACACACACACAGAGCTCAGTAGATGCCTTTCCCAGTGCACTTCTAAGTGCATCTTTGGGGACTGTATTGTTTAAAGTTTGGTGTCATGCACAACCAAGCCTTCCCTAACCCACCAACCTGGGTGCTTTGGTTTTTGTGCTGCACCAAAAGTTTTCAAAAAGATATCTGAAATAAAAGGGCTTACTGAGACACTGTAGACGCTATCCAGAAAAATGACCCTGGACAAGACCCCACAGCTCACACAGCGGCAGAGGGGAAGGTGTCTGCTGAGCCCAGAGCTAAGGGTGTGTTTATAGAGAAACTGGGGTTGGGGGCTGTGTTGCCTATATGCAGATAAAACAAAAAAGGAAAAGCTTTGTGTGAGGGGCAGTCCTTGAGGCGTGGGCTTGCTGCTTCCGATCTGCCTGCTAGAACTGTCTGGAAAGCTCAGGCATAAACAGGGCAGGCGTCTCTGGTGGCCAGCTGTGACAGCATCTAAGCCAAGGTCATAGTGTACATTCAGAAATGGGAGACAATCTCTTTTGATCTTGTCTGATTAGTTTCTCTCACTCTTCTCCTTTTCATCCTCTAAACCCGTGTACTGTGTAATTAAATGTAGAATATTCCAGAATTTCCCTTCCAACATATCCTTCCCTCATACTGGGCCTGCAAATGGCTCAGTGGGCAAAGGCACTTGCCACACAAGCCTGAGGACCGAAGTGCCATTCCTGGAACCCACACAAAGGAGGAAGCACACTCCACAGAGTTTTCCTGGGTAGAGATCAGGACACGCATGAGCCCCCCCCCCCCCCCCGGTATCATACACACATCACATACGAGCGTACACAGTGTTTATATGTAATACACAATACACATGTATGTCTGTGTTGGCCTCTCTTTCATGACTTCTCAGTACATCATAGCACAGTATGCAATTACAGAGCCCTACTACATACCAGGCCTTGCCACGTGTTCGCATCCACTCCCTGCCTTAACACTCATGAGGAGCTACAAATAAGAATGATTGTTACACAGCCATAAGGCTGTGAGTTCCAAACTCCAGCACTCAGGGGAAAAGGTGGGGCTGGAGAGATGGCTCAGAGGCTAAGGGCACTGACTGCTCCTCCAGAGGTCCTGAGTTCAATTCCCAGCAACCTCATGATGGCTCACAAGCATCTATAAAGTGATCTGATGCCCTGTAGTTGTACATGCAGATAGAGCACTGTATACATGGTAAATAAATCTTTAAAAAAAAAAAAAAAAAAAGGCTTTGCTTGTGACCTCAGTGCTGGGCATGGGGGTGGCTATGGAGAAAGGCTGACTGTGGGGCCGTGCTGACCAGTCTAGCCCAACTGAAAAGCAACAGGCTCCAGGTTCAGTGAAAGATCCCATCTCAAGGGAATAAAATGGAGAGTGACAGAGCAGGGCACCCCTCTGTATGCCTCCTCTGCATGCCATATACCTTCTTGCAGATACACACACATACACACACACACACACACACACACACACACACACTCACACACACAGAGAAACATCACATACACACACATAGGCATGTACACACAGAGAGAAACACACATAGACACACACAGAGACACACAGCCTTCAGGATGGCACTTAAGAACACTTTTTAAGGGCTGGAGAGATGGCTCGGGGTTAAGAGCACTGATTGCTCTTCCAGAGGTCCTGAGCTCAAGTCCCAACACCCAGATGGTGGCTCATAACCATCTATAATGAGATCTGATGCCCTCTTCTGGACTGCAGATGTACATGCAGGCAGAGCACTGTATACATAATAATAAATCTTTTTTTAAAACACCACTTTTTTCCCTTATTTTTGTTATTTGTTTTGTTTTGTTTTGTTTTGTTTTTCGAGACAGGATTTCTCTATGTAGCCTTGGCTGTCCTAGACTCTCACTTTGTAGACCAGGCTGGCCTCGAACTCACAGCAATCCACTTGCCTCTGGCTCCCGAGTGCTGGGATTAGAGGTGTGTGCCCCCATGCCTGGCTAGAAAGAACACTTTTTAAAGTTCTCATTTTACAGATGGTGGAAGACATGAGGTTATCACTCTTTCTCTGAGTGGCAGAAATAGTTTAGGATGGCACCAAAGCCGTGTGGCTCCCCAGCCTCACACCCTGGCCTCACAGCCATTCAGGTACCCGCTAAAGTGACCTTCCCTCTGCCACATTAGAGAATCTGGGGCCACTTGTCTGTCCTCAGCCACTGGAGATCAGCCACAGACTATCACACAGTCAATTCTGCACCCTCAAGTCCTCTCCTGGCCACCAGGTCCTTCCACACAGGGCTCACCTCCCCCGGTACCCATGCACCCTCCTACTCTCATTCATTTCTGCCAACCGTCCCCTCTGCCCACAGGCCACGCCACAAGCCAGGCACAGTCTGCCAGCCCTTCCACAATCTCTGCATCAAAAGGATCACCTTGAGACCCTGATGGCTAAGATAAAAAATTCAAGTGACACCACATGCTGGTGAGGATGTGGAGAAAGAGGAACACGCCTTCATTGCTGGTGGGAATGCAAACTGGTACAACCACTTTGGAAATCTATCTGGTGCTTTCTCAGAAAAATGGGAATAGGGCTTCCTCAAGACCCAGCTATTCCACTCCTTGGAATATACCCAGAAGATGCTCCACCACACAACAAGGACATATGCTCAACCATGTTTATAGCAGCCTTAATCATAATAGCCAGAAACTGTGGTACATTTACACTATGGAATACTACTCAGCTATTAAAAACAAGGAATTCCTGAAATTTGTGGACAAATGGACGAGACTAGAAATGACCATACTGAGTGAGTTAACCCAGAAGCAGTTAACCCACATGGCATATACTCACTTATAATTGGACACTAGCCCAAAAGGCATGGCCCATGAAAGTCTTCACTTACCAGGAGAGTGGGATAGATGTGAGGACATCCCACTGGGACTCTAGGTAAGAGAAATATAGGAGATGGGGAAATAGAAGGACCCAGAGGGTCCTAGAAACCTACAAGAAGAACATTGTGATGGGTGGATCAGGGCCCAGGGGGGTCTGTTCAAACTACTGCACTAACCAAGGACAGTACAATAGTAAACATTGAACCCCTACTCTGATCTACTCAATGGAGAGGACATTCTCCACAGTTATGTGGAGAGCAGGAACTCACTCTGACATGAACTCTGGTGCTCCGTATTTGACCACCACCTCTTGGTGGGGAGGCCTGGTGGCATTCAAAGAAAGAATAAGTAGGCTACCAAGATGAGACCATATAGAGTGGGAGGAGGGACCCCTCGGTCTTAGACCTAGAGAAGGGGAATAGGGTGAAAGCAGGAGGGAGGGAGGAACAGGAGGATACAAGTGATGGGATAACAATTGAGTTGTAATCTGAATAAATTAATAACATTTTTAAAAAAGAGAGTAAAAAGAAAAAAGAAAAAAAATGAGTCTTCGAGGCAAGGGGCAGTAAACACACTGGAAGGCGTGCGTGCAGGTAACGGCAATTCTTCTACTTGCCACTAGATGGCAGCAGGCTCCCCAGTTGACAGCCAAGGGAAAAGCAACCACTTCCTTCTGGGCCCTGGGACCCTGGACTGAATCCAAACACTAAAATAAGCGTTCAGAATGCCCACGCCTGGTGCTTATCAGTGCTGCCAGGAAGATGAGAAGGGGAGGAGGAGGAGGAGGACGAGGAGGAGAAGGAGGACGAGGAGGAACTAAAATCAGACCACCACTGAGCCACAAAGCACAGATGTGGCCACAGACTCCTTGGACTTTGCTGGCTGACCTTGAACAAAGTTCCTAACCTTTCTATGCCTCTGTTTCTTCGTGTGTAAGAGCCAGAACTATAAAAGTGGTTACCCCAAAGGAAGGGCTCTGGGAGGAGGGAGGGGGCAGGCATGCTCTGTTGTGCAGCGAGCAGGGTATGTCTGTGGAAATCTGTGAACGAAAGTTCCCCGTGTAAGGCACCTATGTGAAAGATTGTACAGACTGGTTAGAGCCCTGTGGTTATGGAGAGTTGGAGTGTTGCAGATCCAAAGCCAGCATTATCTCCTATGGTCCATTTCCTTATCTAGCCACTTACCGCCCACCGCTCCTTATCTGATCATTATCTTTCATCTACCAAGTGAAACTGTTCGCTCCTCACAGGCCCAAATCTAAGAATGTCCTCCCTCAGCTAGGATTTGAAACCCAGGGCTCCCCATAGCATGCTTACCTGCCGTCCTCACCAGTGTGTTTGCTAAGTGCCTGGATTTATTCTTTTAGCTTGTTGTCTGACTATAAAAAGTTCATGGAGGACATGTGTGGTGATGGATGTGTGTAATCCCAGCATTTGGGAGGGAGAGGAGGAGAACGAGGAGTCCAGAGATAGCCTGGGCTACACGAGACCCTGTATAAACAAACAGAGAAACAAACAAACGGTGAACACAGCCGTTCCTCAGTGAATGGTGTTCATGGCACACATACATGGTCCACATATCCGGTCCCTGAGAGGGTGAGTTCTGGGTGCAGGAGGGGAAGGCAGAAGGGAAGAGCCCAACTGTCCCAAGATGGCCAGACCACCTAGGCCACATGCTGGCGAGTGCACCGGCTCGCCGCCTTGACAGGCCAGCCAGAACCAGCAGCTCTTGGTCCTACCTTACGTCAGCGGGACCCTGTGCTGAACTCGTACTTTATTGTGTGTCCCTGTGGACAGACCTCTCCGCTCTGCTCTGTCTCCAGTTTCCCAGCAGGAATCAGATGGTGAGCTGGCAGAGGACAGTAGTGGGGAACGGGATGGGGTGCACTAAAAGGCCTTTTTAGCATCAGGACAACGTGCCTCTGTCATTGTAATGCCCTCATCCCTAGATGTCTATGGTGCTGGAATCTAGAGACCAAGGCTCTGGAGATGTAAGAACAGGCGGCTTTGGTGCATGAGAACTTTTATTTACGTTCATGTCATGCATACACACACACACACACACACAAACACACACGTGTATGTATGACACGAACCACTGTTTTCAGTACTGGTCACCTGTGTTTGCCTCAGAGCAAGAAAATGGTCTCTTACTTCTGGAGCAAGACCTGTACTTTTGCAACCGTGAGTCTCTGATCCTGGCCCTAGAACATTCGCAGAGTAAAAATGGGGTTCTGCTTGTCCACATTGTCTGCACCCCAAAGCCAAGCTGTAAGAGGGCCAAGCCTGCACTGGGGCCTGGGAGGCGAAGGGGAATGACCTCAAGGAAGCAGAGGAAATGGGCACGCCCTGAGGTGGAAGACTGTGGAGGGGGCCTGGCTCATCCAGGTGACAGGTCAGTGGGTGGGGGGGGGGGGCTGGAGAGGGGGAGAGGAAAGGAGGCTAGTGCCCTGGGCCACACCTGTTGACTGGGACAAGCAGACCCTGTGTGCCTGCCAACCTTTCCAACAAGCCCCTAAGGGCCTTCAGGGAAAGAGAAGCCTGCGTCTAAACTGTATTTTTAGCTCCCTGTGCATTTCCTGGCCTCTGTGAGGCGCCTCCCTCGCTCTCAGCCTTGGTCGCTGGCTCAGGCTCCAGAGGATATCTGGGGAAAAGGTTGGCATAGTCAGTGTGACAATGCTAGGAAGGACAGCCCCAGCTGTGGGTGGTGAGTTTGTGAGATCTAAAGCAAGCCTGGGGGTCCTTCACCCCATCAGGGTTTCCCAGGTCCCGCTCATGTCAGGTTTGTCGAGCAGGGGTCCTGGCCTGTGACAGCCAGAGGGAGGACCACTTGGCCGGGGATGTGTCTGAGCTGGAGGTGGGAGAAGTCAGGCATAAGCCCTGCCCAGACCAAGGAGGAAAGTTGGGGGAAGGGGCAGGTGTCAGGATCCAGAGTGCTCACTACCCTACTGTGTCCTCAGTCCCCGGAGAGTCTTGACCTTCCAAGAGAGGCTTGTTGGCTGCCCAAAGGCTGTCAAGTTCCCAGGTCTGGGTCCCTGAGTGACGTGAGGTGGACAGCTGCCTCGGTACGTAGCTTTCTGGTGGGCACGGACAGACTGAGCCCCTGGCTTGCCTTGTCTGGGGTGAGGCTCAGAATCTTCAGAAGGTGTAGTCTAGACACGAAAAGCTAGGTGAGCTTTTAGCAAGCCCCGCCCCCTGCTGTGTGAGATCCAACAGGCCCTCTGTACCCCAGAAGCAAAGGAGTCCAAGCAAGAGAATGACTCTTTGGGGGTCAACATAAAGTATTAAAATGTACAGCCTCAGGAAGTATTCACTGACCCTAGCGGTGTATCAGTGAGCTGCCAGAGGACAATGGTGGGGAATGGGATGGAACACACCAAAGGCCTCTTTAACATCTAGACAGCACGTCCCTGTCATTCTAAGATGTCCCCATCCCCAGATGTCTATAGCTCTGCAGTCTAGAAACTAAGGCTATAGAGAGGCCAAGGCAGAAGGATTTGGCACACAAGAACTTTTATCCTTGGATCTTGAGGCTCTCCAGGTGGCTTTTACTAGTTTCACACTTGGGGATGCAAAGCACTCTGGGATAGGCAGAGAGTCGGGATGGCTGGGGAATTTAGCTTGTCCCGTGGGTGTCTAGCAAACCCGCCTGTGCACCTGTGTGACAAGAGCATGTGGAAATCGGGCTGTAGGGAGTTTTGCACACCGAGGTATCAACTGGCCAGGATGCAGCTGTCACAGGGAGACTAACAGGCACCAAACAGAGGGATAGGCTCCAGGTCTCCATAGCAACCGAGAGGCAGGCTCTGTTATGGCAATGTGTAAGTAAGTACACAGTTACCCATGCCGTCCCCTCCCAAGAGCTTATGGTAAAGCTTTAAAAAAGTTCCTCTACATTGGCGCTACAGGATTCCCCAAGCAGGCTGCCTCATGGGGCACCTGCCAAATGGGTGACAGCTCCTAGTTAAATACCTCACACCACTAAGGGACCGATGAGGGTTTAACTGCTTTGGTTACCACCAGAGAAGTCTAGGAAGAAGCTGGAGACAGAGCAGAGCTGGGAGGTACTGTCACAGGGACACACAGTAAAGTGCGAGTCCTGCACAGGGTCCCCCTGATGTAAGGTAGGACCTAGAACTGCTGCTTCTGGCTGGTGTGTCAAGGTGGCAAGCCGGTGCACTCTCCAGCATGTGGCCTAGGTGGTCTGGCCATCCTGGGACAGTTGGCCTCTTTCCTTCTGCCTTCCCCTCCTGCACCCAGAACTCACCCTCTCAGGGACCAGAGATGTGGAGAGGCGGGCCCTGCAGAGGGTCAGCTCCTGTAAAGCCAGCACTGACCAGGCCCTCAGTCCCTGGCTGTAGAATGAATGGGTGGACAAAGGGACAAGTGAATGGTATATGGACATTCACTCTGAAGCCCGTGTCTTCTACTTTCCTGCTTTGCTGGCTTGGACCCTGGTGGCCATCGGCCTAGACATGAACAGGAGTGGCTCTCATCTTTCAGTCATCTGCAACTGGCAGATGGTCCAGAAGGACACACAAGAGTCATGCTGGAAGGGGGGGAGGGGCTCACGGGAACTGACCTCCCTCCAGATCCCTGAGGGAGTTGGTGGGACCCAGGGTGGGCATGAGTTTCACAGGTTTTCTGTTGTGTTTTCCCACTGCCCGACTCTAGCCACAGCCCTGTTCACAGCTGGAAGAGACTCCCGACTGTCAGAGCTGACAGCACCAGCTGATCGGGTAGAGAGTCCTGTTATCAGCTGCCCTGCGTCAGGTGCCAGACGTGCGATTGGTGGCTGGCTTGAAGGGAACAGTTATGTGGTCTCCCACTGTAGCTCCCCACTGCCGCCTCAGTAGGGCCCACTACAGCAGTGGTCCTCAAGCCTCCTCATGCCACAACCGTTTAGTATGGTTCCTCCATTATTATTTTTGTCATCTACTTTATAACTATCATTATGTTAGTGTTATGAATTACAATATAAATTTCAGATATCTGAGATGGGAAAGGTCCATGGACCCTCAAAGGGGTTGCGTCCCACAGGTTGAGAAGCGCTGTTTTTAAGAAACATGAAGGTTAAGCCAGGCGTGATGGCGCACGCCTTTAATCCCAGCACTTGGGAGGCAGAGGCAGGCAGATCGCTGTGAGTTCAAGGTCAGCCTGGTCTACAGAGTGAGTCCAGGATAGCCAAGGCTACACAGAGAAACCCTGACTCAGAAAAAAAAACAAAAAAGAAACATGAAGGTTGGTAGTGACTGCGTGCTGGCACAGCCTGAGCAGACCTAGCATGCTCAGACACATGGGGTCTGTTCTTTCTGAGCTAGGCTGTAAGTGGGATGGTGCCCCTTTCCTCACATGGTAGTTGAATGGGCCTTGCCAGGGAGACACTATAAAACCTGAAAAGCCTCTGGATCCAGCATCTGGGAGGCAGATACAAGCACATTGCTGTGAGTTTGAGGCCAGCCTGGGCTACACAGCAAGTTCTGAGCCAGTCGGGTCTGCATAGTGAGACCTCTGTCTCAAACAAGACAAAAAAAACCTGGAATGTCCTGAACAAATGGAAGTGCCCATGCAACCTCCATCACAGCGTGGAGCGCCCTCCTCAGGAGTGCTGTGAGTCTGCTGGCCACAGGGTATCCTTAATTTTGTTGTTTGAGCATGTGACAGAGTGGCTGCAATGCCATGTGCACTCTGTGACTGTTGACTAGATGGTAGGTAAGTGATGGATGGGTAGATGGAGGGAGGGGACATGAAGGGAGGAGGGATGATGGATAGATGGATAGATATAGATAGATAGATAGATAGATAGATAGATAGGTAGATAATGGATAATTGATGGGTAGAACTTGGATGAAGGATGGATAGTGGATGGATAGATGATAAATAATAAATTATGGGGAGATTGATGGGTAATGGATGATGGGTGGATAGATGGATGATGGATTGATTGATGAGTAATAATTGGTGGGTGGGGACAGATGCATAGATGGAAGGGTGGTAGTAGCTGGCTGCTGGCTGGCTAATAAACAGGAGAAACACGGGTAGCTGGGCAGGTAGATAGGACTCAGCCTGGACTCTGCTTTCTTATAAAGCCACCTGTCTAATATTATTTAAAGTTTGTGTGTGTGTGTGTGTGTGTATGGGTGGGTGGACGGGCAGGTGGGGACACAGAGAGAGAGAGAGAGAGAGAGAGAGAGAGAGAGAGAGAGAGAGAGAGAGAGACAGACAGACAGACAGACAGACAGAGAGACAGAGAAACAGAGAGACAGAGACAGAGAGACAGAGAGAGACAAAGACAGAATTCACAAGGCAGCTTTCAGGAGTCAGTTTTCTTCCACCACATGGGCCCTGAGCATGCTAAAGTGTCTTTACCCACCGAGCCATCTCTGTAGCCCCCAGATAAGGTTTTCAAGAGCATGAACTGTGGGCACAGACTCTCCAGAAGCAAATGCCAGCTGTGTGATGCATCCTGGGGACCACGTCAGTGTTCACCCTTACGGGTCCTTGGGGGATTGCAAGAACTAGGCAGAAAGAAGAGGGCCTGTGCCCGGCAGAGTCTGAGAGTGCTGGCAGCCACCACCTTGCTGGAAGTGCCATGTGGTGTGGCAAGGGCCATCGTGGGAGACCACAAGTAAAGTGAGGAGCTGAGGGTTTTTTATGAAGCATGGTAGCACAACCTTTCTGAGGGATCAGGGAGCACAGAGCAGGCCCAGAGCTGGGAAGTCCTTAAGTCAAAGACTTGTCTAGGTTGCTCCAGCCACAGGCACAAGCCCATTGAGTCTCCTTTTTACCACTTCCGGCTAGGCTTGGAGTACCAGGGAAATAAGAAGATGGCTGGCAAGATGGCTCAGTGGCCACAAGGATTTGCCACCACAGCTGAGGATCTGAGTAAGGTCCTTTCTGAAAGGAAAAAATTGACTCTTGAATGTTGTCTTCTGACCTCTACAAACATCCCGTGGCATACACACGCACGCATGCATGCACATGCACGCCCCCCGTGCACACACACATACACACACAATAAACAGAAAAGTCATCACAAAATGAGAGGAGGGAACTTCTGGGGGCCAGCAAGATGCCTGTGCCCAAGCTTTGGAACATGACAAGTCCCCTTGGGGCAGCAGACAGGGGGAGAATTGGGTTTCAGCTGCTGGCAGTGGCTTCGGTGCCCTTTCTGTGGGCTTGTGCAAGTCCAGACAGTGGCCTGGCTGCTTCCCACTCCCAACCCCCTATTGCCCCAAGCTGTCCTAGCTCCCCACAATGGCACTTGCCCCAAAATAGCTGCCCATGTGAGGGCCAGAGAAAGGCAGAGATTAGACCCCTGGGGGGTTGCGGAGGGTGGCACCCAGTGATCCTGGCCAGACTAGCACCCGGGAAGGTATAAAAGCCCTTCAAGCACCAGGTGGCCTCAAACCCCAGCTGACAGCCAGCCCACACTCACTCTTTTTGTCCTCTTCAAAATCTGCCATGGGGCTTAGTGATGGCGAGTGGCAGCTGGTGCTGAGTGCCTGGGGGAAGGTGGAGACCGACCTTGCTGGCCATGGGCAGGAAGTCCTCATCAGGTAAGAGGAAGGGACGGACCCTTATACCTTTACCTGTTCCCTAAGGGTCACTGGTATATGGCTGCAAGGGGGAAACTGGCAGGGTAGACCAGTTGGCCACAATGATGAGGTTGGATTTCATTTGCTTCTGAGTGCTGGGGATCAGACTGAGGAAAGGGAAAAGAGGGACCATCCATCTCAGCTGATGCCAACAACCAAAGCAAGCTTGAGCATTACACAGCCCTCCAGAAGAATCTTATCACGGCAACAAGGCCTGTGAAGACCTTGTCTGTTAGTGTGGGCTGAAAGCTTGGATCGTGTGGTTTGCCTTCTGCTGCAAGGCACTCCTAGATCGGCCCAGAAAAACCACAGATTCTGAGCCTGGGCAAGGGCTGAGGCTCACGAAGAGGGCTTCTCTCCTCACCGCTCACCCAGAGGCTGGGGCTCTTCCCTGGGCTCCGGGCTCGGCCGGCTCAGAAGTCTGGTGAGATATGTGACTGCTCATTTTTGGCTCCGGGAGGAGGTAGCTCTGTTGCCATCAGCCCCTGCAATGTCCTTGAAGCTGTGGCTTGGAAAAGAATTCCTTGCTACTTATGATCCAGGGTGAGTTTCCCTCCTGATCTCGATGGTCTTGCATCCCTCCCTTAGACTTTGTCCGTTGCTAACTCCTCTGCTCGGGGAGCAAGGTCATCCGAGGTCAGAGCCCTTTAGGCAGGCATACTGGAAGGAGGCTCATCAGCTGTTGGGAACACCTAGGTATCTCAGCTTCTTCCTCTTTAATTGCTGGGCCTACAGGCCCTTCTACCTGGACTAACCCACATCTCAAGTTGGGATCAATTCCTAGGCTGCAGATTTCCTGTGTGAACTTGGACAAACCGTTTCTCTTCATTAGGCCATATTTCTGCCTTGGACTGTTTGCCACAGTCTGTGAGACCCATGCCCTGGCATTCAGAGTCCCTGCCCTTCTTTGCTGTGGCCAGCAGGTTACTGGGGGCAGGGTTGGTAGAACAGTTTTGCATGACTCTAAGGCTGCCAGGCCTTGGGCAGTGATCTAAAGGCTTGAGAGAAACCCAGGATATTGTGCCATTAGACAGATCCTCTTCTCTTCCCAGGGGAGTAATTGAGGCCTGCCAGGATCCAGGGCCAGGTGGGACATGATGCCCAGACTGCTGACGCTGGGAGGCCCCAAGGACAAGAAACCCCACCTTGTCTCAGGCTTGAGTCACAGGGCCACACCAGCTACTCCTGCCCTCTCCTGTCGGGGGGCACAGGGAGGTGGCCTCCCAGGTGGCATGCCAACACTTAAGGTTGCAATTGTCTCATAGGCTCTGGGCTCCTGGCCTGTCTCAGACACTGACCCTAGCCTTGTCTGCTGACCTCAACAAGGTCATTTCGGCAAGTACCTAAGCAGAACTCTGAGGCCTGGGCTGGTAAGCACAGAGTCCTAGAACAAGGAGACCCCGCAGCTAGCTAAGCGGTGGGCTCCAGCTGGAAGGGGCTGTTCCCTCTGAGAACTACCTCATTTCTTCCTGTCCATATATTTTCTGGCTCATCTAGCCCGGCATTTATTTGTTTATTTATTTTGGCTTTTTGAGACAGGGTCTCTCTGTGTAGCCTTGGCTGTCCTGGACTCACTTTGTAGACCAGGCTGGCCTCAAACTCACAGCAATCTTCCTGCCTCTGCCTCCCTGAGTACTGGGATTAAAGTTGTGCACCACCACGCCCGGTTTACACCTGCATTAAAAAAAAAAAAAAAAAAAGACTTACTTATTTAATGCTTGTGTTTTGCCTGCACATATGGATGTGCATCATGTGCATGCAATACCCAAAGAGGCCAGTGGAGGGCATTGGATCCCCTGGAAATGGAGTTACAGATGGTTGTGAGCTGTCATGTGGGTGCTGGGAATTGAACTCAGATCCTTTGGGAGAAAAGTGCTCTTAACTACTGAGCCATCTCCCCAACCCTTATGATGACATTTTTGTTGGGGAAAGGATTTTGGAGGCAAGAACGGTTTGGAAATGACTAGCAGTGGCAGCAACTTTTCACATAATGAGAGAAATGACTCACAGAGCCGCAGGAAGCCTGTGTCGGTGACAGGCCACCTTAGACTTGTGGCAGTGATAATGGTAGTGACAGCAGAAGGGAGTCTCCCAGAGTGAGCCCCTGTGTTGGATCACCTTTATGAACTCATGTAACCGAGAGGTTTAGCAACTTGCCCCAGATCACACAGCTAGCAGGAATTCAGACAGGACTCAAATTCAGGCTATGTGGCTGTGGCTGATGCTTGGTGACCCTTCTACCCACCACCTGATGTGCTCCTAGGCCAGGGTCTAAATAGGTGGCTGTTTAAAGGCCAGTAGAAAGGCAGCCTCCCTTCTCTGACCAGCCTGACTGCCTGCATGCTGAGCCTGGTCGCCTAGCAACAGGATGAAGAAGAAAGGAACCCCAAGAACACATCCTTGGTCCCTTCCACAGGGGCTGATCCCGGCGTGCTCAGGGGAATCCAAGGGGGTGGGCTCTGGACCACTCCAGACTCCATCAGTGGGGGCTCAGGGAAGCAAGTGGCTGTGTGGGGCCTATACCTCTCCCATGACGTGAGCCAGCCTAGTCCTATTCTGCCTAGAGCTGGGAGAGCGCGAGGTTGGGGCAAGCCTTTCAAAAACCAAGAAATTGGTTTGGTTTACATTCGATAAGACCCAGAAAGGCCTAGGGACTGTTTCAGCCTCACCCAGGACACTGGAGACTGAGCCGGCACTAGAATGCAGTGTCTCTAAAAGCCTAAAGCCTCAAGTCCTTGTTCTTGCCTCCTTCTGGCCCCATCCAGCCTGGTGACCTTGGGCTCACCTGTGGCTGTCAGGCCTCCCATCTGTCAGCAGAAACTCAAGGGTCATTGTCGCGAGATATTAATAGTCAGGAGCTCAGGGACCCTGGACAAGGCGCCAGAGACAAGCTGTCAGTGACGCATGCAGCTCTGGATGGGCTCCCGGAGAGTGATGCTGCGACCCCCCCCCCCCCCCCCGCCACTGGGAACGCGGCACCTTGGCGTGGCTTGGAATCACAGAGCAAGAACTCCTGTGCGTTCCTGAGCCCACGCTGTTGGAATGAGCACACCGAGGGGCCCTGTATTCAACAGAACCGGTGACTGGCACACAGTGAAGTGCTGGTGGGAAGGCCCGTCTGTGACAAATGACCATGGACATGGAAGAGGGACATAGAGCCGCTGACCTCAGCGGCTATATCAAGCACCCACCCACTGGAGGTGTGGGCCTGTCCCCACTATGGAGCATTGTACCCTGTGTTGTTGTGGATTTTTTGTTGGTTTGGTTTGGTTTTGGGTTTTGTTTTTTGTTTTTTGTTTTTTGAAACAGGGTTTCTCTGTGTTAGCCTTGGCTGTCCTGGACTCGCTGTGTAGACCAGGCTGGACTTGAACTCACAGAGCTCTGCCTGCCTCTGCCTCCCGAGTGCTGGGACTAAACGCATGTGCCACCATGCCCAGCTTGAACATCACAGCTCAAGAATACTCTAGAAATTGTACTACCACCAGAAAAAACAAACAAACAATCAAACAAACAAAACACCTCAAAAAACTCAGAAGCCACCCATCCCCCACTGTGGGTCCTAACCAAGCTGGCAGGTCTGGAAGAGAAAATGGAACAGGGAAAGAACCCCAGGCCTCCAAAAGAACTCAAGCTACACACCGGGTGTGGTGGCGCACGCCTTTGATCCCAGCACTCGGGAGGCAGAGGCAGGCAGATCGCTGTGAGTTTGAGGTCAGCCTGGTCTACAAAGCAAGTCTAGGACAGCCAAGGCTACACAGAGAAACCCTGTCTCAAAAAACAAAACAAAAAACAACAACAACAACAAAAAGAACTCAAGCTGCGGGCATCGACAGATCACAAACTCTGGAATCATGCAGCGAGGTGACACATCAGCAGCCAGACCTAGCTCTTGGGTTAGAGGAAGCAGTTTAGCATCCTGGTGATAGGTTCTCCCTGTGGGACCATGGGGACCAGGTGCTTTCCATACAGCTCGGTGCACAAAGGGAAATGCATATGCTCATAGCTGTGCTGTAAGGATAACAAAGAGTCTGGGTACCAGGGTCACCCTGATAAACATGTTAGGAGGGGCCGAGGTGGGGGGGTGGGGGAGGCAGCTGTGAATTGTAGTCCTGTCCAGGGTCCAGTTCTGAGCTCAGACATCCACCTGGTGTGGCCCAGGGCAAGCCGTTGCCCTTGATGGTGTTTTATTTGCCCATGAGTGGATCAGGGACTGACCTCATCAGGGGAGGTTGGTGGCTCTTGTAACCCTCATCATCTTCCCAGAGCAGGGCTTGGGTGCCCGGCTGGGTGAAGCCACAGCTCAGGAGCTGGCAGGCAGGAGCAGCTGTGGCCCTTGGTGGGCCCCCTTGCCATCACCACTGGAAAATGAATGAGGTAGGATAAAGCTTACAACAATGTACAGGGGTCTCATGCCAGCCACAGCCAGCCAGGTGGTCTAGAATTCCAGGTCTTGGTGTCTGCAGGCAGCGAGTGGTAGAGGCATCCCTGATATAGACCACGGGTGCCGGGTAGGGATGGGGGTGGGGTTTCTGAGTCACCCAGATCCAATGGCTACCTGGCTTCTCTGCATACTTGCCCTGAGATCCTACTGGGGACATTCCATTTCAGAATCCTGTCCCTAGCCGGGTGGTGGTGTCACATGCTTTTAATCCCAGAGGCAGGTGGATCTCTGAGTTCGAGGCCAGCCTGGTCTACAGAGTGAGTTCCAGGATAGCCAGGGCTACACAGAGAAACCCTGTCTTGAGAAACCAAACCAAACCAAAGCCAGAATCATTCCCCTGTCTATGAGACAGGAAGAGTAGGATTGACACCGAAGGTAGGTGTGAGCCCAGCATAGAGCGGCACACACAGATGTTTAGCCCCAGCACACCCCCACTGTCCACTCTCCAGATAACATAGACACTGGGGCGAGATGCAGAGATGTTGCTGCCCTTGCCCATCTCGGTGGCCCAGAGAAGAGGGTGACGGTATTGATTATAAAGGAAGAAAAGCAGGCAGTTGCCCCACATGCACTGAGCCAGACACGCCGTGGGCCACCTCGCGTTTAACCTCTGAGGTCGGTCAGGTCATGGCACACCACTCATCGGGGATAGAGAAGCATACAGAGGCGTGGTGAGTCGGCCCAGGCCATGCAGCTGGGAAGAGACAGACACAACCGGAATCCAGGGGCCATTAGCCAGCACACATCTCACTCCGTCCCTCCTTGCCCCCTAGGCTGTTTCAAACTCACCCCGAGACCCTGGAGAAGTTTGACAAGTTCAAGAACCTGAAGTCAGAAGATGAGATGAAGGGTTCAGAGGACCTGAAGAAGCACGGCTGCACCGTGCTCACAGCCCTGGGTGGCATCCTGAAAAAGAAGGGACAACATGCGGCGGAGATCCAGCCTCTGGCCCAGTCACACGCCACCAAGCACAAGATCCCTGTCAAGTACCTGGAGGTAGGCAGTCACAGCAGGAGGGACAACAGGTGCCGATCTCAGTTTAGCCACTCTGTGGGAGTGGCCTGCTTTCTCCCCACTCAACCCAGTTTCTCCTCCACAACTTGCCCCAACCCTGTTTGTTCCCTTTGGGGGCTGCTGAGGACCCATACAGGATTCACTTCAGTGTCTGGCTCCAAATGCTGAGCGAGCACCTTAGTGTGAAGGGTGCCTGATACACAGCTTCCCTTCTCCCCATAAGCAGGAGCTCTTGTTGTACCCACTGGACAGATGAGGAAACTGAGGCACAGGTAGCTCATCCAAGTCACAGAGGCAGGATTCCCACTCGGGGGTTCCGAAAGAGAGCGGTGGGGAGCTGAGGGTACCTTCAGTTTCCCTGACGCACGGCTGTCTCATTTCGTGATGGCCTAGGTGCCAACTGCACTGTAGCCTGGAGAGAGGCCAGGAGCCTCCCCGAGGGGGTCCTCTCACAGGGCAGGGTCAGGGCCAGACGCAGAATGTTCCGCAGACCCAGGCTCCATCCACCCTCTTTGCTGCATCTGTGACTTGTGAGGCACATTTCACAGGCCTGTGCTTGCAAAGGAGCCCTGTGCCCTCTGGATACACCCGTGTCCCTCGGTGCCCCTTCTGCTGTGCCCCACTCTCATCTCTGCTGTGTCACTTGCACATGAGGGCCCAGTGAAAAAGACAGTAACAGCAGCTGTACCCTCACTCCTGAGCTGGCAGGAGCATGTCCAAAGTCTCTGGGCCCAACCTCAGCTCCTTATGTACCTTAACCTGGTCACTTGGTTGTCTCCTCAGTAAAATGCTACCTCTTGGTACAACAGCCAAGGCTGTATGGGGACCAAAGTCCAAGTCAATCACTGGTGATAAGCACTGCGACAGTTTCATCCATGAGCCTTTGGGTTCGGGGCAGCCTCAATCTCCATCTGGGCACTAAGGGCCCCTCCTCCCGTCAGTGCCTGTGACCACCTGCTCAGTGTGATCCTAAGTCAATAGTTATCATCAGGCCTAAGTTCAGAGAGAAACGCACACGCTAGGACGGCCTCCACCCAGGGGGCCTGGTTGAGCACAGGTCCTGGGCAGGTTAGCAGACCCTGAGTAAGGCACCTTACCTGCAAGCTCTCATGGGCTAGCTGTGGCTGGACGTGCATCCAGCAGTGGTGTGGGCAGGGTGTTTCCAGAGAGGCCCGCCCCCCCCCCCCCCGCCTGGGTTCAAGTGCCCCTTCCTGGCCACGTGACTTCAACACACAGCCACACCTATCTCTGCCACAGTTTCCACATCTACAAGGCAGGGATGGTGATGGTGCCTGCCTCCTGGTGGTAGTGGGGTTTAAAGAACTTGGTTCACCACGATTGCATGTGACGGCACCTGGGACATTGTCCGTGCTTGGGAACTGGTCCTGCAATGAAAAGAAGGGCAGTGGGTGGGCGCCCTTGCCTCGTGGCTTGCTCAGTGCCATGACCTGCAGCCTCTTGTCCTCTCCTTACAGTTTATCTCAGAGATCATCATCCAAGTCCTGCAGAGCAAATATCCCGACTTTGGAGCAGACGCTCAGGGCGCCATGAGCAAGGCCCTGGAGCTGTTCCGGAATGACATTGCTGCCAAGTACAAGGAGCTGGGTTTCCAGGGCTAGGTCGCCGCCTCCCACAGCCCAGCTCACCAAGCCTGGTGGCCAGTGTCGTGTAGCAAGTAGAGTGTGCAGTGCCCTAGGTTAGCAGAGAGCAGAAGAGGGGAGCGCAGTGTGGCATCCAGTCATCTCCTGGGGACAGGGCTCTGGGTGGCATCACCCCGGGGGAACCCAGAGGTGCAAAGTGGCCTCTGATTCCTTGGCTCTGCTGTGTCATGCTCACTTCTCCCACCACCTCAGCCTCAACTTACTTCCTCCTGGTTTCGGGAAAACCCCTCTCCCACTGTCACATGTGACCCCAAATCCAAGTCACTGATTCCCAGACCCTGACCTTTGAACAAGGTGGAGGGTTCTTATCAGGAGTGGAAGGTGGAAAGGGGGGCCAGTGGGCATCAGAAGTCCCCTGCTGCTCGCTCAGCTGCTGGCCTACCTTGTTTCAATAAAATACCTCAAAACTACTAATTTCTTGTCTTTGAGTGTTTTGCCCCTTCCAGCAAGGAAAACACCCAGAGTCGTGCCTGGAAGAATGGGGTGTGTGTTTCTGGGATTGCAGGCAGACCAAGGGGATGCCAGGCAGGTCGCTTTGTGCAGGCACCTCTCAGCGGCAGGCACACACGGGGCTGGCTTCAGGAACAGGGAAGGAGGGGCCCCCACCTGGGCTCAGAGCAGTGTGAAGAAGGTGTGAATGCAGTCAGGGTCAAGTGACCTTGGCAGTGTGGGGATCAGTGCCAGGTGCCCTGGGCAGGAGATGGGGGAGCGGAGGGGGTGATGTCACTGCGGGTCCAACAGCTGAGGCAATGTGAGAAGGTCACCCAGCCAGGAAGTGGCAGAGCTGAGAGCCAACAGTGACCTAGAAGACAACAGGGTCTCTGACCCTGGACAGAGCCGGTAGCCAACAGTGGCAGCTGCTGATCGTCTGGCCAGTGAGAGGACAGACAGCTGGGAGGTACTATTCAAACACAGGATGGAAAAAGAAGCCCATGTCCCCAATTGTGGACAGTACGATGAAGCATGTGAGCCTCACAAAGGACCCAGAGCAGGCCTGTCGCTGGGGCCAATGCAGTCTGAGCTAGGCTGTGAGCTGTCCTCAACAGGCCAATAGACAGAGAAGTAATACTGAAAAGCAGAGAACGGAGATTTAATCACACACCTGGCCACACTTGGAAGGGGAACAGTGACACACACACACACACACACACACACAAACCTATCTTCAGGACCCTAACGTGAGAGCCAGACGTAAGTGTAGCTAAGCTGTCCTGGTTGAGATATGGTCTATGTTAGGACAAAAGTGGCAAAAAGTTACCCTTGGTGTGTTGGGGGCCAAGATGTGCTGCTGAGAGATCAAGTCGTGTAACAGGTCTGCAGGGGGGAGCCGAAAAGGCCAGCGTGGAGTGGGAACATGAGAGGGGGAGAGAGAGACTGAGAGACAGAGAAAGACAGACAGACAGGGACAGAGCGAGTGACCTGAGGTGGCTGGGACCTTTTAAAGGGAGCACGTGTCACTACGACGTGAGGTGATGACCTAAGCTAAGCAGGCTGTTGGAGCGTACCTGATTTACAACAGCCTCGTCCATCATTACCTCTCCTCTGTCCCGCAAGGGTGGTCTAACACTGTCTGAACTGTGTGAAATTTCCTCCTGGAAGACAAGCGCCTCCTCGGGCTGTACCAAACGTCAACTTTTTCTTTCCCAGACATGAGATCCTAATTTGTGGGAGTCCGTTGTTTCAGTACTTTGATAGCCAAAGGAAGGGAAGTCTTTTCCAGCCTGGTGACCAGAGTTTGACCCACAAGAAGATGGACGAAGACATCCAACTCCATGGAGTTGCCCTCTGACCTCCACCGTGGATGCATGCACGCGAATCCATGTGTGCACACATAATACTAATGATGATTAATCATAATAACACCTTCATTCCTGGGCAGGGCTGTGTCCTTACATATAGAGAAATTCCACTGACTCTCCACTGACATGTGATCTTCCGAGGGGGCTGAAGGAGCTGGCTCTTCCCCCCAGCTATTAGCCATCCATCAACATTCCTGTCAGGAATGCTCCTGGCTCCTGACAGGAAGAAATGCAGGCTGCAGAGGAATGCTAGGCACTTGTCATTTGCCCTGCACTCATCAAGTCATGTCAAACCTAGAAGTAAAAATAGAAGCCAGCTTAGAGCTCTGAGGTGCACATGCAGGGCAGTTGCTGCGTCTTTTGTCACAGTAGCTCGGTTGCTCTGAGTCCTCACGGCGCCAGGGGCAGATACTTCGCCTTGGTTTATTTAAGGTTTCTCTTCAGCCCCAGCCAAGATCTGGCAAATTCCATAGTGTGTGTGTGTGTGTGTGTGTGTAGGTTGCAGCGTGACTACAGCCATCTGTTCCTGGCATTGTCTTGCGGCCACTGAACCCTCGGCTGCTCCTGAAGGCCCCTCCTGGAGCTAAGGCATAGATTCCCTTCACACTCAGACCCCACAGACCCATCCGAGTCCTGCTGTCTCCTCTAGGCACCAGCCAGACCGAGGAAGGTTCACCTGGTACGGCTGTAAATTCCATGTGGCGCCTGACCACATTTTCTAAGGTTTGGGTCCCTGCTCCACGTGACAAGCTGTGATCTCAGAGAAATGTGCCTTCTTAATCCCCCGGGATGCTCTGTGATCTGGAGGGGGAACCTGAGCAGAACCCTTTTCTCTGAGACCCACAACCACCTGTAGTCTGTTCTCATCCACTCTGCACTGGGGGATTTCGGAGAGGGGTCTCCCAACCCAAGTGGCCGGGAGTCCTGTGGCTTATTCTAGCCTTTGTCCTACCTGCAATCTTTCTGCCTCTAGCTGGACCTAAGCTTCGCATCTGCACACCCAAGCAAAGGCACGGGTTATTTCTTGTTTGTTTTCAGCAGCCATGGCCTTCCCTGGGGCTTGGGCACAGAAATCTTATAGTCTGAAAAGGTGCAGGCCGAAGTAAGGCAGTTCCTAAGGAAAACACCCACTAGTGTCCAAAACACACCATCCTGCAGATATGGTACTGGGTACTGGGACTAAATGCATCTGCCACCACAGGCAGCTGTCTGCTTGTTCAATCCAGAATTATTAGAGTCCTGACAGTAGAATAAACTTGTGGTACAAAGGCCACCACACTTCCAGAAACAGAAGTTGTAGTTATTGGCAGCCCCTGCAGGACAGTGTGTTTCTGCTCTGCATGCAGACCCTGGGACATCCAGTCAGCTTGGAACACACCATTGTGTGTGCACTGATGAGAGTAGCACTTATAAACTGTGGGCATTTAAAAAAAAAAATGCACACAGGCCTGACATGGTGACACATGCTGTTAATCTCAGACCTTGGGAAGCAGAGGCAGGTGGATCTCTGGAGGCCTGAGGGGGTGAGTTGAGGTAGGAATTGTAGAGGGGACACACACACACACACACACACACACACACACACACACACACACACACACACAACCTGGTGCCATCTGCCAGCCTGGTGCTAAACCAAGAGCAGCTTATAAAGCTGTGCCGACTCACCAGAGCAATGGACTCACCATGATGGTGCTTGTTGCACCTGTGCCCACTCCTTTGCCATCTTACTGGTGGATTTAAACTATCCATGTGCGTTTTGGGTTTGTTTGTTTTTGAGACAGGGTTTCTCTGTGTAGCCTTGGCTGACCTGGACTCACTTTGTAAACCAGGCTGGCCTCAAACTCACAGAGATCTGCCTGCCTCTGCCTCCTGAGTGCTGAGATTACAGGTGTGTGCCACCACCATCCAGCGCACTTTTTTTAAATAGGAAAAGAAAATAGATTTATAAAGAACACTGCTAGAGGCAGCAGGCTAGGTAGGAGCAAGGGTACTGCCTTTAGCATAAGTGAATGGTGTGTCTTTTTTGGTTTTTCAAGACAGGGTTTCTCTGTGTAGCCCTGGCTGACCTAGAACTCCCCCAGAGATCCTCCTGCCTCTGCCTCCCAAGTGCTGGGATTAGAGGAGTGGGCCTCCACCGCCTGGCTGAATGGTGCGTCTTTAAACAACACAAGAGACTTCACCTTGAATTGATTCACATCAAACTGGTCGTTATTGTCTGACTCCAAGTCACCCACAAATTCAAAGCTGTTTCCTAAGCTGGCATTTTGCAGAGAACTAGAAACAAAGGGCCCTGTTTGACCCCTTTGACAAGCAAGGCCGCATTGTGCATGCCTCATGTTCGGATGCTATCCAGCAAGGGGCGTGTGTATCTGAACTGCTTCCCCAAACCCGAGTCTTCCCAACACTGTAGGGAGGAAGGACAGCTGGAAAGCAGAGCAAGTGTGGAATCATGGGGTTATGATGTGGGGCTATTGGGAGCTTTCAGTTCTGAGGATTGGGGTGGATTGGGGTGGGGTGGGCTGGGAGGGGCTTTCTGACCCACATAGGAGGAGGTAGGACCCAGGGAGGGGTGAGCATCCCTGGTTCCATGGAGAAGTGATCTATGTCAACCAGTATGCCCAGCCTATGCCCATGCCCATGCCAGCCAGCTGGTACCTGCCCATGCAGAGGCTCTGCACCAGATTTCACCTGACTGAGTTAGTCTACCAGAAAAGGTTAAATTGAGGGCCTGACTGGTGTGTCTGCTGATTCTTTTAGTAGCTCAGTGAGCAAAGTATAACCATCAGTGCTATAACCACAGAGGTTATTTCTGTGTGCCCCCGTGGGCAGGCCATGGTGTCCACTGTAGAGTCCAACACTATACCTGATGCTACTGTGAGTATGAGTTTAACATTTAAATCAAGAAATGCTGCATAAGGCAGATAGATGACCCCTGCTCCCATGGTGAGCCTTGTCCTGTAAGTTGAAGGACTTAGGAAAGGATTGTGCACCCAGTGACTGTGTGACTCTCCCCTGGGCCTTCTACCTCCCACCAGCCCAAAAGCAAGGTCCTTATCCTAAACTACCTTCTCTGCTTCCTTTTGGTTTGGGGGTCTCTGGAGAACTGTAACGGTACAACTGGCATTTCTGGTTCACAGATGGTGACACAAGTAGTTAAAAGGGCTGCCCAAGGGCTGGAGAGATGGCTCAGAGCTTAAGAGCACTGTCTGTTCTTCCAAAGGTCCTGAGTTCAATTCTCAGCAACCACATGGGATCTGGTGCCCTCTTCTGGCGTGAAGGCATACATGTGGGCAGAATACTGTTTAAATAAATAAATCGCTGGGTGTGGTGGTGCACGCCTTTAATCCCAGCACCCAGAAGGCAGAGGCAGATGGATCGCTGTGACTTGGAGGCCAGACTGGTCTACAAAGTGAGTTTAGGATAGCCAGAGTTACACAGAGAAACTGTCTCAAAATAAAACAAACAAGCTAAAGACAAAAAAATGCTAATAAATAAATTTTCAAAAACAAACATGTTTTTCTATCTTCAGCCTCCTTCACTTGACCTTGTCCACATTTCTGTCACCTTCTGGAAGCCTGGTATTCAAGTTGTTGGGGACAAATCTTAAAGAAAAGAAAATAAGCCCTGCCCAAGGTCACCCACCTGAGGAAAACCAGGCTTGAGATCTGTACCCAGAACTTCAGTTTGCAGTCAGTGGGGGGCAGCACCATGGCATGGTTCCAGAGGGAAGGCTGCACCTGTGCGCGCGCGCACACACACACACACAGTGTGTGTGTGTGTCTGTAGTGTGATTGTGTATGTGTACATATGTTGTTTGCATGCACAGCCTGCCCCTCCACTCTCAGCTCCCTGGGGTATAGCAGGGAACAGACATTGACAGGTGTCCTAAGCCCAAAGCTCACTACTCTGCCAGCTGACGCCAGACACCAAATCCTACGCTGTGTTTGCAGGCAGGCCAGCGTTTCGAGTCTGGGAGTTCCTGACATCCAGCCTTTTACCTGACTAAGAAACATCTGCCAGAGGCAACTGAGGAGCTCTCCTGAGCTGTATAAGGTAGAGCGAGTTATTCTACGCCTACCCCACCTCCCCACCCCCGCCTCAGTGTCCCTCCTGAAGTGTAATACTTTTCTCATTCCTCCAAAGTCCTCTGAGGCTTGAAAGAGCTAACACAGCTTTCAGGTCTAGAAGACACCTGGATTATGCCTGTTCTTGTCACTGCCACCAGAACACAGTTTAGACAGCATCCTGGCCAGGGTGGTGGCAGGAGCTGGCTTCCTCTCCCACTCTTTCTCCCTCTGGAGCCAAGGGCAAGGGGTTAACTGAGAGAGGAAGAGAGGGACAGTCTGGTGAGCCACACCTCACAGGTCCCCAGACCTCACAGAGCAAGTGCGGCACAGCCAGTTCTCCTCCCCTTGTCAGGGTCCAAAGGGACAGAGCACCGGATGAGAGGATGCTGCTGGCAGGGGCAGCAAAGGGACAGGATGGACAGGCGATGGACAGACTCAGTAGGTTTACTCCAGAAAAAATGATCAGAAAGGCCCCGCCCACTGCTTTTAGCAGGCCCAAGTCAGGGAGCTGTGGCCCCAGAGTCTGCACGGCAGAGTTCAGCAAGCCTTTGGGGGGTATCCTGACTCTGATTGTACGGTTTAAGACCCAGGCGCTTTCATCCTCTGTCTCTGCCTTTCTGTCTCTTTCTGAATGCCCCACCCCCACCGGCCTCTAGCCTCTGTCTTCGTTTCTGGCGTCTCTCATCCTCTAATCCCACAACTCTCTCGGGAACTCCACAATGGTTGAAAATGGAAAGGTTTGCAAGCATGGACTGGGCCTGGGGTGTTCACTATACAGTGAAACCTGGCTCTTAGGGGTGCCAAGTGGCTCATGTCAGACACAGAGCAGAGAGTTCAGCCTGGCCAGAACTAGCCAGTACCAGGGTAAGACGTGCCCCTGCTGAGAACACAGGGCCGGCTAAGGCCACTAAGAGACGTGCAGGGGTGCACCACCCTGGGCACTGGCCAGGCTCATCTTGGCATGGACTCCTGGTCTTGGCAGCCATGGCATCTTGAGAGGCAGCTGTACCAAAATAACAGGTGAGGGGCAGAGGGAACAATAGTCCTGTGGCCAAGCTGCGTCATCCTTCATCACCAAGGGCTGAAAGGGGGTCACCTGTGCGACATAGGACAAGGTCACACTCTCCTACCCCCAGGGTAAATTTAATCACAAGACCTTCTCCACACTCCTTCACAGGTTCACTTCTTCCTGTGCCACTGGGGTCTGGAGGTACCACCCTCTATGCCCTCTGCCCCCCTGCAACTCTGGAGGATGCTCAAATTCTCACCCACTACCCCAACCTCAAGCACCGAGGTTGCCCAGTAACACTGGGCTCCCGGCCTGAGAAGGATGGCCAGGGTCCTCAGAAGTCTCACCAGCATCCTCCACATCCCATTTTCAATGTCTGGGCTCAGCCTGCTGTACCCAGATCGAGAGACACCCCCCCCCAAGACTCGATACCAATGCAATACACATGAGGACCTTTAGTTTTTTTGACTCAAGCCGCCCCTCTGCCTGTCACCAAACACAGTGGTATCCAGAAAGAGCCCTGAACTCTGAGCTGAGAGTAATCTATAGGTTCCTGTCCCTCCCAGCGCCCCAAAGCAGGGGAGTTCCAGCCTGGCAAGGGCCTATTAGCTGAGTAACATAAGGAGACCTAATGTTTAAAGGTGACAGGCTACAGAAAAAGGCACCAAGACCGCCCTATGGCTTAACTCTTTGTTCTTTGTTCATTACTTTGTCCAGGGAAGTGTCTGCTTTCTTATTAACCCTATCTCCAATGGGCAGGAAGGAATGTAGTCTCTTATCAACTCTGTTTCCGGGCCAGTCACTAGGCAATGCTATCTCTGGTGGGGCTGCTCTTGGCAGCTGGCCAGATTATCTCCTGTAGGCCTAGTTCTTTGTTTTGTTTTGTTTTGTTTTTCGAGACAGGGTTTCTCTATGTAGCCCTTGCCTGTCTTGGACTCATTTTGTAGTCCAGGCTGGCCTCAAACTCAGTGATCTGCCTGCCTCTGCCTCCCAAGTGCTGAGATTATTTCTTAACCTTTTGGTTTTTTGTTTGTTTGCTTGCTTTTTGTTTTTGCTTTTGTTTTTCAAGACAGGGTTTCTCTGTGTTAGCCTTGGCTGTCCTGGAACTTGCTTTGTAGACCAGGCTGGCCTCAAACTCACAGCAATCCATCTGCTTCTGCCTCCCGAGTGCTGGGATTAAAGGTGTGCACCACCACCACCCAGCTTATTTCTTAACCTTTGTCCCAGTAACCCTGAAATCCAATTTTAGTTTTTCTGGTATCTCAAGTCCAGAACTCGATCACTCGGAACCTCAGGAAGCTCTCTCCTCAGCAGAAACACAATCTCAGTGTGTCTCAAACAGCTCATTCTGCTATTAAAAAAAAAAAGAAGAAGAACCAGGCGGTGGTGGTGCACATGCCTTTAATCCCAGCACTTGGGAGGCAGAGGCAGGCAGATTCCTGTGAGTTCAAGGCCTAGCCTGGTCTACAAAGTGAGTCCAGGACAGTCAAGGCTACACAGAGAAACCCTGTCTCAAAAAACTGAAAAACAAAACAAAACACCCAGGTGTCTGTGTTTCAGGACCAAATGCAGCCGAAGGAATAGAGCAACTGATTGGGGCCAAGGCTGGAGTGTCCTGGGGCACCAGAGCTCAACCCTGCCTATTCAAAGACCCACTGAGCTGCACACTGCCAGCAAGGGAGGTCCCCATGCTGAGCTGGGGCAGGGCCTGGAGATAGGGCACTTACTTATCTGGCAGGACAGAGACTGGCCTGTTCCATCCTGGTCACTGGCAGAAAGGAGTGAAGGTTCTGGTAGGGCATCTGTCCTATGGAACCTGTGACAAGAGGAAACCCTTATGTGTCCCCACTCCAGGCACTTGGGAGTCCCTCCTGCCTCTTCATGTTGCCCCAGGCCCATTTCCTGTGTACAACTGCAGCCACAGGGTAGTGTCAATGCCTTGGTCTCAGTTCTGTCTTGTGCACCCTGAGGGTTATTGATGGGTCACATGAGGCCACCGGACAGATGAAGGCCACCTAGGCTCAGAGCCTGGAACCCGGGAGCACTTCTCTAAGCTCGTCCATTCTTGGACAGCAGGTACCATTGTCACCCTTTGCTTTTCATGTCAATTGTCAGAGGCTCAGAGTGGTTAAGGGACTTGCCTGAGGTGACCGAAAGTGGGAGACAGAGTCAGGACCCGGCCCAAGGCTGCCCGTGTTCAGACCCCTGTATCTCACCCAGCTTTGAGAAGCCCAGTTTGTTTCCATTAGGCCTTGAGCCGAGTGCTGTGAGAACCCAGAAGCCTCTGGAGAGGCAGGAACAGATTGAGGTTTTCCTCCGAGTCCCCATCTTTGCCCTGCCATTGTCTTTTTGACACAAACAATGGAACCTCGGAGTCTTTCCTGGGTGCAACCAACACCATGAAGTGTAGGATCTCAAATCAACACCGTGGAGTGTGTGATCTGAATAGGTTTGCAGGAAATGTAGCAGTGGGCCGCCTGGGGTCTGAATACTCTGAGCCAGCTCCCAGGTACAGGGACTAGACTCTGAGGGAAGGACCTGCACAGGGGCCAAGCCCCACCAGGCTGACACACCTAGAGAGGGCACTGCACATGAGGCTGACACACCTAGAGAGGACACTGCAAAGCATTTTCATGGCCTATGAACTACATCCCTGACGGCTCTGCTGCCCTCGCTGATGTCACTCCAGCCTTGGGCAGAATCAGGGGCTGCAGGGAGCCTGTCCCAGCCCAGATGTCAGGCAGGGTCATCCAGGCAGAGGTGCAAGGCTGCAAGGTCTCAGGGTGCCTCAATAACCTCTTCTCATTTCTGCATCTGTGAGATGGACACAGGTTGTGGCCCCCTCAGAAGGTTTCTGTGATGGTCACTCCAAGACTCAGTGCGGTTCCAGCAAAGAGCAGCTAAGCAATTAGCTCTCAGTATCCACCCACCCACTTACCCCTTAACAAAATCTGGGTGCGATGGTGCATGCCTGTAATCCCAGCACTTGGAGAGGCAGAAGCAGGTGGGTCTCTGTGAGTTCCAGGTCAGCCTCGGCTACAAAGTGAGTCCAGGCTAGCCAAGGCTACACAAAGAAACCTTGTCTTGAAAGAAAAAGAAAGAAAGAACTTTTAAGGTTTTTGGTTGGTTAGTTTCTTTGATACAAGGTCTCACTATGTAATTATGGCTGACCTGGATTTTACAATGTAGACCATACTAGCCTCTTACACAGAGGTCCACCTGCCTCTGCCTCCTGAGTGCTGGGATTAAAAGCTTGGGTTACTGTGCCCAGCCAATTCCTACATTTTTATTTATTCAGCCATTCTCTTTTTTTGTTTTTTGAGACAGAGTTTCTCTGTGTAACAGCTCTGGCTGTCCTGGACTCACTTTGTAGACCAGGCTGGCCTCAAACTTAGAGATCTGACTGCCTCTGGGATTAAAGGTGTGGGCCACCATGCCTGGCCGTTGATTTGTTTTTACTGTGTCTAATTTATACATTAAATTTTATCATAAGTTTATATGTGTAGGGGGGAAAATCATATCCTATGTGGAGTTTGGACCTGTCCACAATTCTAGGCACCCGCAGGAGGGGTCATGGGATATATCTCCCACAGGTTTGAGGAGCGTCTGTGTCTTGTCTGTTTCTTGCAGCACCTTCTGTTTGTCTGCCTAGTTGGCTGTGGGGTCTGGCTCTGCTTCTGAGCACACATCAAGGGCAGCCACAGAGGACAAGATCATTTGTTTTGGGTTTTTTTGTTTTGTTTTGGTTTTGGTTTTGGTTTTGGTTTTTCAAGACAGGGTTCCTCTGTGTAGCCTTGGCTGTTCTGGACTCACTTTGTAGACCAGGCTGGCCTCAAACTCACAGCCATCTGCCTGCCTCTGCCTCCCTTGTGCTGGGATTATAGGTGTGTGCCATCACCGCCCAGCTAGGACAAGATCATTTGTTAAGTGAACGAATAACATATCAGGCTCCCTAAGGGCAAAAGCCTTCATAACCATGAGATTTATCCAGCCATGGTGCCCCTAAGAATGATGGGATTTCTCTAGTCATGTCTGTCCCTCGGAATGATGGGATGTTCTGGCTGTGTATTTATCTGTGGAGAAGCCCTGACCAACACCTCAGCCTTTTGTCTGGCAATCCAGCTTCCACCTGAGCCTCAGCTGTTCAGTGTCCAGACTAACTCCTAAGGGGCCGGCCTCCACGCAGACCCCTCTGTACTCACAGAGCCCACACAGCCTGCCAGCTCGGGGTAAGCTTCGCCTCTTTGCAGGACCCTCAGTCACCCAGGTCTGTTCTTGGCTGGGCAGGAGTGCTTCAAGCAGGCCTTAGTCTCCTCCGCTGAAAAAGTAAGAGGATCATTTTGTTCGCTTTTGACTCAGGGGCAAGGGAGAATTTGGCCCTTCTATTTTGGTATCCCAATGGGCTCTGCGGTTTGGAGGTTAAGGAAAGGGCAGCATGTCTCTTCATCGCCACTAGATGGCACCCAGGGGCTACCCATCTCCGGGAAGGTGGTTCTCCGGAGACATTTCACCCTAGCCCAACCTGGCCAAGGTCAGTGTGTGAAGACAAGGGGCGAGGTTGGGAGCCCAAGTAAACAAGAACCTGGGAGGTTGCCAGCCAGGAGGTTTCCTTCTCTTCGTGAGTGCCCTGGCTCTCCGTGCTGACACCTGGCACAGGACGGGCTTTCTGACACACCCCCTGTCCTTGGTGCCACTGGTGTTACTTCTGATCTCAGCGTCTTTTAGGGTCTCCTCTAGGGAACGTTCTGGGCATGGTGCCTGGAAATCTGGATCTGCAATTGGCTGTCCTCTTGTTGTGTGACCTTTGGCAAGTCACTTCCCATCTCTGTTCTTCTGCTCGGCTATAACGAGCCTCAAAGCAGCTGGAAAACTAAGGGATTGGGAATCAGGCAGATTCGGGTGTGAATACTGCCCATGTGGCTGCTTCCAGCTGTGTGAGCCTGAACCTCTCTGGGCCTCTCTAGTAATTGTGATTATTGTTCCGAATGTCTTCTTGGTGCCACTGAAAGTTCCACGAGGGTCTGGCTCTTGTCTGCGTAGCTCAGCAGTTAAGAGCACTTGTTGTTCTTGGTGTTTTGTTTTTGTTTTTTGTTAGGGGGCTTGTTCCCCCCAAGACAGGATCTCACTATGTAGCTCTGGCTTTCCTGGAACTCACTATGTAGACCAGGCTGGCCTGGAACTCTCATCTCCTACCTCTGCCTCCCATGTGCTGGGATCAAAGGCAAGCATCACTGTGCCTGGTTCTGTGTGGTCCACCTACATAAACTCAACTCTCAGCTTGGCCCAGGTAAGCCTCTTTGAGATCTGGTGTGATGGTTCCCACTATTGCTGTCCCGTGCACTTGGCAGGCATTGCTTAGGGCAGTACCTATACAACCCCCATCACCATGGGTCCTCAGAGCTAATGTCCAGATGGGGAATTTGATGGGCAAAGAAGTCATGATCTTGGAAAAGGTCCCACAGCCATAAAGAGGCAGAGGCTGGTTGGGACCTAGCTTCAGGAGACACTGGTGTCAACAGATGTAGCAACACAACAGTCTCCAGAGAGAGCCACACCCCAATGGGAGATATTATGTTACTTTACGGCAAAGAGCCCCTTGTGGAGGTGACTAACTTAAGAATCTTGAGACAGGGGCACGACCCAAGTGGGCCCAATGGTCTTTCTAAGAGGGGGGGGCTGGTGTATGGGAGTAGGAAGACAGAACCAGGAGGCAGGAGAGAGGCCACACACAGGGACTGAGCAAAGAAGCAAACATCCTTAAAAAAAAAGAGGAGAAAACCTGTGCTGCTGCCCTCTGTGGTCAGTGAGGCAAGAGTTGAGTTTGAGGGCTCCGATCTGGAAGGGTGTGTTTTGGGCTGGGGTTAGGGCTCAGTTGGCAGGGTGCTTGCCTACCATCCTAAGCCCTGGGTCCCATTCTCAGAACCATATAAACTCGGTAGGGCAGTGCACAGCTTTAATCCAGCAGTAACCATCTTCCACACATAATAAGTTCAAGGGGAGCCTGGGGTACATGAGGCCCTGTGTCCAAGAAGAAAAGAACGCATGCTATTTTAAACTGCTGGAGCTACAAGGTCACAACATAATGCTCCAAACAAAAGTGTCAGCTGAGAGGATGATGGAGAAAGAGGACTTTGTATGTATGTTTGGGGGGGGGGGCGGCTCCTGGTTCAAAACCCCACTAAGCCACAAGGCCTAGGCAAGAGCAACTCAGTGCTGTTGTTCAGGTGTGGGGAGGATGCCACTTCTAGGCCAGGCCCCACATCACTCTGGTCCCTAGCACTGGGTACCCTTGGGTGAAACTGTCTAGTTACAGCCCATTTACCAAGCAAAAAACACTGAGTCCTGCCATTGCCCAGCCCAGGTCAGCATACCTGAAGCTGGTAGGGTGCAGGCAAGCCTCGAACTCCATGAATCTTCTTTGGAACACACTTCTCTCCCCTTCAGAGCACGTTTCCTGTTTGTCCCCAGCAGGCACGGGCCAGTGGTGGGGTCTGGTACAGCCAGGCAATGCAGACCCCAGCTGTGTGGGGGAAGGGAACATCTTTAGACTGAGAAAGCTCATGAGTTCTTCGTGTCTCCACCCCTGATCCTCCTGAGCTGTCCCTGACAGCTGCCTGAGGTTCCTTGGAGGCAGTAGCCAGTGGAGCTGGGTAGGGAAGGGGGTCAGACAACACTGCTTGACCCCTGATCCCTGACCCCTGACCCACACACCAGTTAGCAGCAGTAGCTTGGATTAGCTGAAGCCTGGAGCTGAACTTCCCTGAGGGTTCAAGATGTTTGCTGGCTCAGCCAGTCAGATTGCTGGAGACACAGGTGACTGGATTTCCCAGAGCCTCAGGCACAATCCTGCCTTGAGATACCATGTTCACCTCAGTTCTCACAGTTGCCCTGTGAAAGGAAGCCTGTGGCTCCAGAGGATGCACAGAGGCAGAGGTTCGTGGTGGTCAACGCAAAACTCTACCAATTACATGAAAGCTTATGGATGAGTGTAGGTCTGGCGGTGGCATGGTCTAGTCCAGCTTTGCTGCAGAATGCTGAATGAACCATCCCTCAAGCCTCTGACTTTCAGTCTGGGAACAAACTAGATGCCAATGGCAGCCACCTACGCAGGGACCGTGTGGAATCTATGAGTTGGTGGTGGGCACATACCTGGTAGATGTCCCTTGCTGCTCGCCCTCAGGATCCTGTCACAGCTACTAAACATCTACAAATAGTCTTGACCTTACACTGTGTCTTAGATACTTTTCTATTGTGGTGATAAAACACCATGACCAAGGCAACTTATGAAAGAAAGCATTTAGCCAGGCAGTGGTGGCACATGCCTTTAATCCCAGCACTCAGGAGGGAAAGGCCGGTGGATCGCTGTGAGTTCGAGGCCAGCCTGGTCTACAAAGTGAGTCCAGGATAGTCAAGGCTACTCAAAGAGACCCTGTCTCAAAAAACAAAACAAAAGAAAGAAAGCCTTTAATTTGGTGTATAGATTCAGAGGGCTAAAGTTCACGATGGAGGAGCAGAGGAACAGCTGAGAGCTCACATCTTGACCTACAACCATGAGACAGAGAGAGAGAGAGCAAACGAGGGATGGTGACAGTCTTTTGAAACCTCAAAGCCAGCCTCCTGTGACACACCTCCTCCAACAAGGCCACAGCTCCCAATCCTTCCCAAACAGTTCCACTAACTGGGGACCAAATGTCCAAACATCTAAGCCTATGGGAGCTGTTCACATTTAAGCCCTCACACGCCATGCCAGAGCCCAGCAGACACAGCCCCTGCTCTCAGTGATGGCATGTGGCCTCTGAAGACAAGTGTGCCCGGTCAAGGGAACAGCAAGGAGGAGGGACTGTCTGGTATACTAAAACACCACCAAAAACCAAGAGTGGCTTGAGTGACTTCAGTATTCAATTGAGCCAGTGGGAGCTGTTAGATCTCATACCTGGGACAAATGGCTGGCCTACTTAACATATCCTTATTTATTTATTTATTTTTGGTTTTTCAAGAAAGAGTTTCTCTGTGCAGCCTTGGCTGTCCTGGACCCGCTTTGTAGACCAGGCTGGCCTCAAACTCTCAAGGATCCACCTGCCTCTGCCTCCCAAGTGCCGACATTAAAGGCTTGCGCCACCATGCCCAACTCTATTTAACATATGAAAGCAGACTTGGCCACCAGGTTCTCCCAGCATCCCTCAGTCCCTACCTGCTACAGGATCTGCCTGGCATACTCTGCTACCTGTCCTAAATTCCTCCAGCCCAGGAGCAGGGCTGCCCATTCCACAGCTGCCCTTCCCTATCTAATCCAAGCATTTGGGTTAACCTCCCTTCCTTGGGCCTCCTGGCTGCTGCACCTGGTCCTCTTCCCTCCCCTCCCCCCACCCCTGCCCTTCCCCCCATCCCCCACCCTCCACCTTTCTTCACCTGGCTTAGGGTCATGTCCACTCTGGCCTCTCCAAGATGTCACTGCTTCTGTCTATGCTCTTCCTCTCACTTACATTAAACTTCCTCCCTGCCATACCTACGAGCAGTCATCTCCTTCCTTTTTCTTTTTTCTTTCTTTTTTTTTTTTTTCTTTTTCTTTTATTTATTTTTTTCATTCAAGAGCCATCTCAAGGTATCCTCAGTTTGAGCTACTCAAAGGTTGGGTAGGCCCTCACACCCCAAGCCACTGTCTGGGGAGTAGAATGGTCACATCCTAGAAACCCGAGAATCAGATTGCCACTAGCTGTCATCAGAAGAGGGCCCCTGGGGGACTTAGGCTTCCAGCATAGAGGATAGAAATTGGAGCAGGGCAGGGCTATGGCCAAGGCCGCGCCATGCCTTTAGCGTGTGTGCCAGTGGTGAAGTCAAGCCTCCTCCTGGCTGGGCAGATCCTCCCTTGCTGACGAGCCCTCGTGGCAGGACGTTTTGTTCTCTTGGGCCATACCCAGTGGGTCCCCAGGGATGTGCTGTGCTTTAGCCTTTGCTGAGGGCCTGTCCTTGCTCTGCTGGGACTCTGACTCCATGTTGTCAGGAGCAGGGGCAGCCCACTGCTCTGGCAGAAGGCAAGGCTCCCTCCCGGGACAGCCAGGAAGAATAAGTTTGTTCCTGGGCTTAGATCTACCCCACTACCTTACTCCATTGAGCTTTATGCCAAGGATGGATGCTGGGATACAGGGCTGAAGGGCGATGACTAGCCATTGTCATCTTCTTTGGTAGCCCTAAGGCAGTAGGCTCCCATCTCTCGGCCTCATCTTGTGAATGTCCCTGGAAGTCTTGTGACTGTCATTGTCAACTTGCAACTGTGGTTCAAGGGGAAAGGCATCTCTGCCCAGCACCACCTAGCCTTCTGTCCATCCATGTCTCTATCTGCCCGTTGATCTATGCATCCTTCTCCCCTCCCCTATCCCTCCACCCATGTCCACCCAGCTATCCACTAATCTAAATGTCTACAACTATTCCTGTCTGGTCCATCCTCTCATCCATCCATCCATCCCTCTGTCTGCCTGCCAGTGTACCCACAACCATACACCCATTTTTTCATCTGCCTGCCTAGCCGCCGAGCCATCTTGCCACCTGTTAACCCATCTGCAAACCCATTCATTCATCCACCCACGCAGTCATTCATCTGTCTGTCCACCCATTCATCCACCTAGCTATGTGTTTACCCATCCATATATCTCTCTCTATCTATCTACCCATCCACCCACCCATCCCATGCATGCTCACCAGATCTACATATTAGAAGTTGTAGCCCATGGAGCCCCATTTCTTACTTGGGACGCAGGGACAAATGACATCCAACAGGCAGAAGTAGCCCTGCAGAGGAAGAGCTATGTCTATTACCAGCCTGCTTTGTGTTCCAATACGTCCCTCAGTTTTCCCATCTACCTAATGGGCCACAACAAAGGAAGCATTACGTGAATGTACTTGGCAGGCTTGGGCTCAGGGATTTGGGGGTCTTACTGCTTGGATTAAATCCTGTTCCATGGCTTCCAACGCCACGTGACCTCTTGCAGGAGCCCTAAGGACACACATGCACAATTTCTCCACCCTAAATAAGGATGATGGTACCTAACACACAGGGTTGCCTGGAGGGTTAAATACAGACAGACGAACACGCTGTCACTCATCATCCTCAATCAATACAATCTGTTAAAGTAGGTGTTGCAAAAATTCCTTCCCACGGGAAGACTTAGACCCCTTCTCCTAAGGTCCCAACAACAAACTGAGGCGCAATTCCACCAAGTTCACTCAGGGAACTGAAGAGTTTATCGGGCATCTTTACTGAGCCCAGGTGAGGGATTCCTGCCTGCATGTGAGTGCTCCACCCATAACTGGCCACACCTGGAAAGCATTACCTAGCAGGGATGGGAACCGCCCTGGTAGCTGCACAGGTGGATGGAGCCTTCCCCCACATGCTTGTAACCCCTAGGACCACTGTCTTTCTTCTCAGACATCCTAACCCCTTCCTGAGGCCACATGCAGAGCTGCCAGACAGTAGGGAACAGCCAGAAGCTCTGGGGCCAGGGAGAAGCGAACCACCCACAAGCCTGGCTGGGGTGATCTTGAGCAAGGCTGAATGCCCCAAGATGGCAGCTTCTCAGCTCAGAGGAAAGTCACTCTCAATAGTAGGTGAGGAAATATAGCTCAGAGAGGTAAAGAACTTGGAGCTGGGCATGGTGGTGCACACCTTTAATCCCAGGTGGATTGTTGTGAGTTCAAGGCCAGCCTTGTCTACAAAGCAAGTCCAGGACAACCAAGATAACACAAAAGAAACCTGTCTACAAAAACTAAAAAGGAAGTAGAAGAAGAAGGAGGAGGAGAAAGAGAAGGAGGAGAAAAAGGAGGAGGAGGAGGAACAGAAGAAGAAGAAGAAGAAGAAGAAGAAGAAGAAGAAGAAGCAGAAGCAGCAGCAGCAGCAGCCTGGGGCCAGCCAGGCAGGAGAGCCAGGACTATAACCAGGTGTCCCCAGGGCTGCAGTGAACAGATTTGTTCTCATAGGGACCTCACTCTGCCCATGCCCTGGCCTGGCACACAGTGGTTTAGATTTTATTCTTGTCGTAGCTGGCCACTGAGAGCCCTTGTCATTTCTAACCCCAGGGGCTTCTCTGTAGAACTCCCAGTCTGGGGCTCCTGAGCCTCCAGGGGCTCAGAGACAGCTGGCAAATCAGTGCACATCCCCAGTGCCCCATTCCAGCCAGCCACGGGGGAGCAGCAACCAAGGATCCCTGCACAGCACCCCCACGGGCTCTGCTCCCGGTAGGGCACATGTGGTAGTGCCCTGAGGCTGCTGTGGATAGGGAGTAGGGAAGGGCAGGAGCTGATCTTGGCTTACAGGCAACCCTCCCTCCAGGCAGCCAGCTCCCTGCAGCTGCAGCCGCAGCTCCAGGTGGCTTTGAGCTCGCTGGGGAAACATAGGCACCTTCCTTCTCCTGACCTCACACTGCTTTTCCATGCAAAGGACTGGTCTGACCTCCTGAGACTGTGAGGGTGACAGGAGCATGTGTGCAAAGTCCCCAGTGCCACTGACATGGAGACCGTTCAGCTCCTTTCCTCCCCCTACCCCCGCCCCTCCTTCCCCTTAGAGTGAAAAGAGTCTACGTGTTATCCGGTCCCAACTTAGACCTCCACTAGCCACAAGAGCCTGCTATCAGGTGGGAATCTCAAAGCCTGTGGGGCAGCTAGCTGTTCTCAACCTGTGGGTCTCGACCCACCGGGGGTGTTGTATATCAGTTATCCCTCTCGCATTTAAGCTATCTTCATTACAAGGCATAATGTAGCAGCAAGATTATAGTTATGAAGTATCAATGAAAATCATTTTATGGCCGGGGGAGGAGGTCACCACAACACGAGGGACTGCATTAAAGGGTCGCAGCATTAGGAAGGTTGAGAACCACTGCTCTAGGTTCTTGGGAGGCAGGGACTTCCCCACCCCGCCCCCATATCTTGCATAACATGCTAGGAGGCTATGGAAGCTGAGAAAACTCACTTCACAGAAGTTTAAAAAGGCAAGCTCTATTTTCTGCGCCTACAGGGATACACAAGATCCAAACCGCATCCCCGAAGGGAAATTGTGCAACATTTTAAAAGGATGGGAACACAAAGCAAGGGGGAGCAGGATGGGCTGTTGCATTGACCAACCATATTTTGACACAAGGGGTTGAGCAAGGAAGTAAATGTGGATAACTGGGCTTTATCCTGGTTTCAAGACCCTAAACTCAGCTCTGTGCGGTCAGGTCCCCTCTTGGACTTTGGCCCGGAATTTAGGATGACAGGGGAACAAAGGAGCAGGCAAGCTTTAAGTCAGGACAGGGCACCAGCTTTATGACGTGTGAGCCTTAGTTCAGAGAATGGGTAACAGCAAGTGCCCGCTTTCCATCCTTTACTGGTTCACAGACAAACATGAAACACCTGAAGAAAACACTGTCCCTGTCAGAAAGACAGAGGCTGTTCCTGAGACGGCTGGACTCAGGCAACTGTCTCCTAACATCCTGAGTCTAATAAAACTCTAACACTGACATGAGACCCCCAGGGGACAATGCCACACCTGACCTCGTATGAAGGGTCACAGAAGCAAATACAAAACTAGGTGTGGTGTCTGTCTTAGTCAGGGTTTCTATTGCTGCAAACAAAACACCATGACCAAAAAGCAAGTTGGGGAGGAAAGGGGTTACTAAGCTTACACTTCCATATCCTAGTCCATCACTGGGGAAGTCAGGACAGGAACTCAAGCAGGCAGGAACCTGGAGGCAGGAGCAGATACAGAGGCCGTGGAGGAATGCTGCTTACTGGCTTGCTTCCCATAGCTTGCTCAGCCTGCTTAATTATAACACCCAGGACCACCTGCTCAGGGATGGTTCCACCCACAAAGGGCCGGGCCCTCCCCCACTGATCGCTAATTGAGAAAATGCCTTACAACTGCATCTCAAGGAAGCATTTTCTCAGCTGCAGGTCCTTCCTCTATGATAACTAACTTTTGTCAAGTTGGCACACAAAACCAGCCAGTACGGTGTCCCACACCTGTAACCCCCACCCCCTGCACTGGGGGGGGCGTGGTTGGGAGGGAGGTTGAAGCTGAATTGTGGGTTCTGGAACTAGCTTGGGCTACAGAAAAAGAAAAAGACCTTGTCTCAAAAACAAAAAGTAGGGGCTAGAGAAATGGCTCAGAGGTTAAAAACACTGACTGCTCCTCCAGAGGTCCTGAGTTCAATTCCCAGTAACCACATGGTGGCTCACAACCATCTATAATGGGATCTGATGCCCTCTTCTGGCCTGGAGATGTATGTGCAGACAGAGCACCGTACACATAATAAATAAATAATAAAGTCTTTAAAAACAAACAAACAAAAAAACCAAAAAGTAAAACATGTACACAGAAGCTGGGCAGTGGTGGTGCACGCCTTTAATCCCAGAACTCAGGAGGCAGAGGCAGGCAGATCGCTGTGAGTTCGAGGACAGCCTGGTCTACAAAGTCCAGGGCTACACAGAGAAACCCTGTCTCAAAAAAAAAAAAAAAGAAAGAAAGAAAGAAAGAAAAGAAAAGGGTGGGCCTGGATGCTTTTTAGCTACCACTAAGCCATATAAAAAGTACTGTTGTGGCAGAGACACTCGGCTTTCTAGGTGCTATAAGCAGCTGCCAATTTCAGAAAGTATCCAACCTCACTAGGGAGGAATGAGAGAGGCTACAGCCTGAGATGGGCTTAAAAGTCACGTGTGAAAAAAAAGAAAAGCCATGTGTGGTGTTAATTACAGTTTGTCATGTTAGATTCTTCCCATCCCAAATGTAAGCAATATCTAAAGTTTCCAGGAGGTGAGAGCCTGCTGCTTCTTCCAGACAGGTCCATAAGATAGGAAGGCTGTTAGCATTTACTGCAGAGGGTCTCTGGGCTGAGAAGCAGAAACTTACAGCCATTTGATGCTGTGGACTCTAGGCAGTGAGTTTAGAAAGTCAGAGAGTGGAACAGACCAAAGAAAAAAGTCTGTCTGTTTCCATTGAGACAATACCCCATACAGCCCAGGCTAGCCTTGAACTCATTACATAACTGAACCTGGCCTTGGACTCCTGATCTTCTGGCCTCTACCTCTTGAGTTCTGTGATGGACAGGTGTTTTGGTGTGTGTGTGTGTGTGTGTGTGTGTGTGTGTGTGTGTGTGTGTGTCTTCCCTTCGAGACAAAGTTTCTTTGTGCAACTGTCCTGGAACTTGCTTTCTAGACCAGGCTGGCTTTGAAATCACAGAAATCCTCCTGCCTCTGCCTCCCGAGTGCTGGGATTAAAGGTGTGCGCCAGCACTGCCTGGCTTGTGTACACGTCTAGTCTACTGATGCTTATGACATATCTTTAAGTTAAGCCGTGTGGCTATTTCTGCTGAATTGCAGCATGCTCCTGGAAGGAAGGAGGAGACTCAAAAGACTTAGGAAACTGAGGAAGCTTAAAAGCCTTTGGAAAATTGAAAAGTTCATAAGAATATCTGTTGATCCCAAAGATGGGAGAAGGAAAAAGCCCCAACCCAAATCATCATGGCCTAAAGCAAGTTTTTTTTTTTTTTTTTTTTTTTTTAATGCTATGCATGGGCCGCCTCCCCCTAAGGCAGGGGTTCAAGAGATCAGTTTTGGATTTGAGAAAGACAAGGGTTTTATAGCTCAGGAGTAGGGGGCTTCCAAATGGGGGATTTGGTGGACAGAATAGGTGTGTTTACAGAAGCAGAACCATAGCATAACAAGTTAGTCCTATGCAGGTTCCTAAAACAAAGACATGGTTGCAAGGTAGGAGCGACAAGGTAGCCATAACAACAGGTAGCCATAACAACGGGTAACTATAACAACAGGTAGCCATAACAAAGTAGTCAGAGAGACTGGACTTCTGTAGAAAGAGAAGTCTGATGTAAGAGGTAGTAGGAAACAACTTCTGATTCTCTTAATTCTGTGCCATGCTGAAACAGGATCAAACTCAAATCGAGTCAGCCTGTCTAGCATTTCTGTAACCGAAAGGCTTTATGACTCCAATTTTAAGGAAGAAAACTTTGAGTAGAGAGAGAAATTATTTTATCATAATGTTAACTTTTAGGTCTTATAAAATTTGCTGTTTGCTTGCTTTGTTTATTTTGTTTCTATATACTTATGTAACCAAGAAAGACATAAAGTTATGTAATCAATAATCAAAGTTTCTAAGGAAATTATTTTGTGTATAAATAAAGCCTGCAAGAGACACAAGTTGTCAGAGCAGGTTAAGCCGGCTCTAGATGCGCTTCCTTTCTGTCAGTCTCTCAGAAAAAGAAACTGCATGGTGTCCCACGTCTGATCTTCCCTCTTTGCTCCTGTGCCCACCCTACTTCAAGCCCTTCCCTCATCCGGGGCAGGACCCCGGCACCCTGGGTCCAGATCTGCCAGCCTTCAAAGTCTCCTTGTGGAGTGCCTGACAACCCCTCTTTCTCCCATCCCCCAACCCTTCCGTACAACCCACAGTCCTTCACCCAGCATCTGTTCTGATCCCCCCCGCTGAGTGGAGATTCTTAGAAGACATCTATGTTGGGCTAATATCCACTTATAAATGAATAAATACCATGCATGTCTTTCTGGGTCTGGGTGACCTCACTCCTGTGGCTGCTGCTCCTGGGTAGGGTTGGGGGGAGGAAACTACCGGCCAAAAGTCTTCCAAGAGGACTCCAAGCTCTCTGATGCACTATCTTGTTCCAGCAGAGTCTGATAGAAGAGAAATCTCCTCTCCCGCCTGTAAAACCCAAAGATTTGGTTCCAGGTCTACAAAACAAAAAATAACCCAAACAAAACTTTGTGCCAAGGGAAAAAAGCTAAATGAGAGTGAGAATCACACACACACACACATGCACACACATACACACATATACACGCGTACACATAAACACACACATGCACACACATACACACATATACACACGTACACATAAACACACACACATACACATAAATTCATACACATACATACATACATACACACAAACACACACACACACACACACACACACACACACCTTCTTCTAGTCCTCCCCTGGAAAAGTATCTTTTATTCACCTGATGTAAATTGTTGTCTCGGAGGCTTACTGCCTCTCCCTGCTAACCTAGGCCTAGTCCTGGAAGCTTCGAGCTGCCGCACAATCTAACCTAGGCCTAGAATGTCTTCAGCCTCTGAGACTTACTGCTTAATGAGCTCACCCTTTCTTGTTCTTACTGAGCTCTGGGCTGGCTGGCTCAACACAGCTGTTCTGGCTCAAACTCCTCTTCCAGCTGACTTAATCATTCTGGCTTTTCTCTTGACCTCTGAATTGTTCTGCTTGGCCTCAAACTAACTGCAGCAATTTGCTCTAACCTTCTGGATCCTTCTTATTCTCTGGCTTGTTCTGCCTTCACCTGTCTCTAGATTGCTCTCTCTCTCTCTCTCTCTCTCTCTCTCTCTCTCTCTCTCTCTCTCTCTCTCTCTCTCTCCAACCTGTCTCTGTAATACTGCCCTAGTAAAACTGTCTCCTCTTTCTCACTCTCTGTGTATTTAGCTTTTTAGCTCTTTGACTCTGGAGCTTTTGGCTTTTAGCTTTTGGCCTTTTCTTTCTGGGATGTGAGCTGAGAAGGAAGGTCAGCTGGGTGCTTTCTCTGCCTCTCTCAGCCAGCAGGTTTTCACCCCAGTATCTGGCTCCTGAGTCTTCATTGGTAAAATCCAACAATTTGGGATTTACTTTCTTTAAAACAACACTGCCCCCTCCTCACTGTTGAACCTTCTAGGCCTGAATACGTCTCTCTGTCTCTGTCTCTCTCTCTCTATGTGTGTGTGTGTTTTCATGTGTTGCTGCTCTGTGTCTAATATGAAGCTAGCTGTATGTGTGCTAGTAGATGTGTGCATGCCTGTATGAAAGATTCATGTGCAGACATGTGTGGGGTGCTAGTATGTCCATGTACAAATACACATAGCCCTGTGAGCCTGCACCCAGAGCCTTTGTGTGCATATATGTGCCTCTGTGTTCAAGGAGTATACACATATGGATGTGGCCCATGAGGTGACCTAAGGCCACCTCTGAGAGGCAGCTTGAAAAGTCAAGGGAAGCCAGGACACCAGAGGATTTACTGTTTCAAGTGTGGTACATGTCCGTGGTTGTAATCATTTCTGGGTTTTGTTAGGAAACAGTTTTCTGGGTCCAGCCATCTCAGGAGCAAGGTCCATCTTGCTGGCAGGGTCCAAACTGAGTTCACGTTCCCAGGCCCTGGAACCAGCTCCTCTCCTGCATGCTACCGTACCAACCTTCCAGACAAGGTGGACCCACTGCTGTAACAGTGGCAAGACTGTTTCTGATGTTACCAGGACTCTCTGATTAGATTTGAGACCTCCTCCACAGAAGGGAATTTGTGCCTGTAATGTAATCATGGTCAAAACTCATAGCTAAGGAAGCTGTAAGCCCCGGGGGAGAAGAGAGCCTATTGATGTTGTCTTACTAATTGGTCATGTGGTTAAACTGTGTCCTGATTATGTTGATATCCATAGATTTGTGCTGCTCCCAACCTTGGACAAGCTACTCTGCTTACTGCAGTGGGCAGTGGCTAATGCAGAGACTCAGTACTGTTCAAAGAGCTGAGAATAAATGGCCGAGCGATCGGTCATGGATGAGACGTGGCCCAGCTATACCACTCCTGGTATATATCTGTCTTAGTTAGGGTCGGATTGCTGTGAAGAGACACCATGACCAAGGCAACTCTTATAAAGGAAAGCATTTAGTTGGGGCTGGCTTACGGTTTCAGAGGTTTAGCCCATTATAATCACGGTGCAGATCTTGTCAAGATGACTGTTTCTCCTCTGGGGAACTGAAAGAAACTGCTTCCACAGTCATGTAGGTTGCTGGCAGAATTATCTTGTCTGGCACTACATGGCTACGAGTCCCAGCTTTTCGTGGGCTATTGGCTGGAGGCCATGCTAAGGTCCTATATGCCACTGGAAGGTTCCTGACACATGGGGCCAGCAAGGTGATCACTGGAGGGGGGCGATTTCTCTTTTTAAGGGTTTTGATTTGATTTGATTGTGTTCAGGTTAATCTCCCATTGTATTAGTTCATAAACTGCACAGACTAGGGCCTTCGTCGCTTCCACACGCAGCATTTCCATGGACCAGAAGCAAGTGTCAGAAGTGTTCACTGCTCAGTTTTAAGGGTTTAAGGCAAAAATACCAGGTGCTAACCTCTTTTGTGGTCAGAAAACCATAATGCTTAGAGTTTTATCTTTGTCTCTTTTAAGGTCTCTTTATGAAATGGTCTGTATAGCAAGGTCATTTAATCTGGAACTTCCTGTGTTTTCAGTTTGGGAACAGGCTCACAGAGCCCTGGCAAGGTGGCGCATTCAACCCAATTCTTCGTGTTTCTCATGTTTTTCCTAAGTGACTGTGTGACCAACATTTCTTTTGGTTTTTGGTTAAATCTGAAATAAAGCAACAGACAAATCCAAGGCATCTAAATGCCTACATTATAAAAAGGAAGGAGAAAGAGCCCAAAGACTGAAGCTTACTCCTCAAGAGCCTCGGTAAAGCTGGGCATGGCGGCGCACACCCTTAATCTGAGCTCTAGGGGAGGCAGAGGCAAGCAGATCTCTGTGAGCTGGGGTAGCCTGGTTTCCATGATAGGCAGGGTGACATCATGAGACTGAAATAACCCACTCAAGAAAGTTACAGATCACGCTTTGCTGAGCCAGTTAAGAGCATGCTGAGTCCACAGCTGACCAAGAGTAGACTCGACCTGGCCAAGACTCTTGGTGCCCAAAGGAGGGTAGGGTTTTATTTTGTTGTTCGTTTGTTTTGTTTTTTGTTTTTTGGGACTGGATTTCTCTGTGCAACAGCTCTAGCTGTCCTGGACTCACTTTGTAGACCATGCTGGCCTCGAACTCACAGAGAGCCGCCTGCCTCTGCCTCCCAAGTGCTGGGATTAAAGGCGTGTGTCACCACGCCCGGCATTATTTTTGTTTTTTGTTTTTGTTTTTGAGACAGGGTTTCTCTGTGTAGCCTTGGCTATCCTGGATTCTCTTTGTAGACCAGGCTGGCCTCGAACTCACAAGATCACCAGTCTCTGCCTGAGGGCAGGGTTTTTAAAGTCAAAGGCTGCAATGTCATCACACCTGATGCAGGCGCAGGGGTCTTTACAAATATCACACAAGACCATTCTTCAAGACAAACTACACGGTTTTTCACCTTTCAGGATCCTTTCTCAGCTGGAAAGTGTTAATCCTGGGATTCCCAAGAGAAAAAACTAGTTCTGCGATTCAGAGCCAAATACGAAGCAAGCTGTAATTAAATACTCTCCAGGGTGGACTTTGGTCAGGACCACTCTCTGGAATTTCAGGGAGTGGCCACAAGTATTGTAGGGGCTTCTAAGGACGAAACCATACCGCCACTATTAAATATGGAAAATAAGATGCCAGGCAACAGATATGATACGAAGAAGTTTATTACAGAAGCATGGGGGAGCAGGAACGAAGGAGGAGCACCCCAGAGAGAAAGAGGGACAGAAACAGCAAGAGAGAGGAAGAAGAGAGGAGTGAGGAGAGAGGGAGAGAGACACAAGATGAGTTTGCCCTTTTTATATCCTGGGCAGCTGCCCCACCTAGTGGCGGGCAGGTGATGATATCATAGCTTGCTAGGCCGACTGACAGCAGGGATGCTAACTGCCACAGTACTTTCCCATGAGGCTTTGTTCTTTTCCAAGAATGACTACTCCCAGAATTCCAGGAAGTTACCTGGTCCTCCTGGGGCGGGGCTTACAGGCTAATTTTGAGTTTTACATTCCCATCTTGAGCTGTACCCTGGGTCAAATCCTTGACTCTGTGATGGGCACTTGTTTATGTTGGGGTCTAATCGCCATCAGCTTCACGGTACCCAGTCAGGAATTATCATAGTTAAGGTAGCAATGATGCAAATGATGCAAGAGCCAACAGTGATCGGCAGAAGCAGGAGGTCGAAAGGCCCTGTGATGGCTGATGGCTGACATCACATGACATGGAGGAGCCTGGAAACGGATGGGGCACCAGTCATTTATCTCATCTCAGGTTTTCTCTTTGTTTTTTGTTGTTTTGTTGTTGTTGTTTTCGAGACAGGGTTTCTCTGTGTAGCCTTGGCTATCCTGGACTAACTTTGTAGACCAGGCTAGCCTCGAACTCACAGCGATCCGCCTGCCTCTGCCTCCTGAGTGCTGGGGTTAAAGGCGTGCGCCACCACGCCTGGCTCCAGGTCTTCTTTTAGTAATATTTCTTTGAGTATACCAGATTATAATCCCGAAAGGTTTGCAGGAAATAACTGTTTCCTCTCTGAAAATCATATAGCACCTCTTTGTTCTGCACAAAGCAAGCAAAGTACCCTATCATATTGTAGAATTATTTCAGTTAATGAATTTATCTGTTGATAAATCCGGGCCCACTTTCCTGGTTTGCCGTCTGGCATTGTAGATATCCAGTCTGTCCCCTACTTCCATCTGAAACTAGGGGGTCATTGTCAGGGCCCAGGAAGCCTGAAAAGCTGGTCAAAGGCTAAGCAATGGGGCTTTTATCAGTAGCATCTGATTAGCTGACCCACCTGAAGAGACCAGGAGCAATCACATCCGCTGGACTGGATTACCTCAGCTCTCATCCCAGAGCGCAGCAGTTTGCAGTCCGCAGGTGATCCCTAGATGGAGTCTGTCAGCCAACTGGGAATCTTCTGAGACTAATATAAACCAGTGTTGGGTGTAGCTAAGGTTCCCGGGCTTAGAGGGAGAAAGAGGAATCCTGGGAAGAAGAAAGAGAGAGAGAGGGTCCCGAGAGGAGAAAGAAGAAGGCCGCCATGGGTTAGATGGAGGAGAAGCACATGGCCGGCGTGGATGGAGATTTGGCCCAGATGAAGAACATTAGCAAGTATTTAGGATTATGGATGGGAGGTAGCTTGATAGAAGTTATTAGAAGCAGATGGCATGGGATTGGGGCAAGTTAATTAAGTATTTTAAAATATAACAAGTGTCTGTGTCTTGGTTGATCACTAGCCAGGCATACTGATAATAAATATTATTAGGTAATACAGACAGTACTGATAAATATTAAAAACATCAGACCAGGGACAGAAGTTATAATTTAGGAACTTAACGGAAAATCTTATGTTTGGGATGTCCAGGCCCATAGTCCTAGTAATTGTGGAAGGGACGAGTCCCCAGACCAGAGAGAGCTCCCATCGTTGGGAATAGACAGGTGGGGGAACTCAGGCTGCACTTACTGAGCCCATTTGACCTATGACAGGTGGATCCCAGTCTTACGACTTCTTTGACTCCCTGAAACTGACATGGATTTTTAGTTTACAGAAAGAGAGAAACGTTTTAGACACCTTATCCTGTGCTGCAATCCACAACGTAACGTAGCTGGAGTAGAGTCACCTCTCTGAGTCCCAGCAAAAACTACAGCTTTTTGGTTAAAAACATGAACATTTCTTTCCTCTGTTCGGAGAGCCGATAAATGCTTTTAGCCCAATGAGAAACATCTTTAACCCTATATTCAGAAGGTGACCAAAAGGAAGTTAAAATCTTGAGCTTGTGACGGAACAGTAAGAAGTCTGTGGTCAGCCAGGCTGGCGCACGCCTTTGATCCCAGCACTCGCGAGGCAGAGGCAGGCGGATCGCTGTGAGTTCGAGGCCAGCCTGGTCTACAATGTGAGTCCAGGACAGCCAAGGCTACACAGAGAAACCCTGTCTTGAGGGGGAAAAAAAAGTCTTACAGTTGAATGGTGTCCTAGGTACCTGTGCTGTGGTAGGCTAGCACAGCACCTCTGTGTCAGCCCCTGTGCCTCTGGTTACTGCTTCCAAGGGCAAGGCTGTTCTCGCTCAGCCTGGGGAGATTCTACTGCCCCCCCTCATTAGGACAGTCTCCATCCCCTGCAGGGCCAGCGAGAGCCCACTGTTTGCCCCAGGACCAGCAGATTGAGATGATCCATGACCATCACGCTGACTACACCAATTAAAGTTGTGAGTCTTTTATTGACAGCCAGACCAAAAGGAGGCTTGTGCCTCTGGAAGTCTTGATGCCCAAGCTCGGGGACACAGCATTTTTGTTCTGGTTTGGCTTTTTCGAGACAGGGTTTCTCTGTGTAGGCTTGGCTGTCTTGGACTCACTTTATAAACCAGGCTGGCCTTGAACTCACATCGATCTGCCTGCCTCTGCCTCCCAAGTGCTGGGAATAAAGGCGTGTGCCACCACTGCTGGCGATGCAGTGGGTTTTGGTTTGGTTTGGATTTTTGAAGACAGGGTTTCTCTGTGTAACAGCTCTGGCTGTCCTGGAACTTGCTCTGTAGACTAGGCTGGCCTTGAACTCACAAAGATCCACCTGCCTCTGCCTCCCAAGTGCTGGGATTAAAGGTGTGCACCACCACCACCCTGATGATAGAGTTTTTTAAAAAGTAACCAAGTGTGTAGATAGCAAAGTGTTTAATTATGACACCATTGACTCACACATAACAAGAGTGCAGAGTGTAGCTTAGTATAAGGTCAACTCGACCCTCTGGCAGGGAGTGTTAGTGTCAGCCATGAGGAACTGTTTCTAGGAAGGAGAGTTGAAAAGTTTAAACATTTTGAACTTAGGCCTCAACAGTGGCACCCAAATGGGTGTTGTGGTGCAGCTGGCACACCACAGGGTGTCAGAGGGCCCCAGGGGGTGTTTCTTGAATCTGGCAAGATCCACCATCTAGTTGTATCCTGTTTTGTATCCTGAGAGCAGGCTTGCTGTTGCTGCTGCCGCCGCTGCAGCCAGGTCTGCCCTCTGACTTCCTTAGGTTTAAGTATGTTGGCTGTTGAAATGAGTAACAGCCACCTCCTTGGGAGCCAGACTCCAAGGACAGAAAGTATTTTCTCTTTGTTCTTAACAGACTATGGCATTGAATGGTGTGGGGATTTGACAGCCTCTGGTCATTTCTCCATTAAAGAAGGGTTATCACAGCATTAGGAGCTGTTAAAAACTCAGGCCCTGGCCCGGGGTGAGCTTTTTAGCCTCTCAACTTGTATAGCAGACCATGGCGTGCAGACAGGATGGCCAGAGGCCACTGCATCCCAATGCTTGAACAGATACGCTGCAGACCTATGCCAGGGTCCCAGGGTCTGAGTCAAAACGCCCTCTGCAATGTCCAAGTCTTGCGGATGGAGAGGTAAAATGGTTTAATAATATCTGGGTCAAAGGCCGGGCTTGGGCCAGAGCTCACTTCAGTTCACAGAAAGCCTTTTTCTCTGTTTCAGCTCACTTTAAAGGCTGTTCTCCTGCAGTGGCAGAATAAAGGAGCTGGGCCACTTCAGCAAACCCAGAAATCCACAGCCTGCAATATCCCACCCCAGCCCCGCCCCAGCCCAGAAATTCTACCTGCTTCTTAGTTTGGGGAGTGGGGATCTGTAGGATGGCTTCCTCTCCCATAGAGCTGAGAAGTATGTATGTACGCATGTATGTATGTATGTACATATGTATGTGTGTATATGTGTGTACGTGTGTGTGTATGTATGTATTACCTTGAGTGAGCCTGTATCCCAGACAGGAGACTTCTGTTTGGCAGAGCTAAGCCTTTTTCTCGGAAACACAACTTCTCTATGCCTGGAGCAGCTGGAGCGGGTCTTTTGTGTCTTTCAAACAAGTGCTGGTGGCAGCTGCTGCCAACAGATCATCTAATGTGATTGGCAGAGATCACAGTGTGACTCCCTGAATCTTGTTACTTTTTTTGTAATGCCTCCCCCACCCTCACTCCCCCACCCCCCAAGAGTGTAGGGGAATTTTTGAACCCTTGGGGTGGTCAGGTCCAGATTAGCCAGCTTGTCTCAATGGACATTGGGTCGGTGCATTCAAAGGCAAATATGGGCTGGCTCATTGGCATGGTGTGTGTGTGGGGTGGGGGTGGGATGGAAAAGAAAGAATCCTTGGTGGCACCTGCCTTTAATCCCAGCAGAGGCAGGCAGATCTCTGCAAGTTTGAGGCCAGCCCGGTCTACAAAGTGAGTCCAGGCCAACCAAGGTTAAGACAGAGAAACCCTGTCTCGAGGGGGAAAAGTCCAAGAATGTATAGACCCAGTGGTCTGGTGGGAGGAGACTGAGCAAAGTATACGGATTTGGACCAATAGGATGAAGTTTCAGCACACTTATTTGCCTCCCAGAGATCCTAGATGGGGTGGTGTGTGTGTGTGAGTGTGTGATAATCCGAGGTCCCTGATTTATGGACAGGCAGGAAAGGCAGATTCCAAGCCCACTGGCAAGGGATGAAAATGTTACCTTCTAAGAGGCTCTTGAGATGGGGAGCCATTTCCAGCCCAGCCTTTTGGTTTATGGGATATTGCCAGAGCATGTGCATGTGGCTGTAGCCAAAGAGACAGCTGATGGGTGGTGTGTGCCAAGCCCTGACCTTAGGAACCTGCAAGTCCTGGAGCAGGGCCCTGGCTCTGGGCTTCTTTCTGTTGTGAGTCTAGGGGACTTAGAAGCCATTCTTCAGACAGAGAGGCAGGGAACCTGAGTTGATAGCAGGTGCAAAGAAAATTTTAGGTTTTGTGTGGGGTTTTATTGTTGTTGTTTTCGTTTTTAGTTTTTCGAGATAGGGTTTCTCTGTATTTATCTTGGCAGTCCTAGGTTCACTTTGTAGACCAGGCTGGCCTTGAACTCGCAGAGATCCAATCTGCCTGCCTCTGCCTCCCAAGTGCTGGGATTAAAGGCGCACGCCACCACACCCGGTGAAATTTTAGTTCCTTGAGGAATAAAAGTGACTGATGGTGGTCCCCAATTTTTGAAGATCTCTGCGCGTGAGGGGATAAGGGCAGTCCGGAGCAACCACAAAAGAGTGAGTCACCAGCTTGTAGCCCAGACTGACTGTTCTCTCAGATATGAGGTAATTGACCTTAGTGGTGTCCATGACTCCCCGGGCTGGCATCTTTGTATTGGTAACTGGCCCCATTTTGTTTGGTTTTGTTTTGTTTTGGGGTTTTCTCCATTGGACGGAGCTGACTGAGAGACAAAGGCCAAATTTAACAGCCTAGCATTTTCCTGAGGTAGTGCGGTGGGCCCGATGGAGGGGCCTGAGGTTGGTGGGGAGGAGAAAGACTATGAAAGAAGTGTTGGAAATGGGTTGTAGACAGAGGGGAGGGAGCCCAGTAGAGGGTCGTTGGCCTCTGAAGGTAGCAGAACAGGTGGCCAGAGGCTGGTGACAGTGAGCCCGCCAGCCAGCACCAGGGAGCCCCGTCCTCTCAGAGCTGAGAGCAGCCCAGCATGTGTCTGTCCCCTCCCTACCAGCCGGTCTGCAGGTCCTCCATCCTCCTGGCAGGGATGGGGACTAGGACTGGGCCCGGGCCCAGGGCAAGCGCAGCCTGTTTAGAATCCGGAGACCTTGCTGTTTGAAGCAGATCAGGACCAGGGACCAGACCATGGCCGGAGAACGACCCTCCATTGCGAATCCCCGGTCCCGAAAGGCACTGCGGGAGGAGCTGGGCAGTGCCTCCAGGTTCTAGAGAAGAAAAGAAGGCATTCCTAGCAGACAAAAAGACAACATATAACGACATATAAAGGTTGCCACCTACTGGAAGAATTCGGAAAGACCAGTAGAAATTCAGGCGGAGGGGGGTCGGGAGGTGGGGCCGAGGGCGGGGAACAAGATAAAACAGAAACACGAGCAACAAAATCAAGAAATCAAGATGGCGTGGGTGACGCACGCCTTTAATCCCAGCACTTGGGACCCTGTCGGAAGGAAGGAAGGAAGGAAGGAAGGAAGGAAGGAAGGAAGGAAGGAAGGAAGGAAGAGAGGGAGGAGGGAGGGAGGGAGGGAGGGAGGGAGGAAGAAATCACATCAATAGCGAACTCCCTAGGCCAAACTTGCCTGTCATGCATTTAGTCATCCACATTTAGTCAGCCAGCCATTCATTCAGGCAAAACTGAAACCATCTCTCTTGAGAGGCAGAACCAGAATACAGGGTCCCCCACTATTGGAGTCCCAACTTAGTATGGGAGGACTAGGAAGCAATTCGTCAGAAATTTTCTTCCAACCAGCAAGAGGGCTCTCACAAAAAGGACTTCCCTAATCCCAAGCAGATTCTCTTAGGCCCAACACACACACACACACACACACACACACACACACATGCACGCACACACACACACACACACACACAGCTCCCTATTGGGGTTATCCCCCTTATCCAGAAGGCTTCCCAAGGGCCAGACCAGCAACCAGAGACTGAGCCCCTGCAGAGCATGGGGAATCTCAACGGGATCGCCAAATAAAATGATCCATGTCACACTGCCAAGAATCAGTTGGGGGCTGAACAGATGGCTCAATGCATAAGTGCACTGTCTGCTCTTCCAGAGGTCCTGAGTTCAAGTCCCAGTAACCACATGGTGGCTCATAACCATCTGTAATATGATCTGATGCCCTCTTCTGGCCTGCAGGTGTACATGTGGATAGAGTACTCATACATAAAATAAATAAATAAAATCTTAAAAAGAAAAAAAAAATCAATTGCTAGGTGAAATGCTGAGTTACAAATGCAGATGATGGGGCTGGAGAGATGGCTAAGCATTTAAAACCACTAACTACTCTTCCAGAGGTCCTGAGTTCAACTCCCAGTAACCAAATGGTGGCTCATAACCATCTTTCATGTGATCTGATGGTCTCTTCTGGCCTGCAGGTGTATATGCAGGCAGAGCACTGGATACATAATAACAAATACATCTTTTTTTAAAATGAAGATGAAGCCAGCATGGTGGTGTATGCCTTTAATCCCAGCACTCAGGAGGCAGAGGCATATGGATTGCTGTGAATTTGAGACCAGCCTAGTCTATAAAGTGAGTCTAGGACAGCCCAGGCTACACAGAGAAACCCTGTTTCAAAAAACAAACAGGATAACCCAGGACTCAGATGAATCTTTTAGTGATTTTTTACAAAGATTAACTTCAGCTATAAATAGAGCAATATTAGATACAGATTCAAAGAAGTATTGAGTCTTTAGATTTCAAGAATGCTAATGCTGCTGAGTGAGATGGTGCACGCTTTTAATCTCAGCGCTAGGGAGGCAGAGGCAGGTGGATCTCTGTAAATTCAATGCCAGCCTGGTCTACAAAGTGAGTCCAGGACAGCCAAGGCTACACAGAGAAACCATGACTCAAAAAACCAAAGAGGAGAAGGAGGGGAGAAGGAGGCTGAGTTTGTGTCTTTTAGCATACAAGGATGCTAATGCGGAATGCAAAATCTCTACTAGACCAGATTCACACCTATTTATGAATAGATTAAAACTACTGTGCTCTAACGCTTTCAATGCTGCTATGATAGGACAGGCGTTGCTGAAAATATGAGAGCTAAAAATGTCTTATGCTTTGGCTATGGAAGACTAGGTCATTTCCTAAAAGACTGAAGACAAATAGTTCCTATGGATAATATTTTCTTTAATGATAATCCAGGGAGAAAGCTTCTTGGGACATGTAAAAGACGAGGAAAGGGTGGACACAGGGCTCATGAATGTAGCTTATCCAGAGATATACTATGCAATTCCTTACAATCAAGAAACTGCCTTAAGGGGCTTTTGAGTCCCACTAAAAAGGCAGCATGAGCCAGTCAATCCCTGTCAGCCAAGGAGAAAATGTTCTAGAGAGCAACTAGAAAAATTAGTGCATGATATGACATACAGCACCTCTCTAAGCTTAACTACTCCAATGAATAGAAGGAGAGACTTTAGAGTTACCAGGAAATGAGTATTTTGACAAACTGCTATAAATGTTCAGAGGTCAAAGTTGAAATTACGATGAGATGGAACAGAGAATGAAAGTAAGTGGATGCTGAAGCAGATTTAAGAATAATTTCATATGATTCCTGGAATCCAGCTTGGCCACTCCAGAAGGTATCTACACAGCTCCTAGGGATTGGGACATTGTCTCAGGTAAAACAAGGTTTAAAATAGATTAAATGTATAGAACCAGAGGGTTACATAGGGAGATTAAGGCCATATGTGGCAGATATAGCCATTAATTTATGGGGAAAAGATCTACTGCAACCATGAGAAACACAGATTAGCATTCCTTCAACTTCAGGGACAAGTCATAAAATAGAAAATGTTCCTGGTAAAGATATTGAAAATTTTTATCAAAAACAGTTACAGCGGGGCTGGAGAGATGGCTCAGCGGTTAAGAACACTGTCTGCTCTTCCAGAGGTCCTGAGTTTAATTCCCAGCAACCGCATGGTGGCTCACAACCATCTATGATGTGATCTGATGCCCTCTTCTGGCCTGCAGGTGTACATGCAGGCAGAGCATTGTATACATAATAATAAAGAAGTAAATCTTTTTAAAAAACCAACAACAAACAGTTACAGACCATCCAGGTTAGCCATAGGCAGGACACAGCAGAAACTGGCTCTCCAAATTTATAAGGAGGGCCAGTGCTAATAGTATACCAACTACCCTACCATCAAAATGGTTAACTAATAAGCCTGTTTGAGTAGAGCAATCATCCAAAAATAAGGAAATGTTACAGGCCCCACACCAGCTGCTCTAAGAGCAGCTGGAGGATGAACATATAGAAGAGCCCATCAGCCCTTGGAATTCTCTTATATTTTTCATTAAAAAGCATTCTAAAAAATGGAGGCTGTTAACCGATCTGAGAGCCATTAAGAAGGTAATTCAAGCCAGGCGTGGCGGCACACACCTTTAATTCCAGCACTAGGGAGGGAGAGACAGGTGGATCTCTGTGAGTTCGAGGCCAGCCTGGTCTTCAAAGGGAGTCCAGGACAGCCAAAGCTACACAGGGAACCCTTGTCTCAAGGAGGAGGAGGAGGAGGAGGAGGAGGAGGAGGAGAAAGAAGAAGAAGAAGAAGAAGAAGAAGAAGAAGAAGAAGAAGAAGAAGAAGAAGAAGAAGAAGAAGAAGAAGAAGAAGAAGAAGAAGAAACCCATGGGTTCCTAACAACTTGGAGTTCTTTTCACTTCTTTGTTACCTAAGGCATGGTCTATTGTAGTTTGATTTAAAAGATAGGTTTTCCCCTCAATACCCTGTAAGAACAAGATAAAGAAAAGTTTGCTTTCACTGTGCCCACATTTGCCCATGAACAACCAACCAAAAGATACCAGTGGATGGTCTTGTGACAAGGAATGTAAAACAGCCCCATCTTGTGTGAATATTTTGTACAACAGCCATTAGAAATAATTCATAAACAGTTTACTAATGTATAATTTATCATTATATGGATGATATCTTATTGGCTGATTCTGACAAGATACCTTAAAAATAGGTTTGTTGAAGTAAAGAAAAATTTGCCTTGTTAGGGGATTACAAATTGCTCTTGAGCCGGGCGTGGTGGCGCATGCCTTTAATCCCAGCACTCGGGAGGCAGAGGCAGGCGGATTGCTGTGAGTTCAAGGCCAGCCTGGTCTACAAAGCGAGTCCAGGACAGCCAAGGCTACACAGAGAAACCCTGTCTCAAAAAAAAACAAAAAAGCAAAAAAAATTGTTCTTGAAGCCAGTGCAATGGCACACGCCTATAATCACAGCACTCAAGGAGGCAGAGGCAGGCAGATCACTGTGAGTTCTAGGCCAGCCTGGTCTACAGAATGAGTCTGGGACAGCCAAGGCTACAGAGGTTTCAAGAAACACTGCCTTGGGCTGGAGAGATGGCTCAAAGGTTAAGAGCACTGTCTGCTCTTCCAAAGGTCCTGAGTTCAATTCCCAGCAACCACATAGTGGCTCACAGCCATCTACAATGAGATCTGGTGCCCTCTTCTGGCACACATGTGGGCAGAATACTGTATTTAAAAAAAAAGAAAAAAAGAAAAAGAAACACTGGTGCTATCTCCAGAAAAATGGGAATAGGGCTTCCTCAAGACCCAGCTATTCCACTCCTTGGAATATACCCAGAAGATGCTCCAGCACACAACAAGAAAATTTGCTCAACCATGTTCATAGCAGCCTTATTCATAATAGCCAGAACATGGAAACAGCCTAAGTGTCCATCAGTAGAAGAATGGATAAAGAAACTGTGGTACATATACACCATGGAATACTATTCAGCTATTAAAAACAAGGAATTCCCAAAATTTGTGGATAAATGGATTGAGCTAGAAATGATCATAATGAGTGAGTTAACCCAGAAGCAGAAAGACTCAAATGGTATATACTCACTTATATCTGCATACTAGCCCAAGGGGCATGTCCCACAAAAGCCTTCACTTACCAGGAAACTGGGACAGAGGGGAGGACATCCTATTGGGACTCTAGATGAGAGAAGCATGGGAGAATAGCAAAGTAGAAGGATCCAGAGGGTCCTAGAAACCTACAAGTAGAACATTATGATAGGCAGATTTGGGCCCAGGGGTCCCACTCAAACTAAGGCACCAGCCAAGGACAATACAGGCGGTAAACTTTAAACCCCTACCCAGATCTAGCCAATGGGCAGAACATTCTCCACAGTTGAGTGGAGAGTGGGATATGACTTTCTCACGTACTCTGGTGCCTCACATTTGACCATGTCCCCTGGAGGGGGAGACCTGGTGGCACTCAGAGGAAGGACAGCAGGTTACCAAGAAGAGACTTGATACCCTATGAGCATATACAGGGGGAGGTAATCCCCCTCAGGAACAGTCATAGGGGAGGGGAATAATGGGAAAATAGGAGGGAGGGAAGAATGGGAGGATACAAGGGATGGGATAACCATTGAGATGTAACAAGAATAAATTAATTTTAAAAAATTTTTTTAATTAAAAAATAAAAAAGAAAAAGAAACACTGCCTCGAAAAACAAAACAACAACAAATTGCTCCTGAAAAAATACAGAGGAGATTCTACCAACTATGTAGAAGATAAGCTAGCTTACAGAAAATCCACCCACAGAAAGCACAGATCAGAAGGGATCAGTTATAAACGTTTAATGGTCTTCAAAAATTGCTGGGAAATACTAACTGTTTACGGCCTACAATTGGATTAATTACTCAAGAGTTAAGTGATTTATTTTCAAACTTTACAAAGTGATTCAGACTTAAATAGTTCAAGAAAATTCTCAGCTGAAGCTGAGAGAGAACTGGCCCTGGTAGAAAAGAGATTGCAGGATGCACGTGTGGCTCGCTTGGACCCCAAGCTTGACGGTATTTTAGTTATTTCGCCTTCTACTCATCTTCCCATAGGAATCCTTATGCAGATAGTACCTTAGATAATAATCATCTTAGATATCTTAAGATAATATCTTAGAATGGATATTTTAACACATAGAGTTTTTAAAAAATCAAAAACCTATAATGAAAATGTTTCTAAAATGACTGTGAAAGGAAGAATAAGACCTTGACAATTAGAAGGAACAGACTCAGCAGAGATTGTAATACCTTATGCTAATCCTGAGATCTCTTAGCAGAATCCTTTTGGTATTTGGTTCGGATTGCCTCCAGGAGTCCTCACTTTCCCCCCATGTGAAGATAATGGAGCTCTACAAAGAAGTGCTGGAGTCGTGACCTGATATAAGGAACCAGTGTTGAAAGCCTCACCATTTTAGCAGATGCGTCGTGGTTTTGTTTGTTTGCTTGTTTTCTGAGACAGGGTTTCTCTGTGTAGCCTCGGCTGTCCTGGACTCACTTTGTAGACCAGGTTGGTCTCTAACTCACAGCGATCCGATCTGCCTGCCTCCGCCTGTGCTGGGATTAAAGGCGTGCCCCACCATGCCCAGCTGATGTATCATGATTTTATCATGTTTAATAATGAGTATATAACAAAAGTCCTAGCAAATGGATCTCTACTTAGTAAACCATCACCAAAATCTGCTCCTCAATGCTAATCGTGGCTGTTTGTAGGTACAGCTGTGAGTGTCACAACCACCAGCATCTTTATCTGATCTCTTAGATATAAGACCTAGTTAGGGGCTGGAGAGATGACTCAGAGGTTAAGAGTGCTGACTGCTCTTCCAAAGGTCATGAGTTCAATTCCCAGCAACCACATGATGGCTCACAATCATCTATAATGCGATCTAGTGCCCTCTTCTGGCCTGCAGGTGTTACATGCAGGCAGAACACTATATACATAATAAGTCTATTTTTTTAATCTTAAAAAACGAAAAAAGACCTAGTTAGTCAGCACTGTGAGATAATATAAATGTTATGGTTCCTGTATTTATTCTAATGAATCTCAAATCACAATCTTTCATAGGCTTGCCCTTCATCTGCAGCACTTGCTTGCTATGAATATATCTTCCTTATAAACTGATAGACTGAGGTGTGTTTCTTGTAATCCACCAACAGCAAAAACAACCTGCCTGGAAATTTTATAATTTACATTAAAGCTGATCTTTTCACATATCAATCACAATCATGTGTTCTTTCTAGATTAAAAGAATGGAAGGGGAAGAAAGAAAGAAAAAAAAGAATTAAATTATTTTTTTGTTCCACCAGAGGGCACCATGACAATTTTCACTTTCAAAAGAAACTAACAGGCCAGCTACAATTCCAAAATTGGAATATTAAGAGAAATGGACACAAGTAAAGCAGCAATACCTTGACCAAGACATTGATTCAGCTATGACCTTAAACTCCCCATACAGTAATTTATATGGCTAAGGATACGTTTATCTTTTAGAGACATAATTTTGACCAAAAAAATGTAATAACCTCTGGGAGACAGAGACAGGCGGATCATTGTGAGTTGGAGGCCAGCCTGGTCTACAAAGCGAGCCCAGGATAGCCAGGGCTACACAGAGAAACACTTTCTTGAAAAAAAAAAAAAGGGAACATGCATGACTAATGGATAATAATTGTACACTGTTATTATCCCGGGCCTTAATCTAAACAAATCTTTCCTTCCTTTTTGAGAAAGCATGTTAGTAATTCTACAAAAATTCTTAAATAATGACAGTTTATTAGAAATCATAACTTCCAAAAGGATGATGAGATAACAGGGTGTCCCATAGGAGCCCTATCCATAGCTGGTGGTGCAGAAGTGACATGGCACTCAAAAAAAAAGGGGGGAAAAAAGAAAGAAAGAAAATAGTGACACCCATTTAAACTAGAATTCCAGATGAACAATGGATAATTTAGTGAAAGCATGCCTGGTGCAATATTTGGGATATACTAAAGAAATTCATTGTTCATCTGAAATTCAGACTTGAGTCCCCTGGATTCTCTGACCAACTCTAATAAAATCCTCCCACTCTCTTTTCCTTTCTCACCACCTCTCACCTCCCACTGCCCAAATAACATGCTCACTTGTTCTTTTCATACAAGACTTTTAGCTTTGGGTTGTTTTGTTTCTGTTTAGTTTTGAATTACTCTGTTCCTTTTTTTTTTTTTTTTAAGATTTATTTATTATTATGTATACAGTGTTGTCTGCTTGTACACCCGCAGGGCAGAAGAGGGCATCAGGTTACATTGCAGATGGTTGTGAGCCACCATGTGGTTGCTGGGAATTGAACTCAGGAAGACCTTTGGAAGAGCAGGCAGTGCTCTTAACCACTGAGCCATCTCTCCAGCCCTACTCTGTTCCTTTTTAGCATCAGGTTAGTTTACAACTTCTTCAGTTACAACTTCTGGGGGCATGGTGGCACATGCATTTAATACCAGAGGCAAAGGCAGGTGGATTGTTGTGGGTTTGAGGCCAGCCTGGTCTACAAAGTGAGTCCAGGACAGCCAAGGCTACACAGAGAGACCCTGTCTCAAAGAAAAACAAACAACTTCTGGGCTCATTTTTACATCAGCGTTAGTTACATTTCATGCATGGGTTGCCTTTTAAAAAATGTGTGTGGTGCCTTGCCTACATGTACGTCCATGCACCATGGGCCTGGTGCCCACAAAGGCCAGAAGAGGGTATAAGATCCCCTGGAGAAGGAGTTATAGACAGTTGCGAGACGCCATGGGGTTCTGAGACTTGAACCCTGACCCTCTGAAATGGCAGCCACTGCCATTCCCTGCTGACCCTTCTCTCTAGCCTGATGAATGGTCTTTTTAATCACATCATTCTGTGTGATAGGCTACCTAGAGCCCATGTTTTATAATTAAGGATGCTGGGCTCAGAAAGGATAAGTGAGTTGACCAAGGTCATCCAAGTACCAAAGCCAGGAATGAGTGCACATGAGAATGACACTAACCTGGTGTCTGTTACCCAGTCCACTGTGTCAGTCGCATGAAAATGTGACTTTAGTGGTTAATGCACATTGAGTTTTCTTTTCTAAAAAATGGCAACAGCACAGAGTTCATAAGTGAAAAGTGCAAATTGCCACCTGACTTGAGACTGTTTTCCCTCACTTTTATTTATTTATTTGGGTTTTTTTGTTTTGTTTTGTGTTGTTGTTGTTGTTGTTTTGAGCCAAGGTGACTTTGTGTAACCTTGGCTGTCCTGGACTCACTTTGTAGATCAGGCTGGCCTCAAACTCACAGAGATCCACCTGCCTCTGCCTCCTGAGTGCTGGGATTAAAGGCGTGTGCTGCCATACCAGGCTCCCTCAACTCATTCTAAGCTACTGTTTCTCTTTCCTGTACTGGAGTGATTCTGTAAGTGCTCTCTGAATGTTATATGTTGTGATCTATATGATATGACACCGTATGATCAAAGTGGCCTAAATTGGGGCTGGAGATATGACTCAGTGGTTAAAAGCACTGGCCCCTCTTCCAGAGGACCCAGATTCAATTCCCAGCAACCACATGGCTGCTTACACATGTCTGTAATTCCACTTCCATGGGGTCTAACACTCTCACACAGACGTACATGTGGGGAAAACACCAATACAAATAGATAGGGTTTTTTGTTTTTTTGAGACAGGGTTTCTGTGGAATAGCTCTGGGTGTCCTAGAATTCTCTTTGTAAACTAGGCTGGCCTCAAACTCACGGAGACCCACCTTTTCCTGCCTCCCCTAAGTGCTGGGATTAAAGGCATGCACTACCAAGCCCGGCTCCTGATGCCAACCTTTAAGGAGGCAGTGTGTCACTGGGTGTGATGGCCCACACCTTTAATGCCAGCACTCGGGAGGCAGAGGCAGGTGGATCTCTGAGTTTGAGGCCAGCCTGGTCTGCAAAGTGAGTCCAGGACAGCTAAGGCTGCAGAGAGAAACCCTGTCTCCAAAAACCAAAAAACAAAGAGGCAGTGTGTGAGCTGGCAAAGTGGCTGAGTAAAGGCAACTGCCACCAAATCTAGACACCGAACCTCCACACATGTGCCGAGCACGCTCATGCCCACTACATACACTCTCACACACATAAAGGTTTTGTTTGTTTGGTTGGTTGGTTTTCTGATACAGGGTTTCTCTGTGTAGCCTTGACTATCCTGGATTCCTTTGTAGACCAGATTGGCCCAGAACTCACAGAGATCCACCTGCCTTTGCCTCCTGAGTGCTGAGATTAAAGGCGTGCACCACCATACCTGGCCTTACTTTGTTTTTTTGTTTTTTTTGTTTTTTTTTTTTAATGCAGTTTGCTAAAACTCAGTTCAGGTTAGGGCAAGTAGTTCCATAGCTCCTAACAACAAAACATGTCTTGACAGAGACTACAATGGCTCCCTGAAGATGAAAACCTGCTCAGAAAAAAAGGCAACCTTGGCAAAGGACTAAACCCTAACATCAGAGCTGGAATAAGCAGCACCAGCCCCTGCTGCCCCCTAGTAACACCGGCAGCTCGCTCTTTCACACAGCATCCTATTTCTTTAAAAAAAAAGATTTATTAGGGCAATATATCAACATATAAATCGCTAAACCAATGGCCAGGGCATCCTTTCAAAAGTGAGTCCTGTGTGTAAGCAGCCTCTTCACAGTTCCTTACCACCAGCAGCTCCTCCTGGAGACCAGAGTAGGAATCTTCCACAACCCACTCAGCACTCAACTAGGCTTGTCACAGATTTCCCAACTGCATCTCTCTTCTGACAGGAGAAACACTGCCTTGAAAAGTTTTCACATGGCAGCCTCACATCGGCAGGCAGCTTCCTGTCCAGATAGCAGTTAGGGGACAAACCAATCCCACCTCTGCCGAGAGAATCCCTGGAGAGGCCCGGCACTCAAGACAAATCCCCCACACCACCCTGGAGGAGGAGGAGGAGAACTGGGCCAGAATGTAGGAGACTCTAAAAGAAATTGAACCGAAACTCTCCATCGGTCACGTCCTGAGTGGCCTTGGTGCCTCCTGCTCCACGAGGCCTGCAGACCCTCCCACTCTTCTTTCTGGCCGCCTCGCTCACAGGCTGGACCTGGGCTGACCGGGTAGCTGTAGGAAGGGGGAGCGCAGAGTTTAACAGCTGAGTAACAGTTCACAATAACCACCCTGCCTGCACAATTTTCCTAATTAACTTTCCAAAACTACAAAGTGGACACTGTCGTTTCCCGATGAGACCCACAGAGATACAGTAACTTGTCAAAAAACGTTAAGGTTGTTAAGATCTAAACAACAAATCCAGGATTTGAATCCAGGTTATTTAGTTCCAGGGACTGAAAAACTCCAACAGGTAACTGGCTTTGTGGCCAGTGAAGTGAGCCAAGGCCAAGACAGATGAGTTAGTTTTTCCCCACCCCAAAAGCAGAGTGAGGTGCAGACCTGAGTCCTCCCTCTTCCAGGACCCCTGCCCCTGAGAGACACATACTTTCTCCCTACTTACGCTTTTCCCCTGAGCCCATCACCTCCCTCACCAACCCTGCTGAGCTGAGCTGAGCTTCTCCCTACCGGCTTGAAGTAGTGGGACTGACTCAATTGCTACCCGGTTCCTCACCAGCCTTTAGAGCCCGCAGGCTCTCCCGCCACTCCGCCTCCATCTGAGCCCTGTAGTCCCCGAACAAGGAACGCATCAGCTGTCTCTTCCGGGGCAGGGGAGTTTTTTCACTGCGCAAGGTTCGGATTGCCCCAACAGCCTGCTCTTCTGCAAATAAAAATACAGCGCTGGTGACATCAAACACGCTTTATTTTTTTTATTTTTCAAGACAGGGTTTCTCTGTGTGGCCTTGGCTGTCCTGGATTCACTTTGTAGACCAGGCTGGCCTCGAACTCACAGCGATCCGCCTGCCTCTGCCTCCCGAGTGCTGGGATTAAAGGCGTGCGCCACCACGCCCGGCTCACACTCTCTTTCATACTACTACAAAAGCAACAATTCCGGTCGAGCGGCGGTGGCGCACACCTTGGATCCCAGGGCTCAGTAGGCAGAGGCACGTGGATCTCTGGGAGTTCCAGGCCAGCCTCTTCTACAGAGTTAAGCTGCAGGACAGCCAGGGGCCACCCAGTGAAACCCGGTCTCAAAAAAACAACCAAACATAAAGCAACGATCCCATCCCCTGCAACCCCATCAGGCCGCAGCACTGTCACCGGTTACGTGTCCCTGACTGTAAGGAAGGGCCTCTCACTCTGCTTCGGGGTGGGTTTCTGCGTCTTGAGACCCAGCTCTAGCTGTTCCACACACCATGCCAGCTCCCGCGCCAGCTGCTCTGCCTGTGAGGGAAAGGACGCGGCGGCGGTAAGCACCAGGATCCCGCAGACCCCACGCCCATGCCTTCAGCGCCTTTATCCCGCACACCTAGACCGCACACTCAGGCTGGTTAGCATCCAGAAAGCTCACAAGCAATCCCACACTTGCCTGGGCCTCGGCACTGGGGGGCGCTTCGTCTGGGGCCGGTTTCTCGGAGGACTTGTCGCCTCCACTTGTTCCAGGGACCCTCATCGGGGTTTTCTTCTTCTTTTGCTTCATCGACGGTGTGTTGCCTACGGGATGGGCTCTGGTGGCGGAGTCACACGCAGGTTGCACTGAACTGAGAAGGGGAGGATCCGAGGCACCGGAAGCTGGGCGGGAGAGCCGGGGTCTGCGCGCAGCGCGCTCAGTTCTCCGGCTTGGGGCTGCAGGTGCCTCCCGAGCAGGATGCCTTAGCTCCTGAAAAACGTGGGTCAGGACGAAATATACGTGCCGCTCCCCCACATCCCGGGCCTTGCCTCAAACACGCCTTCTCCCACAGCTCACCTCCATGCGCCGAAGCGGCCAGCGGAAGTCATAAATATCCCAGTGAACTCACTCCTCTGGAAACAGGTCTACGACACAGAGTTCCGCAGAAAGCGCCGCGGACCCATCGGGATGGAAAGCACTCGGGCGGCCAGAACGCTCCAAGCTGTGCTTCTAACTCTGGGAGGGTCGGACAGAGAGCACAGGGACCAACATAGAGGCCTAGGAGAACCCAGCAGAGTGCACCGCCCAGAAAAAAAGACAGAAGGATCCCTAATGTGAATGGACCCCGAACCCCCCCCCCGGGCGGGGCAGAACACCAAGAGGTGGAGCAGAGTACACGGGTGGGGCGGGGCCCGGCAGGGCGGAGGGTTGGGAGCCCTGGGCTGCTATGCGGATTGCCCGCCATAAGGCAGCGAGTTTGGGATGTACAGCGTGATTGGCTCCATGAAAGCCAACTCAGGACTTTGGCAGGAACCTCCAGAGCGGAGGTTAGCTGAGCTCTATCTGAGTTTCAGGCCTTCCTGGAGGTAAAGACAAAGTTCTAAGCGCGGCTGTCTCCACAGGCTTTGGCGGTGGAGTTGAGTAGCCAAGTAAACATAAAAGCTGTCCCTCAAAGTATAGTTCGGAGCGACACGGACAGCTTTAATGGAGGGTAGTCAGCCAAGTCAGCCCTTTCTGAGAACTTGAGACATCTGACAAGCAAGTGGGCGAATTCAGGACTAAGTGGGCTGTTGTCTCAGAGAGCATGGAGGAGGTGGGGTATCTTTGCAAGACCTTGTAGACTACTTACTATACAATTTGCTTTCCCTCTGAGAGCAATGGAAAGTCCTTGTAAGTCACGGGTTTTGTATGTCAAATGTGTATGGTATGTATGTTAAGTGGGCTGAGGTGGAGAAGATTGTAGGGGTTCCAGAAGCAGAAAGATACACCCACAGCATCAGTTGCATGGGAAGGATGGAGAACTTGCTCAGCAGGAGAGGAAACATGTGCTAATATGAAGATTTGTCACCAAATAGTCACATCAACTCGGCTTGTATTAACCAAAAACTAAAACACACAAGTGCCAAAAGAAGATGGACACAGAAACTGGATCTACTAGTTAGAAATAGAAATGGCTCCTTGGGCGGCTGGAGAGAAGATGGCTCTGCTGTTCTAGAAGACCTGTGTTCAATTCCCAGCACCCGCATGGCAGCTGACAACTGTTTGTAACTTCAGTTCCAGGGGATCCATCGCACCAGGCATGCATGGGGTGCGCGTGTCTGTGTATGCAGGCAAAATACCCATACACATAAAAATAAAATAAATATTTTCAAATGGCTCTTTGATGCATAGAACATGAATGACTCTCAAAGTAAAAGAAGATGGGCAGAAAGGAGCCCAGGCTTTATGGTCCCAACAGAGAACATATAGAATACCTACTTGCAGACAAGCACAGGAAGGAGTAGCAGAGAGGAAGAACATGAGAGAACATATGGGAATTACACATGTGTTTGGCATCCGTATCATAGTAACTGTGGTGGTTAAAACGAGAGGTTCCCCCATAGGCTCAGGCACTTGAACACTGGTCCGCAGTTGGTGACACTGTTTGGGTAGGGTCTGAAAAGGTGTCAGTCTTGCTGGATGAAATTCATCACTCTGGGTGGGCTTAGAGAGTTCATAGCCTTGCCCCACTTCTGGGTTGCTTCCTGCTTCCTGTTTGCGGTAGAAGATGTGATCTCTCAGCTTCCTGCTCCTTGTACTGTGCCTGCTTCTTGCTGCCATGCCTCCCAGCCATAATGGACAATTAACCCTTTCGATCTGTAAGCTCAAATAAACTCTTCCGTAAGTTGCTTTTGGTCATGGTGTTTTTTCCATAGCAACAGGAAAGTGATTCTTATAGAAGCTAACTGCCAGAGACTGATTGTTGCTGTAAAGAACCTGACAGTCTTGGGGTTTTTGACTGGAAAAGTAGTTGAATGTTTATTCAGAACCGTTCTAATAGAAGCCTGGAAGATAGTAGTGCTAAGAACAGTGTGGGCTTTGGAGGACCAGCTCTCGTATTTTCTTCTCTCTCTCTCTCTCTCTCTCTCTCTCTCTCTCTCTCTCTCTCTCTCTCTCTCTCTTTTCTGTTTGGTTTTTCCAGACAGGGTTTCTCTGCTTATCCTTGGCTGTCCTGGATTCACTTTGTAGACCAGGCTGGCCTCAAACTCACAGCAATCCGCCTGCCTCTGTCTCCCCGAGTGCTGGGATTAAAGGCGTGCACCACCATGCCCGTCGGCTCTAGTGTTTTCAAAAGGGAATAAACTTAGCAACCAGGTGTTAATCGCACCAGGAGAGAATAAGACCACTGCCACAATTTTTGAGCCGAATTAGAAGCAAGCTTTAATAAATATTCTCCAGGACTATGGATACAAGCTAGGTCCAATCCTGGGATTCCCAAAGTATGGCCTGAATTACATTATACAGGGGTCTATAAAGACAAAACCTTCAAGGCTATGTACTTCCTATCTTTGTCCAATCAAGGGCAAGCATACACTCTGACATACTTCCTCCTATGTACCTCTTACCTATGTCTTGTGCAGTTGGTGCAACCATGCTTGTTGACAGAAGTGAAAACACAGGGCTGCTTTCCTTACATGAACAGCACCCTACCCCCAACCCTCCAGCCCCATCATTCCAGGAAGTTATCTGTCCTTGGGCAAGTGGGACTTACAGGTTAGAGGCACTTTTGTTTCTATAGCTCTTTTTTTTTTGTTTTTTTGTTTTTGTTTTTGTTTTTCGAGACAGGGTTTCTCTGTGTAGCCTTGGCCATCCTGGACTCACTTTGTAGACCAGGCTGGCCTCGAACTCACAGCGATCTGCCTGCCTCTGCCTCCCGAGTGCTGGGATTAAAGGCATGCGCCACCACGCCTGGCCTTTCTATAGCTCTTTTAAGCACAGTAATTTAAACTTAGAACATAACTCTAGCCATCACACAGGCTAGATGTCATTGTGGAGACGTGACAGCCAGCCTTACCTGATAGCACTATGTTATTGCCTGCCTGGAAATGAAATGAACTACTCTACCCCAGTCATTAGAGTGCTCAGACCGGAGCAATAACTTACACAGGTGGCCTGTGATAACTAAAGAAACTTACTATGGAGCCAGGCATCCCCTAAGCAACGTTGACTTTTGTTCTGGAGTTCCGGGGAGATCCTGGTGGCCTACCGATGAGATGAGAATAGGGTGGGGGCTGTGAGGCATGAGCAGCAGCCTTTACCTCGGTACAGCCTGCTCCTCGCTGTGGGAAAGGATGAACTGGCCATTTTATTAATATATAGTGGGAAGGAAAAGACAGCTGAGGGAGAGAGAACAATTTTCCTGCCCAGCGGTGGGTTCCATGGGTAGATGTAACACACAACTCTCTGATGTCTTCCCTAAGTCCCCACCTTAACTCCCCCATTCCCCACAGTGTGGCATTTGGCTCTAAGGCTGCCTTCCCATCTGTTACAGTAAGAATAAATTCAATTAATCTAAATTCAGATTTAGCCTAAGCCTTTCGTTTCTCCTAGTGGAGTCGAACACCACAACATAATATATTTGGCAAAATACGGCCAGGCATGGTGGTGCACTCCTTTGATTAGCCTTGGCTGTCCTGGACTTGCTTTGTAAACCAGGCTGGCCTCAAACTCACAGAGATCCACCTGCCTCTACCTCCCAAGTGCTGGGATTAAAGGCGTGCACCACCATTGCCCAGCTGTTGGCATACTTTTAAAAACTATTTTAATTTTGGGTTCCTTGAATCTCTTTCTCCCTACTCCTTCCCAATCCCAACACCCCAACACCAGATAGGAGAGAAAGGTTAGTGGGGGAGGGGGTGTAGTTTTCCTCAGCTACTTCCTGCTGTTTAGAGTCCTTGGCTTCCTTGGGGCAAGTCCAGTCCTCATTTCAGGCTGTCTCTGACTTCTGGTGGCACAGCATCAACAGCAGCCAGGAGCAGCAGGGGGGAAGCTACTCCCAAGTCTCTTGCTAGGTCTAGCTTTCATCCCCACTGACAGCAACCACACCCCCTGCCCTGCTCCCCCCCCCCAACCCCACCCCCGCCCAGAAGGTAGTTCACAGCTGACAAATATCACGTGCCCTCTCAGAAGGTGGTTATCAGCTGTGGATAAACTGGAGCAGCCCCCATATCCCACACCTGGGATTAAAACAAAAACATGTTTACATATAACCCAGAACTTCCACAACAATTGTGTGACGCTGTGAAAGTGAAGCCTGGGTCACTGTGGAGACCCCAACATGTAGGAGAGACCAGAGCCATGAGATATCTGCCATAAAGAGCATAAAGAGTTGCACACAGCAGTGGACCTTTCTGAAGTAAGTAGGCTGCACGCTGAAAATCGAGGGGGACTTAGTAATTGTATTAGTCAAGGCTCGATAGAGAAATAATACTGATTTAATGAATCTCCTAATATAAAGGTGGGATTTATTAGAATGGTTTAAAGGTTATGGCCGGATTAATCCAGCAAAGGCTGTCTCCCAATGGCAAATTGAAGAATCCAGCTGCAAGGACCATGAGACTGGATGGCTCACCTGGTCTTCAGTATACATCAGAATCCCGAATCTTCCATGTCCTTAATACGGGCCAGAAGGTGTGGCCCAAATTGAGGTGGCTCTTCCCACCTCAAATGATTCAGTCAAGAAAAATCCAGGTAAAAGTGTACACAGGGGGCTGGAGAGATGGCTCAGCGGTTAAGAGCAGTTAGAGTCTGCTCTTCCAAAGGTCCTGAGTTCAATTCCCAGCAACCACATGGTGGCTCACAACCATCCATGATGAGATCTGGTGCCCTCTTCTGGCGTGCAAGTATTCACGGAGGCAAACACTGTATATGTAATAAATAAATAAATCTTAAAAAAAAGAAAGAAAAGAAAAGAAAGATACCAGACACAGAGCTACAGGATTGGTGTTTGCCCTACTGGGTTCTGATCTTGCTTTGATTCAGTATTTCTTCACTCTGCTGCCATTTCTTCCTTTTGAAATGGTAATGTATATACTGTGCCCTTGCATATGCATTTGATTTTTACTTTACAGTTAAGAGATTATCTTGAAGTTCAAAAGAGACTTTGGATTTTAGACTTTTTAAACAGTGTTGAGACTGAAAGAGACGACGGGACTTTTAGAGTTAGATGAAACGCTTTTTATATTATGATAAGGCCATAAGCCTATGGGGGCTGTATTAGTCATAGCGGGGGTTGAAAGGGTGGAAGAAAGGGTGGAGCGGGTTCTCAGACTGTGAAGCTGCCTGCAGACTGTGCAGAGAGCTCCAGAGTTACTGCTTTCCTGGCACCGCCCATGCTGGGGGTAGATTGTCCATGGTGCAGAGGGTTTGAGCCATCCCTGCTTCTTGTGAGTAACCCCTCTGTCAAACTCCTGTTAGTAACCCCAATAAAAACTCATTGGGTTCACCGAGAGGTGGTGGTGCATGCCTTTAGTCCCAGCACACAGGAGGCAGAAGCAGGTGGATCTCTGTGAGTTCGAGGCCAGCCTGGTCTGCAGAGTGAGTTCCAGGACAGCCACAGCTGTTACACAGAGGAAACCCTGTCTCAAAAACACCCAAAAAAAAAAAAAAAAAAAAAAAAAAAAACCATACACAGGTAGAGGCCAGAGGAAAATTTCAGGGCTCAGTTATCTCTGCCATGTGGATCCCAGGGTTCAAAGATTCCTCTGACTTGGTGGTAGGTACCTTCACCCACTGAACTATGTCACCTCACCCACCTTGTTTTCCGAGGCAGGGTTTCCCACTGGGATATAGAGTAACCAAGTAGGCTGGGGTGACCTGCCAGCAAGCCTCAGGTGCTCTAGTCTCTACCCCCCAGAACTGGGGCTACAAACAGGTCACTAAACCCCACCTTTTGCATGTCAGAATTGAGCATTGTCATGGATATGTGTTCCACAAAGCTAGAGTGAGTATTCACTTTCTGATGACTTCCAGGAAGTTCTCCAGCCTTGCCCTGGGATGCTGCCCTTTAGCAGAGGGAGCACTCAAGGTCAGGCTTCGAAGAAAGGCTCACAGGTCTTGCCAGATTAAGATATTTTGTGAGTCCAGGACAGTCAAGGCTACACAGAGAAACCCTGTCTCACACACACACACACACACACACACACACACACACACACACACAAAGATATTTTGTGACTGGAAGCTAATCCGTGTGTGGGGTGCTTGCCTGAGGACAGTGGGTGGCTCCTGAGCAGCTGCCGGCGCCACACCGCACCCTCCTTTTCCTGCCTCAGCTCTGCGCATTCTCTAGAGAACTGTGCGACCTTGTTGGACATAAGCTCTTGCTGTGGTCAAACTTCTACAAGGACAGAGCGGCCCTGGGGTGAACATACGGCCTTGCTTTAGGAAGCCGACATAGGAGAATAGGAGAATCTCAAAAGAGCCAGACTTTAAGGAAAGGCTCCAGAAACAGCTCACAGAACTGTCTGTCCAGCTGGGAATCGCCCAACTTCTTTGTGTATGCCTGCTTTGCTTTGATGTGGTGCCCAGTACAGCTGTGGCCAGCCCCAGTGTTTGCTGTCCACTGGAGAAGGAGTGTGCAAGGCGTGGGCCCTGTGCTTGAAAGACAGCAGAGAACGCTCAGGGATTATCCATGGAGGTCTGAGTAATTCAAGGTGTCCGCTATAACTGACGTGATTGTAATTTTTATAATTTTCACAGAAAAAAATAGTAACACCATTCAGAGCTCCTCATTAGGTTATTGTTTGTTGTTTATTTAAAAGATTTTTTAAATTTTATGCGCATTGCTTTTGCCTACATGTATATCTGTGTGAGGGTGTCAGACCCCCTGGAACTGGATTTACAGACAGTTGTGAGTTGCCATGTGGTTGCTGGGAACTGAACCTGGATCCCTCTAGAAGAGCAGCCAGTGCTCCTAACCGCTGAGCCATCTCTCTCCAGCTCTGTTTGGTTTTTTTGGGTTTTGGTTTTGGTTTGGTTTGGTTTTTTGAGACAGAATTTCTCTTTGTAGTCGTGGCTATCCTGGACTCCCTTTGTAGTCTAGGCTGGCCTCGAATTCACAGAGATCCACCTGCCTCTGCCTCCCAAGTGCTAGGATCAAAGGTGTGCGCCACTGCCCCTGGCTCCTGTTTGTTTGTTTGTTTGTTTGTTTGTTTGTTTGAAATCATGTTCTTCTGTAGACTGAGTCTGAGCAACAGGGCAGTGCACTGTTAGTCAGCAAGTGGCTGTTTATGACATACTTTAATCTCTAAACTTTGCTAACATTGGTACAGTTTTCTCGGTGTTTTTCTATATAGAAAGTAGAAGTGTTTTTCCCCGTTCCAGGATGCAGTCTTCCATCATATACACGTAGTTGCTTTGCCCTCCCCTCTGTGTCAGCTAAGGCTTTCTTTCATAATATTGGCATGTTCTGCAGCACACTTCCAGTTACTCTGTAGAATGTGCTTCACCCTGGTTTGTCCTGTGTGCCACCCAAGAGACGTTTCTCAGACTCAGTGGAAAGCACCTTTACCTGCTGAGCCACCTGCTATGTTTGCTCTTTATCATTTGGTTAAGATAATGATTTCTGATCTGAGCGGTGGTAGCATAGGCCTTTAATCCCAGTCCTCAGGAGGCAGAGGCAGGCGAATCACTGTAAATTCGAGGCCAGTCTAGTCTATAAAGCAAGTCCAGAACAGTCAAGGCTACACGGAGAAACCCTGTCTCGAAAAAACAAGACAAAACAAAAAGATAATGATTTCTAAGCTGGGCATGGTGGCTCATGCCCATGTCCTCAGTGCTCAAAAGGCTGAGGCAAGCAGTTTATAGTGAGTTCAAAGCCAGTCTTGGCTAGACAGTGGGACTCTGTGCTAGTTAGGGTTTCTGTTTCGATGACGAAACACCACAACTAAAAGCAAGTTGGGGAGGGAAGAGTTTATTCGGCTCACACTTCCACATTGTAGTCCATCCCTGAAGGAAATCAGGGCAGAAACTCAAACAGGCCAGGAACCTGGAGGCAGGAGCTGATGCAGAGGCCATGAGGAGTGCTGCTTACTGGCTTGCTCTCCATGGTTTACTCAGCCTGCTTTCTTAAAGAACCCTGGACCAGCGGGGTGGTGGTGGCGCACTCCTTTAATCCCAGCACACGGGAGGCAGAGGCAGGCGGATCGCTGTGAGTGAGTTTGAGGTCAGCCTGGTCTACAAAGTGAGTCCAGGACAGCCAAGGCCACACGAAGGAACCGTGTCTCAAGAAGAAGAAGAAGAAGGAGGAGGAGGAGGAGGAGGAGGAGGAGGAGGAGAAGAAGAAGAAGAACAACAACAACAACAAAACAATCCTGGACCACCAACCGAGAGGTGGCACTACCCACCATGGTCCTGGCCCACCCACATCACTCACTAGTTAAATGTTTTTTTTTTTTTCTTTTTTGACACAAGGTTTTTCCGTGTAGCCTTGGCTGTCCTGGCTGCTCCCCCTGCGCCCCCCCGCCCCCTTCTTGGTTTTTCGAGACAAGGTTTCTCTGTGTAACCTTTGTAGACCAGGCTGGCCTCGAACTCACAGAGATCCACCTGCCTCTGCCTCCTCTGCCACCAGCTCCCAGCTAAAACCACAGTTCTTTAAAAAACTAAAGAACACATCTACTAACCAGTTAAAGAGAATAAATCCTTCCTTAAGTTGCTTTTATTAGACACCCTGTCACAAGAAGATGAGTAACTAATACAGTTAGAGAAATAAAAATCAAAGCCATTATGGAGGGGTGGGATCTGGTACAATTGAGTGGGAGACCGTGTACTTACTATCCAAGAGCCCTGAGTTTAATTTTCAGCAGAGAGTTTGTGTGTGTGCACATGGAGGCTAGGGGCCAATCTGAGGCGCAGTCCTTGGTGCTTTGTTGTTTTGTCTTTTGAAAAGGCTTCTCAGCCGGGCGTGGTGGCGCACGCCTTTAATCCCAGCACTTGGGAGGCAGAGGCAGGCGGATCGCTGTGAGTTCGAGGCCAGCCTGGTCTACAAAGTGAGTTCAGGATGGCCAAGGCTACACAGAGAAACCCTGTCTCGAAAAACAAAACAAAACAAACAAACAAACAAAAACCAACAAAAAAAAAAAAAAAAAAAAAAAAAAAAAAAAAAAGAAAAGGCTTCTCACCGCAACCTGAAGCTTGCCAATTAAGCTCGGCTGGCTGACCAAGGAGCCCTAGGTTTGCCTTGTTCTTCCTCCCCTGTGCTGGGATTACAAACAAGCACTATTACACCAGCCGTTTTTAACGGGACTACTCGTGATTAAATTCATCCTCGGGCGTGTGCAGCAAACAGACTGTTGTAACCTTCTAGCCCTAGAATAACTCATTTTAAAAAAGACAAATACGAGCAGCACTTGGAATAGTCCTACACTGCTAGGCTAGAGGATGTATTGATGAAGAAACATAATAGAAAAGACTGGCAGTTCCCTAAGAAGTTAAAACACATCCTATACCATAAAGCCCAGCAGCCCGATAGGTTCCGGGACCAGTACTCCTGGCTGCCTGACCACCGTGGAAATCGCTAGAAGGCAAGCAGAGCTCGGCGGAAGTGACCGAAGCCCCTCTGGAGCAGAGAGGCCGCAGGGAGGGGGCGAGGCAGGGAGGCGCCCGGGTTTGTAGGGGTTGCGGGCGCCGGCTTCCGCTACTGCCTCGAAGAGCAGGCGCGGTCCCGGTCCTAATGCGGTCTCTCTAGGCACAACAGAAGCCAGAGCTCTCAGTGGCCCCGGGGCGCAGGCCAGAATTCTTTACCAAGAAAAGCCAGAGGCAGGCGGACAATCAGACCCTCGGGGCGTCGTGGTCCAGAACTAGGGGGGGGGGGGGGCCGGGGGCGGGGTCCCCTGGGATTGACGACTGCGCAGACGGGGCGGGACGGCCCCTTTGTCTTAGGGAGCTGAGGCAGCGCCGCAGGGCGAAAGGTTGCGGCAGATGGTGAGTGGCGTTCTGTTGGCTGCGCGGGACCCTCTCCCTCATCCGCACCCAAGCTCCGCGTCCTCACGTCCGCCAGCCAGCCCTTCCCCAGATGGATGGCTGTGCTGACCCAGGCCGCACCCTCCGCCCCGGTCCCTCTCGGACCCTCCGTACCCCTCCCCAGGACCCATCGCGGAGGCTTCCGCTAGCCTGGGTCGGGGGTTTGGATGGGTCTGATGCGCATAAGGTTTCTTATTGATTAGTTCATTTGGTTTGGCTTGGGATGTGGAGGAGGTTTTGTTTGGTGAAATGCCCGCGTTCCAGACTGTCCTGGAAGTCCTGGGTTCGCATGATCCCCACCCCCACCCCCAACCCGGACTACAGTCAGGGCCACCATACAGGCTTTTAAGCCACATGCACGGTCTTAAGCGTCCTCAGCAGCTAAGGATATTTCTTGTCAAAGTCAAGGTCTCTGCTCTGCTCCACATAACCTACCTATTTGGATTTCTTTTGTTTTTCTGCAGGTGTTCTCTTCTTGCTACCTTGCAAAAAAGCCTTTTTAAAAGGGTGACAAGAATTTCTTTAACGTGGCATTTTTCTTGTTTAATTTTTATTTTATGGTTACTTATGTGCTTTGCCTGCGTGTGTATCTGTATATCATGTGCATGCCTGGTGCCAACGCAGGCCAGAAGAGGGCATCGGGTCCCCTGGAACTGGCTGTGAGCTGCAGTATGGGTGCTGGGAATCCAGTGTGGGTCCTCTGGAAAAATAACACGTGCTCTTAACTGCTTACCCATCTCTCCAGCCTCCGCACTTAAAACTTAATATACAGTAATAGTGCCGGGAACGGAAAGATGGCTCAGTTAAACACCTGAGTCCGGATCACCAGATCTCACTTTAAAAAGCTGATGTGGCTCTTATCCCCAGCTCTGGGGAGACAAACAGACCACTGGAGCGCACTAGCTTACTTGACGAGTTCCAGGCCAGTAAGAGACCCTGTCGCCCCCACTAAGAAGTAAAACAGTATGGGCACGCTTGTATTCTCTAAGGACATTGGATGTAATGCCCACTGAACCATCTCCACAACCCATAATCATTCTTTGAAGTGTCACTCTTCCCGGGACCCTGTGAGTGAATGCACAGTGACACTGGGAGCCGTTTCCTGTGCATCTTTCTAGAATAACTGGAAGCAAGTACTATTGCTGGCCCATGTGCACACTCTTTTGTTGTTAACATAAAAGGAAAGCTCCACTGGGCTCTACCACCTACCTACTTAGAGAGATGCTTTAAAGCGTGTGGACATCAGTTGTGCCACTTTGTACCCTGGGAATTTCCTTGTAGGGGACACAGAGAAGTGGAATGGGGTTAATAGGTTAGGGCTAGTAACCCACCTCACACCATCTAGGTGGGCGGTCCCCGGGCCATTCTTGCCGTAAAGATGCTTCACTGTCCATTCTCAGTTGATCTTGGTGAGGCCAAAATCTCTGGGTTTGACTTTTAGCTGTTTGTGTTCCTGTTCAGATTAACCAGCTTGTATTATTTTTGTGTATATCAAAAACACACTTCCCTTTGTGTTTTTCTTACTCCATTGAAAGTGTCTTCTTTGATTGTTTTATTTATTTTCATTTTTATTTATTTTGTTTGTTTGCTTTTCGAGACAGGGTTTCCTTGTGTAGCCTTGGCTGTCCTAGACTTGCTTTGTAGACCAGGCTGGCCTCGAACTCACAGCGATCCACCTGCCTCTGCCTCCAGATTTTTTTTGTTTTGTTTTTCGAGACAGGATTTCTCTGTTTAGCCTTGGCTATCCTGGACTCGCATTGTAGATCAGGCTGGCCTCGAATTCACAGCCATCCGCCTGCCTCTGCCTCCTGAGTGCTGGGATTAAAGGCGCACACCACCACTGCCCGGCCAGATTTTTTTTTTTTTTTTTAAAAAGAAGGGTGAGCAATGAGACCACTTCTTCCCAGAGTTTTCCTTTTCGCATACTCAAGTTAATGCCTCAGAACAGTGTTTTTTCAAAAATCCCTCTGTCCACTACTCTCATACAGATTTATTATTATTATTATTATTTTTTTGGTTTTTCGAGACAGGGTTTCTCTGTGTAGCCTTGGCCATCATGGACTCGCTTTGTAGACCAGGCTGGCCTCGAACTCACAGCGATCCGCCTGCCTCTGCCTCCCGAGTGCTGGGATTAAAGGCGTGCGCCACCACGCCCGGCTCAGATTTATTTTTTAATTGAAAAGATTTTGTTGTTGGTTTTGTTTCCTGGGCAAATATTTTCCATTAAAGTATGTTGGCTCTTTGCTATGTTTTAAAGGGCTTCCTTATTTCTAGATTATTTTGTAATTAATCTGATTTTGTCTGGTACTTGTAAAATGTTGTGTCTATATGAAATTTATTTAGGTAAGGGGTGAAATTAAAATCCAGCTTTACATTTTTCCCTAAATCATAACCACTGCTAACACTGTCCACTGTCTGTTGGGTAATTTCTCTTAATATTTACCTGAAAATGCACCTGTGTCATACACTACATTCTTCCGATGCTTAGGCCTATCTGGGGAGGGTTATTGTTGTTAAATTTATTTATTTTGATCTGCTTTAATCCCAGCATTTGGAAGGCAGAGGCAGATGGATCTTTATGAGTTCGAGGCCAGCCTGGTCTACACGGCAAGTCCAGGACAGCCAAGGCTACATAGAGAAACTCTGTCTCGGGGGGGGGGGGGTATATAGTGTATAGGTGTTTTGCCTGCATGCATGTCTATGTACCACATGTGTACAATATTTGAGGAGTCCAGAAGAGGGTATCAGATCCCCCAGAACTGGATCAAGCCTCCGTACAGGTGCTAGGAATTCAACCCAGGTCCCCTGGAAGAGCACCTATCTCCTGCTCCTATTTTGGGATTGGGGTTGTTTTAATGTGCAGAAGAGTTTTTTTTTGTTTGTTTGTTTGCTTCCTTAGTTTGTTGAGACAGAGTTTCTCTGTGTAGCCCAGGCTGTTCTGAAGGTCGCTCTGTAGACCTGTCTGGCCTTGAACTCACAGAGCTCTGAATACTTCTGCCTCCCAAGTGCTTGGATTAAAGGTGTGCGCCACCACTGCCCAGCATGCATAATGTTTCTTCGTGGTTGGTTAATTTGATTTGGCTTGAGATGTGGATAAGGTTTTGCTTGGTGAACTAACCCAGCCTTTAGAGCAAAGATAAGTTTGTCTCCTGTACTGTAAAGTGCAAAGGAGCGTGACCAGAAGAGAACTGCTGCAACATACTGGTGGGCTGTGGGCAGCTGGACTGGTCAGTGATGGTCACGGGCGCTTAGGATGAGTCCCTCTGTTTGCAGTCTCTCACTATGCAAATGAGGGCAATTCTGGTGTGAGGTCTCCGGTAATTTCCTTTGGCTTTTGTTCCAATCGGTTGGCAGCACTGAGCTTGGCTTGTAGGTTTGAAGATGCTTTCTGGTCCAGGCATGTATTGGAAATCCTTTCCCTTTCTGGTCTCTCGCTCATACCAACCCTCCACGCCCCACCCCCCCCCCCCACTCCCCCCACACACAGTATTTGGTTGGTTGGTTGGTTTCATTTGAGACACGATTCCTGTGTAGCCTCAGCTGGCCTGGAACTCTTAGGATCCTCCTGCCTCAGCCTCCTCTGTGCTGGAATTACTCGTTTCCACCTCCAACTACAGCTTGATGTGATTTCTTTGACCTTTTTTACATTTTTAAAAAAATCTTTTGTCTTTGTCCCACTTTGTAGTAGTTTGTTGGGGGTTGTGTATAGATTTAACTTTTAATTGTAACCATAATATTTAAGCATGTTGTTAATCGTGTTTTTGTTTTGTTTTTTTTTTCCCTAGCAATTTGAACCTCTCCTGCACACTGGACTGTGCTCTGTTTCTGTTTCTGAGCTGTTTATTCTTCCCCTACCTCCCTTCCCCCCCGTGTTTGGTTGTTGGTTTGGTTTGTTGCAGAATCTTGCCATGTAGTTTAGTGTATAGTGAGGGCACTCTGGCCAACGTAGCAACGTATAGCAAACGTAGCTCTGGCAGGCTTTGCCCTTCTCCCCCATTCCCTCTGCCTTGCTAAAAACATCAGATTGCATTTCTCAAGCTAGTCACCAAGGTCTGTTCCCTTATCTGGCCTCTTCCTCCCCCTGAGGCTGACTACCTAGGTCCAGCTGTGAAAGTATCGAAGTCCAGCAATCAAAAGCCCCCTTTGGTTCACCTAATTAACATGCCCAGTTAAAATTAAACACTTCATCCTAAAACGGGGGCTTCCCATTTTACCTGTAGAAACTGCCATTTGACTGTGGGCCTAGTCTGTCTCCTCTCTATCCAGAGGCAGTCCTTTGCCCCCCCCCCCCAGGACAATACCCTCCCCCTTCTCCCTGGTCCTCTATCTCCTATGTTGGTCCCTTATCCCTGCCCTCTGTCCCTCTGGGGCAAATAAATCATCTTTGTACTTAGAACTGGGTCTTGGGAGTCCTGAACCAATACTGTTCTCTTATGATCCTGGCTTAGAACTCGCTATGTAGTCTCATGTTAGCAGTCCGTCTGTCTCAACTTGCCAAGGGCTAGGATTGCAGGTGTATGCCGATACAACTGTCTATCTCTTAGCTGCCCATTCCTGCCGGGCCCATGGGACTCTTAGTAACTTGGTTGGCCCTGTGGCTGGTGCAGCTCCTTTTCTCAGCTGGCTCCTTTCTTTCTTTCTTTCTTTCTTTTTTTCTTCCTTCTCCTGTATATATATATATACACTGTTCTGCCTGCATGTACACCTGCAGGCCAGAAGAGGGCATCAGATCACATTATAGATGGTTGTCAGCCACCCTGTGGTTGCTGGGAATTGAACTCAGGACCTTTGGAAGAGCAGTCAGTGCTCTTAACCCGAGTCATCTCTCCAGCCCCTGGCTCCTTTCTTAGTAGCTCTGAGATAGTCTCTGTATTTGTTGAGTCTTCCAAATGAAGGTGGAGCACTGGCTGCTCTTCCAGAGGACCCAGGTTCAATTCCCAGCACTCACATGGCAGCTCACAACTGTCTGTAACTCCTGTTCCAGGGGACCTGACACTTTCACACAGACATACATGCAGGCAAAACACTAATGTGCATAAAATAAAAATCTTTTTAAAAAGTATTTAGTTAGGAGACCCTGTACCCCTATAATCTTCCGTAAAAGTGTTTGGTGGGCCAGGGGGAGGTGGCACACGCCTTTGATCCCTGGCATTCAGGAGGCAGAGGCAGATGGATCTCTGAGTTGGAGGCTAACCTGGTCTGCAGATGGAGTTCCAGGGCAGCCAGGACTACACAGAGAAGCCCTGTCTTGAAAAACAAAATGTTGGTTGATGCTGTGAATAAAGTATACAAATTAGTATTACTTTGATTTGTGGTGTCTGTTTTTTCATTTCTTAGACCTCTAAGTGTCACTAGTGTGTAGGAAAGCTATTAATTAGATGATAGATAGATAGATCATGTATGATCATTTACATAGGGAAAATTGCAAGTATTGTGGTTTTTTACTCACAGGTAGATTTTTATACATTAAAAGGTGGCAGCGGGGCTGGAGAGATGGCTCAGAGGTTAAGAGCACCACCTGCTCTTCCAAAGGTCTTGAGTTCAATTCTCAGCAACTACATTGTGGTTTATAGCCACCTGTAATGTGATCTGATGCCCTCTTCTGGCCTGCAGGTGTACATGCAGGCAGAGCCCTATATACATAATAATAAATAAATAAATCTTTAAAAAAAAAAAAAAAAAGGTGGCAGCAAGCTGGGCGTGGTGGTGCACACCTTTAATCCAGCACTCAGGAGGCAGAGGCAGGCAGATCACTGTGAGTTCAAGATCAGCCTGGCCTACAAGGCAACTCCAGGACAGCCAAGTTAACACAGACTCTGTCTTGAAAAACTAACTAACTAATTAAATAAATAAATAAGGTGACAGCACTAGGAAGGTTGAGAGCCACTGCTCTAGAAAAAAACACACAAGTGTGTCACATCAAAATCTTGAGGAATTCTGAAGACAAATGATTTAGTTTCTGAAGATTTAGCTTCCAAAATAAAAAAGGTAGTAACAAACCTAAATTCTCTGAAGGGCACAGAAGTTGCAACAGCCAACAGCCAGCAGTTTCCAGGCCTGCCCTACGAGCCTGGAGACCTGTCAGAAGGCCTGAATGCGGTTTCTCCGCATTTTCATCATTAGATCCCCACCCAGGTGTAGTCAAGGACTACAGGCTGAAGGACTGTCACCATCACTGTCACCGTCAGGTCCAGGGAGCCAGAGCTGCTTGTTCAGCAAAGGTCAGTTTCTGCTGTAGGTGAGGCTGGAACTATCCCCCGAGAGAGTGAAGAGGCTAGTGATGGAGGAAAGGGCCTCACTGAGGGAGAGCAGAGCCCAGCAGATGGGCAGCAGTATGACTGACATTGGATTTTGCCATGCAGAGATCAAAGGAATCCCTACCAAGGGTTGCTCCAGAGCCATTGGAGGTGACATCGTGTAAACCAGTGCTCTCCTAAAAAGCAGAAGGGGTAAAGACCACGTGGGGGGCAACTGGGCAAGGGAACCTAAAGGACAAGAAAGGCCATTACTGCCAGAGGACTGGGGAAAGGGGCAGTGGGTCTGGAGGTAGCAGGAGTCAGATACAGGGCCAGAAAGCCGGAGGCTGGGCACTTTATATTACATCTGAATACAAATATTACAGTAAGGGTGAGTTCCCACTGAACTGAATTCTACAGTCTGTCACCTTTTTTGTTTTGTTTTGAGACAGGGTTTCTCTGTCCTTGGCTGTCCTGGAACTCATTCAGTAGATACAGAACTCACAGAAATCCACCTGCCTCTGCCTGCTGAGTGCTGGGATTAAAGGTGTGTGCCGCCACCACCACCACCTGGCTCTATCATCTTTTATTATTGATTGATTGATTGGTTGGTTGGTTGATTTCAGGGCGGGGCCACACATTGCATATAGAAGACAATTTGTGAGAGTTGGTTCTGTTCTTCCACCATGTGGGTCCCAGGATTGAACTCAATTGTCCAGCTTGGTAGAAAGCCCATTGAACTATTTTGCTGGCCTTAATTATGTGTGGGTTTTTGTTTTTGGGGTGTGTGTGTGTGTGTGTGTGTGTGTGTGTGTGTGTGTGTGTGTGTGCATGCCATAGCAAGAGTGTGGAGGGCAGAGAACAAGTAGTGGGAGCCGGTTCTCTCCTTCTGCCATGTAGATCCTAGAAATCAAACTCAGGTCATCAGACTTAGCAACAGGAGTGACTACCCACTGAGCCATCTTGCCAGCCTGCCTGTCATCTTTCAAGTCCCCACATCCACCTGTGTCTGACCCCATATGTCCTTTGAGAACCAACCGGGTGGTGTTGGTTTTGCTGTCTGGCTCCACTGGCCCTTCCTCATTCTTCTGAATTCTTTTTAGCATCCGTTGCTTCTGGGAATTCGAAAGGAATGTTATTCAGATTCTAGGTGCATTCAAATTAAACTTGCATTGTATTTCTACCCATAAAAAGGCAAACACACATTTGGAGGAATGGCCTTTGGAGGGGAATGGCGGGAGAAGTTGCAGTCAACCTCTCCCTCCTTGTCAGCCTGCTCTGTTCCTCAGAGACAGCTGTTAGTTTTGTCTTCCTGAAATGCAAATATACATGTCTGACCTTTTATTTAAAAAATAAAGTAACTGACTTCCTGTCCTCTCACCGGGCAGGTCATGATGGTCACCTCTTTCCTCCTCCTCCTCCTCTTCGTCCTCCTCCTCTTCTTTTTCCTCCTCCTCCTGCTCCTCTTCCTCCTCCTCCTGCTCCTCTTCCTCCTCTTCCTCCTCCTCCTCCTCCTCTTCTTCTTCTTCTTCTTCTTGAGACAAGTCTCACTATGTAGCACAACCTGGTTTTTCCAGAGGGTCCTTCTGCCTCCACCTCCTGAATAGCTGGTGTTACAAGGGAGAGGCACCATGCTTAGCTTCCATTTCACTATCAAAGAGCCAGATGCCTGAAAAGATGCATTGGAATCTTATTCCTCTTTTTTTTTCTGGTACCATCTGCCATTAGTTGCAGGCTTGATTCTGTCTCACCATTGTAGCTGGCCCCCCCCTCCCCCGACCCCAGCCCTTCAGAGGACTGAAGCCATCTGCTGCAGGACCAGCTCTGTCAGGAGAGCTCTCAGACACCCCTGCCCCCTTTCCCCAGCCATTTAGTTGTGTTAAACACCTGTTTATCCTGATATGTCTCCAGCACCCACCCGCCACCAAGTGACCCGTTCTCACTGGACACAAGACATCTTTCAGGTCTCAGATGCAATGTTACTCCAGACTCAGTTTACCCACAATAACCACTGAACAGGCTTGTGTTGCCAATACATAAATTGAGCCCTTCCCTCGCCAGAAACCCAGAGGATAGCTAAGCCTGACTAAAGGGCCGGAGCCCGGCGTTTCCCACAGAAGTGTGGGCCTCAAGAAGACCATCTACTTCCCACTTTGGAGGGAGCACTTCTTGAGAGGCAACTTGGCTGAATGCCTACAGGTCCCACCAGAGCCATATAAATGCCTTGAATATGGAACGTGTGGGGCTCTGCAGAACTACTGTCCTTGTGAGCAGGCAGGGCCATAGGCCAGGACCAAGGTAAGCCAGCCAGCAGCCAGTGCCTTCACAGGCTCCCAACATACATACGATCAGCCAACCATAAAGACCCCAATGGTCTAGGAAAGGGAAGATTGAAATGTTAAGCCCTTGGGAAACAATGGGCACCCTGCTTAGAAATCATTATTGTGTTCTTGTTGTAGTTTGTTTTGTTTTTCAAAACAGGGTTTCTCTGTGTAGCCCTGGCTGTCCTGGACTCACTTTGTAGACCAGGCTGCTCTCAAACTCACAGCGATCCGCCTGCCTCTGCTTCCCGAGTGCCCGGCTCATGTGTATGTTCTTTATGTTTTTTGTTTTTTTAAAGTAGCAATGAAAATAAGTCTATGGTTGGGGTCACCACAACAAGAGGAACTGTGTTAAAGGGCCGCAGCATTAGGAAGGTTGAGACCCACTGCCGGGGTAGGGTGCCTGTTTTCACCCTCTCTACTCTGCTGAGATGTGAGTGGATCTGCAGAGAAGCTTCTGGAGCCTCTTGTGGAGAGCTGTGTAAGAGCAAGCAAGGCTGTTCTTTGACAACAGCAGAGAGTCACAGTTAGAAAACCCTGGACATGCCGGGCCGTGGTGGCGCATACCTTTAATTCCAGCACTCGGGAGGCAGAGGCGGACAGATTGCTATGAGTTTGAGGCCAGCCTGGTCTACAAAGTGAGTCTAGGACAGCAAAGGCCACACAGAGAAACCCTGTCTCAAAAACCCAACAAAACAAAACGGAAAACCCTGGACAGCAGCGACAGTTGCTCTCTTGTCATTGCCCTGACTGGCCCATGAACTCCAGGGTCTTCACTTGTGCCTCTCAGCCTGAGCTCAGCCACCACGCATCCATCTTCTCACATCTTGACAGCTGCATCCCAATGTGTATGTCCTGTGTGAGCTCGTGCATCCCACATGTGTGTAACAGCCCATAGAAGCCAGAGGAAAGCATTAGGTCCCCTAGGAGTGGAGTTGTGCACAAAGCTCGTCCTTTGCAAGAGTAGTAAGCGCTTTTAACTCCGCCCACGAGCCACCTATCTAGCCTACTTAGCTTTAAAAACAAACAGAGACTGGAGGAAGCCCTGCTTGGCCTAGAACTCACCATGTAGACCAGTCTGGCCTCAGACTCACCATTTCTTTTTTTCTTTTTTTTTTTTTTTTTAATAATTTATTTAATTTTAATTTATGTGTGTTGGTGTGAGGGTGTCAGATCTTGGAGTTAGAGACAGTTGTGAGCTGCCATGTGGGTGCTGGGAATTGAACCCGGGTCCTTTGGAAGAGCAGGCAGTGCTCTTAACCACTGAGCCATCTCTCCAGCCCAACTCACCATTTCACAAGGAGGACTTTCCCTGACTAAGCCTACTAGATGAGACAGGCTCGGGACCCATGTTTTCAGAAGACTCTGCACTAGAGAAGTGAGCACGCTATGGGAGACGGGACAAAGTAGGAGTGAGTGCGGCGGCGGCAGCTCCCTGGCTCTCACTTCAGCATGCCTTTCACTGACTTGATATGACGAGGACTCGCCAGGAGGTCAGGGTCTGTTGGACTGGACTCTCATGTGATCTCTCTCCTTTCGCAGCCTCCCAGGATCCTCTGCTTCCTGTTGTCCTCACAGACCTAAGAAACCAAAATGGCAGCTGCCAGGCTCCTGCCACTGCCAGCAGGACCCCCTCAGGTGAGTTGAGTGGTCCTAAAGGTTTATTCAGTGGCTTAACCGAAATTGCTGCAGTCTTCCTGAGCCCAAGTGAGTAGCACTACATCTCTTTTTGGTTTTGTGAGACAGAGTTTCTCTGCATAGCCTTGGCTGTCCTAGACTTGCTTTGTAGACCAGGCTGGCCTCGAACTCATAGCGAGCCACCTCCCTCTGTCTCCGAGTGCTGGGATTAAAGGCGTGCGCCACCACGCCCGGCTATACATCTCTTAACTCTATCACTTCTTCCTATTGATCTCACATGACTCTAAGGGGTCCCCCCACCAATCTCCCATGTCACGTGGTATACTGCCTGACATGTGCCATTACTCAGAACCCTGTCATTCTAGGCCAAGGTGACCTTCGAGGACGTGGCCGTTCTGCTTTCTCAGGAGGAGTGGGCCCGCTTGGGCCCTGCTCAGCGGGGCCTCTACAGAAATGTGATGATGGAGACCTACGGGAATGTGGTCTCCCTGGGTAAGGCTCCATCTGTGTATCTTTGTGTGCTGGACTCATGTGGGGGTTTCTCAGGGGAGGAGGGGGGTCACTGGGCAGACTGATCCTGAGGCTTGCTTATCTCCAAGTGTTCAGCTCCAACAGAATGTAAGTCTTGCTCCTTTCTACATGGCTGCATGTAACATGGTAAGGGAGCATCTCAGTGCATATTGTATAACCCAGGGGGCTCCCCTCCTCGTGAATAGGACTTCCGGGATCCAAGCCTGTCGTGATCTCCCAGCTGGAGCGAGGAGAAGACCCATGGGTCCTGGATGGGCAGGGAAGTGAGCTGAGCCAGGGCCTGGGGAGCGACCACTCAGGTGAGCATAAGGAGAACTGGACCTGTTTTCACTGAAGGCTTTAACCTGCTTCAGACTGAGCCACTGATGGAAGAAACTTCCGCCAGTCTGGAGAAGTTGCTGTCATCCTTCCTATGACAGAATGTCCACAGACTAGGAGGTACTGGGCAGGCAGTAGCCCATAGAACGAAGTGTAGGGGGCCGGGTGGTGGTGGACGCACTCTTTTAATCCCAGCACCTGGGAGGCAGAGGCAGGCAGATCAATGTGAGTTCGAGGCCAGCCTGGTCTACAAAGTGAGTCCAGGACAGGCAGGGCTGTTATACAGAGAAACACTGTCTCCAAAAACAAAAACAAAACAAAACAAGTTACTTGGGAAAAATTATTACCTTATAAACAGGGAAGATGTGGCGACTGTATTTACAGTGGCATTAAATGAAGTATCTCTGGTGGCAGCTGACAACAGAGTCTCGAGGAAACCACAGCCAACCTGCCCTCCCTGGATGCGCCCCTCAAAGTGGGAAGGGGTAACATAGCAACACTATACCGGCTGATTGCTTCAGGGGTTCAGTGGGGCCATTTTCCTCTCGAGAATGATCTCTCCTTAGGCCAGGTGGTGGTGGCACAGGCCTTTAGTGCCAGCACTTGGCAGACAGGGCAGGAGCATCTCTGTGAGTTCTAAGCCAGCCTGGTCTACAGATTGAGATTCAGGACTACACAGAGAAACCCTATCTCCAAAACAACAACAACAACAACAACAAAACCCAGAAAAACAAAACCACTATCCCAAAATAAAAATACTTTAAGAAGTCAGCATTGTAGCATAAGAAAGAAAGGTATGATCATCTCAATTATTGAAAAGACATTGCTGGACTGAAAAGATGGCTCAGTGGTTGAGAGCACTGGCTGCTCTTCCAGAGGTCCTGAGTTCAACTCCCAGCAACCACATGGTGGCTCACAACCATCTATAATGTGATCTGATGCCAACTTTTGCCCTTTTGACAAGAAGGGGTCAGGCAGGTGTTTGTCCTGCCCACTTCAAACCTGATTCTAAGGAACACTTGGTCACAGTCGCCCCTGGGAAGGCCCATGGAGAAGAGCCTTGGCATCCGAGGCTCGCAGGAAATCCCCATCTTGCTTCCTTGCCTCTTCCTCCCATCTTAACTTTGGCTACCAAGGGCCTTAGCTCTGTTGGATTTGAGAAAAGGGAATCTTACAGATACTCTGATTTTTTTTTCCAATTTGGAGAACATAAGTGGGGGCGCTGGAGAGATGGCCCAGCAGTTAAAAGCACCATCTGCTCTTCCAGAGGTCCTGAGTTCAACTCCCAGCAACCACATGGTGGCTCATAACCATCTATGCTGGGATCTGACGCCCTCTTCTAGAGAACATAAGTGAGTTTGTATCCAGCTTTCTACCTCCTAAGGAAAACAAATTCACATGTGATGGACAATAATAGAATACTAATATTTTACACAATATGTAAGAAAGGCAGAGCTATCCCAGATTCTCAGATAACATGGTGGGTGCAGATGCATGTCGATGCAGACACATGCTATGTTGGGATTTGTACTTCTTGGTTTTGGTGCGTAAGCATGTCAGTTGGACTAACAGGTAGCTGCTGGTGGGGTAGGCTGGTGATGTGAACAAGGACTTAGATGCTGGTGTAGCAGAGGAAGATAATTTTTTTTTTTTTTTGGTTTTTCGAGACAGGGTTTCTCTGGGTAGCCTTGGTTGTCCTGGACTCACTTTGTAGAGCAGGCTGGCCTCGAACTTACAGAGATCCGTCTGCTTCTGCCTCCAGAGTGCTGGGATTAAAGACATGTGCCACCACGCCTGGCGGACGATGAAGAATTACAAGAGAGATTTCCCCAGTCCCATAGAGGTCTGGTGAACTCCAGGGATATCCCTGAGCAACAACTGAGTGTAGGGGGAAAGTTGTCTGGTGGGGCGAGCCTCCTTGTTAGGTTTTCAAGGAGACCCAATACATAGCAAATTCTGAACCGATACACAATAAAGCTTCTAGGTTAGGGGTGTGTGGAGTGAAATCTGCACTCACCACCACATGCAGTATTCTGGGTTCAGCCACAAGCACCACAACAAAAGATGACTTAAAACCTAAAGCTTCTGGAGCGGGGCGTGGTGGCACATGCCTTTAGTCCCAGCACTTAGGAGGCAGAGGCAGGTGGATTTCTATGAGTTCTAGGCCAGCCTGGTCTACAAAGTGGGTCCAGGATAGTCAAGACTACACAGAGAAACCCTGTCTTGAAAAGCAAAAATAGAAGAAAAGGAAGAAGAAGAAGAAAAAGAAGAAGAAGAAGAAGAAGAAGAAGAAGAAGAAGAAGAAGGAGAGGTAAAGGCCTGCCACAGCCTCCATATTGGGGGCCACTACATGGCACTCCTGCTCCCGAGTTGTTTGCTATACTAATATTTAGAAGGGAACAGAACAAGCATAAACTCTAATGCCATTCTTGCCTGTGATCCCGGCCTCTGAGTCAGAGCTCACTAAATCTGTACTTTGCCCCAAAGTTGTTGGTCTCAGTGGTACTTGCCAGAGACCCTTATATGTCCTTCAGCAATCTGGAGTTTTGAGATGGCTCAGTGGAGAAAGGTACTTGGCAATACAAGCCTGGCAACCTGAGTTAAACCCCCAGCGCACACACACACAAAAGTTGAAAAGAGAAAGCTATGTCCAAAAAGTTGTCCTCACAAGCACACAGTGGCATGTATCCACCTCGAGGTTCCAGAAAGGCTTACTGTCTACACTGCTACTCTCACGAGCTTGTCTCCAACCTAAATGTGACACCAATTACCATCATCTGTCTCTTAAGTCCCCCCCCCCACCCCCCTCCTACACAGTGCATTGTCCACACTGAAGTGTCTTCCACCCACCAAGGGGACCGCCAGCATCACACCACGGAGGAAGCCATTGGCCCCGGATAGCATCCACTGACCTGCACAAAGGCTTCAGGCTTCCCCTGACAGCCCAGAGCCAGCTTCACTGCTCATGCGCTGTTGCCTTCGAAACTTGGTCATGATAACTCCAGGGAGAACAGTAGGATGTGTTTCCACCAGTATGTGCATTCTGCCCAGGGCAGATAAGCTGATGGCTCCCCTTCATCCCACTATTAGTTTTGACTTGTTGAAAGATGTTCCTGGAGCCGGGCGCGGTGGTGGACACCTTTAATCCCAGCACTCGGGAGGCAGAGGAAGGCATATCCCTGAGTTCAAGGCCAGCCTGGTCTACAAAGCAAGGAAAGGAAGAAAGAAAGAGAGAGAGAGAAAGAAAAAAGTTCCCTTTGGCTCTCACATCAGAGACTGTGCAGCAAAACCAGCTTTTGGATTGCACTGTGCAGTTTTGTGTAGTATTTACCTTTTGTTGTTTTTATTCTGGTTTGGGTTATAGTTTTTTTTGTTTGTTTGTTTTAATTTTTTTACCATGTATACAGTGTTCTGCCTGCATATACACCTGCAGGCCAGAAGAGGGCATCACATCACATTATAGATGAGATTATGAGCCACCGTGTGATTGTCAGGAATTGAACTCAGGACCTCTGGAAGAGCAGCCAGTGCTCTTAACCACTGAGCCATCTCTCCAGCTCCCATTATAGTTTTTTTAAAAGCAGCCCTGTAGATAGCCCAGACTGGCACAGGGTTCACAGTCTTCCCGCCTCGTTCTCTCAAGTGCTGGGATTCCCGGCATGTACCCCCCACCACGCCAAGCAGTGTTAGCCTTTTCACTTTGTATTTGTTGTTTCAGAAAGCAAAGCCAAGGAAGAGAACGAAAACCCAGACTTGAGCGAGCAACCACTAACCTCAGATGAAGTAGCAGCGCTTCTGGCAGCAGCACCGCTGAGGAAGGCTGACGACGAACACTACAAAACAGAGCAGAACTTCTGCCCGAGTCCAAACCCCGTTGGCCCGGAGAATGCCCAGGTCTCGAACCGTAGTGCACCACTTGCTCGACCCCAGGCGGCTCCCAGTGGAGAGAGACCCTATATGTGCATCGAGTGTGGCAAATGCTTTGGTCGGAGCTCACATCTCCTTCAGCATCAGCGAATACACACCGGCGAGAAGCCCTATGTCTGCCATGTGTGTGGGAAGGCCTTCAGCCAGAGTTCCGTCCTTAGTAAGCACAGGCGGATCCACACAGGCGAAAAGCCCTATGAGTGTAATGAATGTGGGAAAGCCTTCCGCGTGAGCTCGGACCTCGCCCAGCACCACAAGATCCACACGGGAGAGAAGCCTCACGAATGTCTGGAGTGTGGGAAGGCGTTCACACAGCTCTCACACCTCATCCAGCACCAGCGGATCCACACGGGGGAGAGACCGTACGTGTGTCCCTTGTGCGGGAAAGCCTTCAACCACAGCACCGTCCTGCGGAGCCACCAGCGAGTGCACACCGGGGAGAAGCCGCACGGGTGCAGTGAGTGTGGCAAGACATTCAGTGTCAAGAGAACCCTGCTGCAGCACCAGCGCGTGCACACCGGGGAGAAACCCTACACGTGCAGCGAGTGTGGCAAGGCCTTCAGTGACCGCTCCGTGCTCATACAGCACCACAACGTGCACACCGGGGAGAAGCCGTACGAGTGCAGCGAGTGTGGCAAGACCTTCAGCCACCGCTCCACCCTGATGAACCACGAGCGCATCCACACCGAGGAGAAACCCTACGCGTGCTATGAGTGCGGGAAGGCCTTCGTCCAGCACTCGCACCTCATCCAGCACCAGAGAGTCCACACTGGAGAGAAACCCTACGTGTGCGGCGAGTGTGGGCACGCTTTCAGTGCACGCAGGTCTCTGATCCAGCACGAGAGAATCCACACAGGCGAGAAGCCCTTCCAGTGCACCGAGTGCGGCAAAGCTTTCAGCCTGAAGGCAACCCTCATCGTGCACCTGAGGACCCACACGGGCGAGAAACCGTACGAGTGCAACAGCTGCGGCAAGGCCTTCAGCCAGTACTCAGTGCTCATCCAGCACCAGAGGATCCACACCGGAGAGAAACCCTACGAGTGCGGGGAGTGCGGGCGCGCCTTCAATCAGCACGGGCACCTGATCCAGCATCAGAAAGTCCACCGGAAGCTGTGATGCGCGCCTGGCAGGAGCCCATGCTTAGAGCATGCACGAGACTAAAAACAGCGGGGGAGTCCCATTAAGACCTTGCTTTGTTGACTCAGCCTCATAACTCCATGTCCCTCCTGGGGAAAAACATCCAGCAAGTGTTAAATTTATTTTCCTCAACATCTTGAAGCTATATTGGAGAGTAATCCTCCAGTCGTGGATCTTGGTAAAAGATAGCTATCCTCCTCCCTCGGTTTATTTGACATGAATTAGTTTATTGAGGCAACTGAAAAGTTAAGGCATAGGGTCTATGGACATTTCAAATGAAATTCCTTTTCTTAGCTTCGTGACTTTCCTAAATGCACCTGCTCATTCTAATATTGTACTTAAATTTAGAGTGTTGGACTATTTTCGGTATTCCTTTAAAACACTTATGTGCTATGTGAATATAGTGCTTTTTAAAAAAAGATTCCTGGGCCAGGGAATGGCTCAGTGGCTAAAGCCTGAGAGCCTGAGCTTGCTTTCTAGAACCCATACGAGAACCTCCCTCCGGCTTCCAAGCACATAAGTGTGTGATGTGCACACACAAAGAAAATAAAAATCAGTATTTTAAAATATTTTGTTTTGTTTTTCGAGACAGTTTCTTTGTAGCCTTGGCTGTCATGGACTCGCTTTGTAGACCAGGTTGGTGTCAAACTCAGTGATCCACCTGCCTCTGCCTCCTGAGTGCTGGGATTTTAAGCGTGTGCCACCACACCCAGCCTTTAAAATACTCTTATCAAATATTCTGGAATGGCCGGGCATGGTGGCACAGGCCTTTAATCCTAGCACTCAAGAGGCAAAGGCAGGGGCTCACTGTGAGTTCAAGGCCAGCTTGGTATACAAAGTGAGTCCAGGACAGCCAAAGGTATACAAAGAAACTGTCTTGAAGCACCTCCATGCCCCCCAAAAAACCCCACTAAACTAATTCTTCAACCCCAGCAGACCCATATTGATTGTTCCAGCAAACCAAAGAATTTTCCCCCCTAGGCAGGGTTTCTCTGTGTAGCCTTGGCTGTCAAGGCTGGCCTCAAATTTAGGAGATGCTCCTGCCTCTGCCTCATGTAGCCACCATGCCCTGCTCATTTAAAATTTCTTAAAACCCAGCTCTCTCCTGATGCCTCAGCTGCCTGTCCCTGCCCTACCTAACAGCTGACCCACCAGTCACGACAAATGATAAGTCATGTCAGGCAAGGTCTACAGCAATCTTACTGAGGACTTGCGAAACATCAGAGTAGTATTGTGAGAAACAGAGCCCTCAAACTCAAGACAGTGCTCAGAGGACTGGTGACAAATTCACCACTTATCAAATCGTAGTAATTCCTTTTTAAGCCACAAAGGTGCACACCCATAGCCCGAGCAAATGGCTGCATGATCTACAAGGGGTTGTTTTTCCAAGACAGGGTTCTGTGTAGCCCAGGCTGGCCTCAAACTCAGAGATCCACCTGCCTCTGCCTTGTGAATGCTGGGAATAAAGGCGTGCCCACTGCTGGGCTGAAAAGGGGTTTCCTGTTGGCCTCTTCTGGAGCAATTCCTCCCTCATGACCAAGAACAAAACTTCATCTGCCCCCAAAGCAGAAAAGCGATGGCAGCCACACATAGTGTTTCCCCCAGTACCCTCCTTTGGTAAATACCTGTAATCTAGGGCAACCTGTGGATACAAACCAGGAATAACAGCCTGCTTAGAGCCAGTGGGTCACTAGGGGCAGGTAAAGTTCAGAGTAAGAGGAACAGAGACAAGGGATACAGGCCAGGACGGGCTGGGCAGAGGCTGTCACCTAGCAACACAGCCTCATCAGTTAGGGTGACCAGTCTCCAGCTAGCCTCTCCAGAAGACCCACCCCACGAGGAGTAAAAAAAAAAATCTGCTGCCCTAGTACACTTGCCAGGTGAAGGACCTTACTTAAGACATTAGTGGTTCCTGTGGGGCAGGATTACACCAACTTTAAAGCATATTTGCTCTTTTAAATGAGTTTTAAAATGAAAACTTCGCCGGGCGTGGCGGCGCACGCCTTTAATCCCAGCACTCGGGAGGCAGAGGCAGGCGGATCGCTGTGAGTTCGAGGCCAGCCTGGTCTACAAAGTGAGTCCAGGATGGCCAAGGCTACACAGAGAAACCCTGTCTTGAAATAAACAAAAAACAAAACAAAAAAAGAAAACTTCAAAACCAAACTGCCTGTCTTCCTTCCCACTGAGGCCAGTCTGTCCTAACTTGTGGTTTCTGCGCATGGTCCCTAACTTTGGAGAGGTACACCTCAAACCACTATTCCTGGACTGCCAACAGGCTTGAGACCTGGTTCTCAGGCAGTCTGTGGCCTGTAGCTTTAAGTATGATAAGCATCCATCCCTTATCCAAAGTGTCAGCAATCCCACTGCACTTGGGATTGTAGGGCGAGCAGACATCCACCTCCAGCTATAGCTGGTCACTACTGGCATAACAAAGGGTGGGAAGGAGTGAGGCCACACTGGATGTCTCACACTGGTGCCCAAGACAGCAACTCATACCTGTAATTACAAGTCTGACAACTGCGAGCCTGAGGGGGCAGCTTGGCGCAGAGGGATGGAGTGATTACCAATTCCAGTAACTGTGGTCCACATGTCAGCACCCCATGTTACAAAACTGAGCTACCTGGCTGGGCCTGACAATTCCAGCACTCAGTCAGATCTCTGAAAGTTCAAGACCAGCTTGGTCTTGAGTTCCTACGTAAAGACCTGGTCTCAAAAAAATAGAGCCACCCACTCAAATTCCAGGCCCAGGCCATCGTGTTCTCGAGTTCACTCCAGGATGAACACTCACACTGCGCATTCCTCCATCTCTCACTTCCCACTAACAAGGAGCTCTGCGGCAGGGACCCCTGCCCTCCCCCTAAGAAAGGAGGCTCACACAGCCTGTTAGCCAAAGGACATACTTTATTAGCTCCTGAGCTCTAGTTCTCCTTCTCCTGTACAGTTTTGGTTCCACGTAGTCGCCCAGTCCGGCGGGCAGCAATGAGACCCACTTTCCGCCCAGCAGGAGCATCCCTCCGGATGGTGGAGGGTTTGCCGATGTGCTGGTGGTTACCACCTCCAAAGGGATGTTCCACAGGCTGTGGAGAGAGAATGAGAGTGGGATGAAGGAAATCTCACCTACCTGCGGCCTAGGAGCTCCCTGCTGCAGATCCTCCCAGCACAGGGACAAGCAGCACCCCACTCCTTGGTTACTTACATTCATGGCCACACCCCGTACACGTGGCCAGCAGTTCCTCTTTGCCTTGTACTTGTGGTAGGCCCGACCAGCCTTCAAGATAGGCTTGTCAATTCTGCCTCCACCGGCCACAACACCTGCAAGGGGGGAAAAAAAAAAAAAAAGAGAGCGAGAGAGAGAGATACCTCTGAGATATGCATCACAAGGCGCTCCTGCCACAATTGTCCCCAACTAGTGCTATGCCAGGAATATACACATCATGAAGACTATTTCCAGCCTCAATGAAACCTACCAGCTAAGAGTACCTCACCACCAAGTCCCACAGAGGAAACCCCTTACACCCCGCGACCTGACATTTCCATGACAGGTCAGGCAAGGCCTATTGACTGCATTGGCAAAATGTTGACTCAGCCCAAGTTCCCAGGGCTGAGTCCCCAATAGTCAGTGCCTGAGATTCAGGACAGGCCCTTCAACCTCTGAAGACACCTCCCACACAAATAGCAAACACAGGGAGATTAGCACACCGTAAGATGTTACCAAGTAACAAACCAAGAGACTCTGACTCTCGTCTGCTTTCACGGATTCGAACATCTTTTAGAAGGGACCAACACTGGCCCTATCTTCTCTAAAAAGAACTAGACTCAGGTGCAGGATCCAAGTCCTAGGTTACAGCAAACAAAAGTTCCAAGTGGCTTGGTCTCTTTTAAACCCTTATTTTACCTAAGTCTATACGCATTTGTGCAGTGCCCACAGAGATCAGAAAAACAGCATCAGATCCTCCCCCCCCCCCGGGGGGGGGGCTCTGTAGCTAACACTTGTGAGCTGGCAAAGAACCTGGGTGCTCTGCAAAAGCAATCAGTGCTTTTAATCGGTTATCAGTGCTTTTAATCGGTTACCTATCTTGACAGTTCATAAACGGACCACCCAGTCCTCAGGGCTCCACCACTCTGCGGCACTCACCGACGACAGCCCTGTTGGCCGAGGAAATGACCTTCTTGGACCCCGAGGGCAGCTTCACTCGGGTCTTCTTGGTTTCTGGGTTGTGGGAGATGACTGTGGCGTAGTTCCCGGAGGCTCGTGCCAGCTTGCCCCTGTCCCCGGGCTTTTCCTCCAGACAACACACGATCGTACCCTCAGGCATGGTGCCCACGGGCAAAACGTTGCCGATATTCAACTGGGCTGCCGAGAGAAGCGACAAGGCGACTTAGGAAGGCCAAAAGCAACGCTCGAACCCACCCCGCTGCCACCCCGCAAAGCTCGGCCAAGATCGGGTCCGATCCCCGCCTTGAAGCTCACCCTTCTTGCCGCAGTACACGAACTGCCCAGTGTGGATCCCCTCCGCGGCGATGAACAGCTCCGTCCGCTTCTTAAACCGGTAGGGATCACGAAAGACCACTTTCGCGAGGGGAGCGCCGCGCCCAGGATCATGGATGATGTCCTACGGGGTGAGGGCAGCTAGCATGACTCTAAGGTCTCCTCCAGACGCCCCCGTTTGCTCCCGCCTGCTCGGCCCCCCGCCAAACGCCTCGCACCTTCACGATGCCCTTGATGTAGCCGTGCCGCTCGGCGAAGTCCACAGCACGGAGGCGCGCGGCGCCCTTACGGTGCTTCACGTGCGCGCGGAACACAGAGCCGGCGCCTTTCCTCTGTCCTCGGATCACACGGCCCATGGCGGCGAAATCTGGAAACGGTCCGCGTTCAGCGACCAAATACACCAGCGTCCCTGCCAGCCCCCAAGGCCGAAGGCGCCTCCATCCCTCCCTCCCGGTCCGGGATGAGTGGACCAGGCTGCACGACAGACCACCGAGCAGCCCATGGTGGTGGATGGCGGGGGATAACTTCAAAGCCCACAGCAACTCAAACACAACCTACCTGCCGGTGAGCACGGCCGAAAGAGGAAATACGCGGCGCCAAGCAGCCTTATCTTCCGGGGCGGGGCCACAACCCCGCCTCTTCCTTGGCCCGATGCCTGTCGGGTCTTGTAGTCAAATGCCCCGTGTTTCTACGGATTTGCGGCATGGAGGTTTGTACCTAGGAGCCCTGGGTGGAGGCGGACTCTGAAGAAAACGACTCACGAATTCTTACGAGGGGCAGGTGGGCGGTGGAGGAGGCTTCAAGAGGTGGAAGGATTCGTCCAGGACCACGCAGAAGCCGAGATTCCGAGCTGGGCGGAGGCAGGGGATTCCACATAAGTTGAGGGGCTCCAGGTAGTGGCTCCGAGGTAGTAGGAAGGAGACTAGATGTGCAGACACAGGAAACCTAGTGCTTTGTGCTACTACTAGATTAGGATTTGCAGGCCAGGCGGTGGCGATGCACGTCTTTAATGCCAGTACTGGGACAGCTAAGGTAGGTGGAGTTCCAGGCCAGCCTGGTCTAGAGAACATGTTCCAGTACAGCCAGGGCTACAAAGAACACCATCTCAGAAAACAAAATAAAATGACGAGCCGGGCGGTGGTGGCGCACGCCTTTAATCCCAGCACTCGAGAGACAGAGGCAGGCGGATCGCTGTAAATTCGAGGCCAGCCTGGTCTACAAAGTTAGTCCAGGACAGCCAAGGCTACACAGAGAGACCTTGTCTCAAACAAACAAACAAACAAAAAGGCTGGCAGAGAGCAACTGGGACCAGGGTGTGGGCAACGACCCTGGAGAGCAAAAAACGAGGACGGAAGGAAGCAAAAGGAGGGGCTGTTTCGCAATAAAGTCCCCCGTGGGCATCTTTGGTTGCACAGAAGCCTCCCAAAAGAGGGTCTTCATTTGAGCGAAACCTGTCAGTGGGCAGTTTCACAAAAGTTTAGACAAAGAGGGAGGTAAGTGAGGGTCAGAGTCTTATAGTTAGAAATAGGGTACCTTACATGGCAGAGACTGAAAATAACGTACTGAGGAAGAGGAAGGAAGGAGGGAGGGAGGGGCCCCCAGATGGTATGGTGTACTGAGAAGCAGGAGGAAGAAACGCCCTGTGGTCACATGCTCAAGTTCCTTAGGATGCTCGTGGATGGGGTGTTCCAGAAGTGCAGTGGAGCTGGGAGTGGCAGGGATCATCGAGGGCCTGCAGAACCGAGGTGGGAGTGAGAGGGGGGTCCAGCCACCCCGGGCCAGGGGGAGGAGTTTGAGCCACTCCAGAAGAGAACTAGAAAGGTGCCAACATAGGACGAGCACTACAGGGACCACGCATTCGTGCATACGTTTACAGGCTCCTCCAAAACTGTCCTGTGGGCCAGCTGGGTGAGGTGTACCCTGAGTACAAGCAGAAAGCCAGCTAAGACCCTGCAAGGTTCGCGAGATAAAGCAGCCCTAGTAGGTATCCCTTCACAGTCTTGAGGACTGTGGTCCAGACCCGTGCAGCCGCCAGCGTTCACCTACCTGTGAAGCCACTCAGCCTGTCATGAAGCAGGGGGCACCATAGGTCTGTGTCACCTTAGGGCGCTGGCCAGTCTGGGTGAAGAGGGCAAGCACTGAGCATGGCTTTTGGGGGGACTTTAGGCTGGGATGTAGGATCTGTTTCTATGATGAGCCTGTCCCCTTGTTTCGGCTATAGCCAGGTAATCTCTGCTTTTTAGATGTAGTTTTAAGAAACTACTTGTAGGGTTATGAGAGATGGCCCCAGTGTGGGATGAAGAACGGACTTGTGAGAGAGCAGGATGCTTTTCCACTTAGAAGTCGAATCACTTTGTGGGGGAGCTTGGAGACAGATGTATGAGAGCCTAAAATAGGGGCTTGAGAGAGGACTTGGGGTTGTTTTGGCTGTTCATCAACACTTCGAGAGATGCTCCTAGAGAGCATTGCTCCAGGGAAGGCTTCAAGGCTCTGGGCTCCGGCCGAGGCTCTGCGCCTCAGCTGCTGTTCCAGGTTCCAGCAGCAACCTTGGTTGAACTGCGGGTTTGCTGAGGGCCTGTTGACTACACCAGGAGAATCGTTCCTCAGAACTGATATCCTTAAGGTTTCATTATTGTGTTTTTAATCTCCTTTTCCTATTGTTGGGTTTAGTCAGATTATAAGTGACATACACTCTGTTAGTGAGTTCATAATAAAGTATAATTGTTAAGAAAATTGAACCAATATCTGTGCTTGTTTGGTGTCTGACTGCCTTGTCTGTAGCAAAGGGCTTTGCTCTGTGTTTACTGAAGAGCTCAGAAAACTCCACATGGGGGAGAAATGGAGGGTGTCTACAGAAACCATTAGCAGAGTTTTACAGGGGACTGGAGAGGGCATCAGATACCCTGGATCAGCTGTTACAAACAATTGTAGGCACTGGGCATGGTGACACACACCTTTAATCCCAGCACTCCACTTGGGAGGCAGAAACAAGAAGGTCTCTGAGTTCAAGGCCAGCTTAGTCTACAGAAAGAGAGCTCCCGAGCAGTCAGGGTTCCACAGAGAAACCTTGTGTCTTCCGGAAGCACAGGGGAGCTCTTAAAACCACTGAGCCAGCTCCCCAGCCCCTGCATCGTCCTCTTAAAAGCAGCCTAAACAGGGCTAGAGAGACAAATCTAGGAGTGTTAGCTGACAGCAAGGTTCAGGTTTCAGGGACCCTGAACAGATCCAGCCCCTACACTTTAAAAAACATATATCTATGTATGTATATGGGCACTTTGTCTACATGTTTGTCTGCACACCAGAAGACAGCGCCAGACAGTTGTGAGCTGCCACGTGGTGCTGGGAATTGAACTCAGGACGTTCAGAACAGTGAGTGTTAACCACTGAGCCATTTCTCCAGCCCTAGACCCTACACTTAACTGTACCCAAAAGTATGCAACTAGTCAGAAAAATCAGAACACACACATCTGGTCCCTGAGATTCCTGCCTTAGCACACACTGGTTTCCGTAATTTGGCCATAGAGAGCCATAGACTGGCCCTGTACGAAGACGTGTTAGTTTTACAACACTATAATGATTATCTGAGATATTTTTTAATTTTTATTTATTTATTTATTTGGTTTTTTTTTTTCAAGACAGGGTTTCTCTGTGTAGCCTTGGCTGTCCTGGACTCGCTTTGTAGCCCAGGCTGGCCTTGAACTCACAGCGATCCGCCTGCCTCTGCCTCCCGAGTGCTGGGATTAAAGGTGTGCGCCACCACCGCCCAGCTGATATTTTTAAAATTTTAAATTATGTCTCTTTTATTTTGTTAGGGAAGGAGCATGCCACATTGCACATATGGGGACCAGAGGACACTTGTGTGAGTTGGTCCTTCTCTACCACCATGTGGGGTGCTGGGATCTAACTCCCGTCCTCAGTCACGTCCTCAGTCAGCAAGTGCCTTTACTCACTGAGCCACCATGCTGACCCTCCGCCCCCTCTTAAACTGAGATGATTTATATAGTAAAAAAGTTTATATTGGCTAACAATTTCCAGTCCCCAATCAATTGACCCCATTGCTTCCAAAAGCACTTGATGGGAGAAAGTTGTGGCAGAGCAAAACTGTTCATCTCTACAAAAGAAGCCACAGTGACTAAAGGGCTTTTCACTAGACTCCGCCTCCTAAAAGTCCAACCACCTCCCAGTGGCACCTCCCTAATGACCAAGGCTTCAACACACAGGCCCTGGGGGTGGGGGGGTGTTGAACACTGAAACCACAGCAGAGTGCTACAGGAAAGGAAACAATGTTGTCACAGTCCTGTGCCGATCAGGATTTCAAATGAAATCTTGTTTTCTGTACAGGGAATGGAAAGATGAGATGTTTAGGAGATATACCTTAGAGATGTGTCAAAAGTTTTTCAGAGGGTGGTGACTAGAAAGCCTAATGGGGAGCGGGGAGCAGTGGCGCATGCCTGTAATCCCAGCACTCGGGAGGCAGAAGCAGGTGGATCTCTGTGAGTTCGAAGCCAGCCTGGTCTACAAAGCGAGTCTAGGACAGCCAAGACTAAACAGAGAAATCCTGTCTCAAAATAAATAAATAAATAAATTCTAATGGGCTACTGAATCCTGAATCCCCATGACCCTATCCCCTGGTGTAGATAGGAATATATATGTATATGTATATATTGGTCTTTTGAGACAGGTTTTCTGTTACACAGAGCCCTGGCTGTCCTGAACTCTCTCTGTAGACCAGAGATCCGCCTGCCTCAGATGTTAAGTGCTGGGATTAAAGGCGTGACCACTATGCCTGGCAAGGCACATATTGTCCTTTCATTTATCTAATTATTATTTTTTTGTTTTGGTTTGGTTTTTTGTTTTGGAGACAGGGTTTCTCTGTGTAGCCTTGGCTGTCCTGGACTCACTTTGTAGACCAGGCTGGCCTGGAACTCAGAGATCTGCCTGCCTCCGCCTCCCAAGTGCTGGGATTAAAGGCGTGCGCCACCACGGCCCGGCTCTGTTTATTTAGGTTTTTGGTTTGATTGAGACAGGGTTTCTCTGTGTAGCCCTGACTGTCCTGGAACTCACTCTGTAAATCAGGCTGGCCTCGAACTCCGCCTGCCTCTGCCTCCAGAGTGTTGAGGAACAAAGGCGCGCGCCACCAATGCCCATTTTGGGTTTTTGTTTTGTTTGGACAAGGTCTCACTTTGTAGCCACAGCTGTCCCACAACTTGTTTAGGAAGCCTCAAACTCAGAGATTAGATTGTTTCTGCCTCCTGAGTGCTATGATTAAAGGTGAGGATTATAACATCTGCCCTGAGATTTCAACCTAACAAAAAACTGTAGAGGAGTAGAGATGGCACAGGGGTCTACAGAGTGCCTCTACCCTGCCCACCTCGTTTCTTCACTGGACTCCTGGAGAGATTAAATGACTAAACAACACAGAATAGCACAGAAGTGTGCCAACCTAAAACACCAGGGTTGTCACAAATTACAGATCTGAAGGTGGCTGGAGGCAGCAGCTGGGACACTAAGTTCCCAAGAATCCTGTTTGTGTATTCTAGTTTCCCAGTACACAAGAGTATGAAAGTTCATCTTGCTTTGCAATATGTAAAGCTACTTGCAATTCTGTTCTTCATGTCACACTCCTATAAAAGGTGCTCTCAAAATGTGCGCTGTAGTGTGATGGCACATGCCTTTAATCCCAGCACTTGGGAGGCAGAGGCAGGTGGATCGCTGTGAATTGGAGGCCAGCCTGGTCTACAAAGTGAGTCCAGGACAGCTGGGGCTACAGACTTTGGTTTCTGAGTATTATAACACATGCCCATTAAATCCTACACACAGAAGGCTGAATCAGGGTTGAAATCCTGAGCCAACTTGATGACACACATAGTGAAGCTGTTTCCTAAACAAAACCTTTCAATGAAATGGGAGTGCACGGGGAGGGGTGTTGGTGATTTAGCTCATTGGTAGAGTGCTTGCTGAGCAAGTGCAAGGCCCTAGGGTCGGTCCTTAGCTCTGAAGAAAGGAAGGAATGGGAGTGCACAGAAGGGTGCCCCTTATTGGCTTCTACACCTGTACTTGTGCCAAAAGGTTCTTTCTGAGAAAAAAAAAAAATCAGTGTTTGTTCATTGTACTGGACTAGTACAGCGGACCCGTTCAAGGGCTTTATTGTTGTTTTTTGTTTGGTTGGTTTCTCTGTATAGTTCTAGCCTCATTTTGTAGACCAGGCTGTACTTTGAACTCGCAGAGATCCGCCTGCCTCAGCCTCCAAGGCAGAATTAAAGATGTGCACCGCCGTGTTAATACTGCATAGCCTTATTCCACTAGCTGCGGATGCACCAGTAGACCCCTCTGCATCAATCCTCCACCTCCACATTTGCACAGACACCTACATGTTCAAAGACCCGCCTGCGCCCGAGCCCGTCACGATGGCTCACTTTCCAAACACCGTCTATCCTTCCCTGGCTTGACTGTCGTAGGTTGTCACAAGCTGTACTCAGGGTTTTGGTTTTAAATAATTTATTTCTTTTTATTTCAAGCTCATTAGTGTTTTATCTGCATGTATGTTTGTGGGAAGGTCTTGGATCTCCTGGAACTGGAGTTAGTTGTGAGCTGTCATGTGGGTGCTGGGAATTGAACTCAGGACCTCTGGAAGAGAAGCCAGTGTTCTTAACCACTGAGCCATCTCTCCAACCCTGAACTCATGGTTTTATTGTTTTATTCGATTTATTCATTTTATTATTTTGTATGAATTTTTTTTTTCCTTCGAGACAGAGTTTCTCTGTGTGGCCTTGGCTATCATGGACTCGCTTTGTAGACCAGGCTAGCCTCGCACTCACAGCGATCCACCTGCCTCTGCCTCCCAAGTGCTGGGATTAAAGGTGTGCACCACCACCACCCAGCTTGCATAAATATTTTGCTTGCATGTATATGTGTGTGTACCACATACGTGCCTTTGTTAGATGTCTAAGTGTTGGATCCCCCTCCAACTGGAGTTATAGAAGGTTGTGAACCACCACCCAGATGCTGAGAATTGAACTCAAGACCTCTGCAAGAGCAACAAGTGCTCTTAACTGCTGAGCCAATCCTCCAGCCCTGTACTCATGTTTTAATATTCAAAGTATGTGTTCAATATTATAGAAACTAAACAATACTTGATACATATTTAGTATTTGTAATGTGTCCCTCCCCACTAGGATGTCTGCTTCATAAAATCAGTTATTTGGGGCAAAAGAATAAACATGTCCACACCACAGCACAGGGCTTATGAAAGCAACTGAGCAGGGTTCAGGCCAGGCTGAGAACCTTGTTGTGTACTGTAAGAAGCCCCCATCTGGACCCTAGATCTCCACATGGCCTCATCCAGGAGCTCATACCAACAGCTGGGGAAGGGGCAAGTATAAGGCTTAACACCCAAGAACATGTTTTTAATAGTTGCTTTACCTCTTTAATTTGAAACCAAGCCTCACCATATAACCCAGGCTGGCCTTACAGCCTCAGCTGAGATCATGAACTGTGCCACTATGCCCAGCTGTTTAATCATAAAACAATGCAAAACCCCAAAGTCAACAGCTGCCTTTTCACTTCAGCAAAATACTTTCTTACATGTGGGCCCTCAATTAAGTTGGCTTCATGACCAGTGGGGCTCTGCTATGGTACCAGTTTCAGCACCCACAACAGCAGGTTCAGTCCTGCAGTTTGCGCTCACATTTCCTCTCCAGTTCCGTCATCTCCTTCAGGAGCAAGGCTACACTGTACCGCAGCTCCTGGAATTTGGCTACAGGTACCTCGAAGCGGTGTGCAGATCCGTCTGTGAGTTTCAGCTGCATGAGAACGCTCGGTTGCAGGGAGCGAGACTGAGCACTGGTTGAAATGGCCACATCCACCCGCCACCGGAAGTAAGACAAGTGCGGCAGCCCGGATTCCTTCTGTTGGGCCACAGAGTCCAGAAGAGGGCGTTGACTCCCAAATACCAAACTGGCCAAATCTCCAATCAGATCTTGGGGAATGCCAAGCTCCTGGAGCTCGTCCTGGAAGGCATCTGGCTTCAGACTGGCAGGGGGCAGCCGGAGAGCCTGCTGGAGCAGTGTGTGCGTGCCCGCCAGCAGGACGGCCAGACGCTCCTCTGACAGGTTGGCACTGGCACCGAGGTGCTGCACAGCTTCTCTGCAGTCTTTCCCATGCAGGGCCCCAACTACAAGCTTTAGCAACTTCCTGAAGGTGCTCCTGTCCAAGTCTTTCACGAGCTGAGCCACTGCCGCGACTTCTGGAGAGGGCTGGGGCCCCAGGAAACTGACCCGGCCTCTGTGACTGTCAGCCGGATGGTTCAAGTACGGAGCTGCAGCCCCCAGAGCGGACATCCTTGTTCGCTCGCTCTTGATCAGTCCGAAGAGACGGTCCTAAGCACAGCTGCCTGGAGAGGTGAAGGAGAAACTGGTGACTTCCTCGTCAGGAGCTTCATATACTAAAAGATGAATCCGGTCGATGTGGGGGCCCCATCTGCTGGTCACCTACCCCATGAACTACCACGATATAGATAGAGCGAATGGGACGCCTGCTTGGGAGGTGGCGCGGAGACCCGGTGGCAAAAGAGCCCACGAGAAGGGAGGCATCCCAGAGAGGTTGGCAGGGAAAAGAACCAAGTAACGGAAGAGTTTGCGTTAAGTCCTACGTAAATAGTATCAGTGAGCTTGGACAACGCAGCTGAGGCCCCTCCCCTGCCTAAACCCGAATCCGCTTCGGAGCTCTGGAAAACCTAATGATCTCACCTTACAAATACAAACCAACCGGTAACACCCTCTGCACCTGGAGGAAGCTGTCCGCAGCAGCTTGCAGTGGCTGGCAGCCGCCGGAAATTGGCCGGGTCTCAGGAAATGCCCAGAGACACTTCCGGGCCGCTCTAGGAAAGTGTGATGGAGAACCTCTGTGGTTCCCGGAGTCAAGCGCATGCGCCGCAGGGCAGTAAAAACTCCAGCGTTGCCTGAGACGCTTGTTTAGGGAAGAGGAAGCCCTGGCAGTGGTTCATGTAGTTTCCCGGGTTGGCTTCATCGCTGCTGCTGTCCTGCACCCAGGGAGTCCGGTGTGAGGGACACACGCTAGAATTATTTGTACTCGGTGCCACCATATTGCATATTTTAAAATAGTGGGCATGCGGCAGCACATGTCTTTAGAACTAGCGCTCCGGCTGGGTGTGGTGGCACATGCCTTAAATCCCTGAACTCTGTAGGCAGAGGCCAGCACATCTCTGTGAACTCTAGGCCAGTCAGGGTTACACAGAGATTTTTTTCTTAAAATAAATAACTAATAATGTATACACACACACAAAATCTTAAATAAGCACACAAAAGAACTTGCTCATCACTATTAAAAATTCTAATTAGATTCCCATCAAATGATGTGATGTGTGTGCTGCGCAGATACCCCAACTCTTGTCCTTCCTATAGAATGTAAAGCAGAATTACTTGGAGGAGCTGTCCAGAAGCTTTTTTAAAAATTAATTATTATTATTATTGGGGAAGTTTCCGAGACAGGATTTCTCTTATAGTCCTGGCTGTCCTGGACTCACTTTGTAGACCAGGCTGGCCTCGAACTCACAAAGATCCGCCTGTCTCTACCTCCTGCGTGCTGGGGTTATGCTTCCCGGCTTTTTTTTTTTTTTTTTTTTTTTTTTGGTTTTTCGAGACAGGGTTTCTCTGTGTAGCCTTGGCCATCCTGGAATCACTTTGTAGACCAGGCTGGCCTCGAACTCACAGCGATCCACCTGCCTGCCTCTGCCTCCCGAGTGCTGGGATTAAAGGCGAGCGTCCACCCCCACCACCACCACCCCCCGTACATCTGTTTGCCGGAAGAGGGCATTGGATTACATTACAGATGGTTGTGAGCCACCATGTGGTTGCTGGGAATTGAACTCAGGACCTCTGGAAGAGCAGACAGTGCTCTTAACCTCTGAGCCATCTCTCCAGCCCCCCAGTTACTTGGCTTTATGGGCTGAGTTCTGTCACGCCAGGCCTCCTGAGGCATAGAGTAGATGCCCTAGCAGCCACCACCAGGGTGAGCTAGGGTCTGAGGGACTGAAATACTTTGAAAGTTTGGACTAAACCAGGTGGTGGCACACACCTTTAACCCCACGGCTTGAAGGCAGAGGCAGGCAGATCTCTGAGTTCAAGACCAGCATGGTCTAGAGACCATGTTCTAAGACAGCCAAGGATGCACAAGGAAATCCTGTCTCCAAAAAACAAAACAATCAAACAAACAAAAGAGCACCTGCTGTTCTTACAGAGGACCTTGGTTCAATTCCCAGTACCCACAGGGCAGCTCACAACAGTCCATGACTCCATTCCAGGGAATCAAATGCCCTTTTCTGACCTCCACAGGCACCAGGCACACACATGGTACAGGCAAACATGCAAGCAAAACATTCATATACATAAATATTTTAACCAGTTTTTTTGTTTTTTGTTTTTGCTTTTGTTTCTGTTTGAGACAGCGTTTGTCTGTGTAGCCTTGGCTGTTCTGGACTCATTTTGTAGACCAGGCTGGCCTCGAACTCAGAGATGCTCTTGCTTCTGCCTCCCTTATTACTGGGATTACAGGCGTGATCCACCTCACCTGGCTAACAATTCCTAAGTAATGAATTAATTTATTTGGTTGGTTGGTTTCAAGACAACATAATGTTGATTCTGTGGCATGGCTATTACTAATTACTCTTACAAGGATTTACAATAGAAAAAAAAAGCAAAAAGTGGGATAATAGAAATGAAAAATATGCCGGGCATGATGGCGCATGCCTTTAATCCCAGCACTCGGGAGGCAGAGGCAGGCGGATCGCTGTGAGTTCGAGGCCAGCCTGGTCTACAAAGTGAGTCCAGAATGGCCAAGGTTACAAAGAGAAACCTTGTCTCGAAAAACCAAAAAGAAAAAAGAAATGAAAAATATACAGTTTGGAGAGGAAAAGAGTTCTAGGAAGCTGAAGTCTATAGTCAGTCACATAATGAAGAGCAGTAGTTGCTAAGGAGATTAGCACTATTAAAGAGAAGCTTCTACCTCTGAACTGGGACAACAGAAAAGATGCTTTCAGGGTTAAACTCTATACAGCTAAGTATCCAGGTTTCCTTTTTCTTTCTTTCTTTTTTTTTTTTTTTTAAGATTTATTTATTATTATGTATACAGTGCTCTGCCTACAGGTATACCTGCAGGCCAGAAGAGTGCACCAGATCACATTATAGATGGCTGCGAGCCCCCATGTGGTGGCTGGGAATTGAACTCAGGACCTCTGGAAGAACAGTCAGTGCTCTTAACCTCTGAGCCATCTCTCCAGCCCCTCTTTTTTGGTTTTTGTCTCTGCCTCTCAAGTGCTGGAATTAAAAGCATGCAGCCTGGCTTTTCTTTTCCTTTTTTTCCTTCTTTCTTTCTTTTTTTTTTTTTTTTTGGTTTTTCGAGACAGGGTTTCTCTATGTAGCCTTGGCTATCCTGGACCCGCTTTGTAGGCCAGGCTGGCCTCGAACTCACAGCGATCCACCTGCCTCTGCCTCCCGAGTGCTGGGATTATAGGCGTGCGCCACCACGCCCGGCTTTTTTTTTTTTTTTTTTTTTTTTTTTTGACTTTTAAATTTTATTTAAAGGTATGATCTAGATGACTTTTTTTTTTTTTTTGTTTTTCGAGACAGGGTTTCTCTGTGTAGCCTTGGCCATCCTGGACTCACTTTGTAGACCAGGCTGGCCTCGAACTCACAGCGATCCCCCTGCCTCTGCCTCCCAAGTGCTGGGATTAAAGGCGTGCGCCACCACGCCCGGCTCTAGATGACTTTTTACTTCTGCCTGAGGGCTGGGGTTGCAAATATGTGCTGCCAGGCCTGGAGTTGGTGGCTTCATTTAAGCTGTTGCTTAGGCCTCACAAGGCTTTCCTGATACTTATTTCTCACCCATAGTACAAAGATCCAGTCTATGAGTTCAAAGTACAGGCTACACCTTGACACACACTTTATTTAATGGGTAAATGTCAAACATTCCAGACACAAAACATTTTCATAAGTAGAATATTCTTTAAGAACAAATCTGGCCAGGTGTGGTGGCGCACGCCTTTAATCCTAGCACTCAGGAGGCAGAGGTAGGCAGATCTCTCTGAGTGTGAGGACAGCCTGGTCTACAAAGAGAGTCCAGACCAACCAAGGCTACACAGAGAAACCTTGTCTCAAAAAACAAAAAAACAAAACAAAACACAAAACAAATCTGAATCTTCTCCAGTATTCTCAAGTTTCTGTTAGCATAAATTACTCAAATAAAATAAGGCTTCTGGCTTACTCACAGTTACATACTTAGATAAAATGCCCTTCATAGGCTCATATGTTTGAATACTTGGTTGGTCCTCTGTCTGGGAATTATTAGGAGGTGTATCCTTGGAGGTGTGTCACTCTGCCTAGTAACTGGCTGTCTTCAGATGTGAGCTCTCAGTTACTGCTCTAGCCCCGTGCTCCCTGCCATGCCGGCTGTGAATGCTCTCTGAAGCCGTAAGCCTCAAATAAGCTCCTTTATAAGTTGCCTTGGTCGTGGGTGTCTCCACGGCAATAGAGAAGAAACTAAGGCATTTAGGTAAATGATTTACCCAATGTGAATTTTTTGGTGCTGAGTGAGCCTTGAGCTCCGATTAAAAGCTTTGCCACAAGCATTACATTTGTAAGGCTTCTCCCCTGTGTGAATCCTCTGGTGTATAATCAGGTGTGAACGCCACCTGAATATCTTCTCACAGTCATCACACTGGTGCAACTTTTTTACAGTGTTCACTTTTTTATGGTTCAAAAAGGTGGAACTTTCTAGGGAGTTTCCAAATTCACAGTCCCACTGGGCTCTGGTGTGTATTCTCTGGTGTTCGATAAGGTACGAGCTCCGACTGAAGGCCTTTCCACACTCACTACACTCGTAGGGCTTCACGCCAGCATGAATTATCTGGTGCTGGAAAAGGGTTGAGTTTTGACTGAAGGCTTTTCCACACTCGGTACACTTATAGGGTCTCTCCCCAGTGTGGACCCTCTGGTGGATGGTGAGCTGTGTGCTCATACTGAAGGCTTTTCCACACTGGATGCATTCATATGGCTTCTCTCCCTTATGAATCCTCTGGTGGTAAATGAGGCTGGAGCTCTGGCTGAAGGCTTTCCCACAGTCACCGCACACATAGGGTTTCTCTCCTGTGTGGATTCGCTGATGCTGAGTGAGGTGTGAACCCTGGACAAAGCCCTTCCCACACTCATCGCATTTGAACGGTTTCTCCCCAGTGTGAGTTCTCTGATGGCGAATCAGTCGTGAGCTACAACCAAAGGCTTTCGTGCACTTGTTGCACTTGTAGGGTTTCTCTCCGGTATGAACAAGCAGGTGTTGATTCAGGCGAGAGACCCACCTGAAGGCTTTCCCACACTCCTCACACCTGAATGGCTTGTCTACGGCGTTATTTCTCTGATGGGCAATAAGGCCCGGGTTCTCTGAAGCTCTTGACGTCTGAGGTTTCTCCCCAGTGTGCATCCTCTGATGCTGGGCTAGGGCTGAGCTCTGGCTGAAGGCCTTGCCACACTCCTGGCAGGGGTAGGGCCTCTCTCCAGTGTGAGTCCTCTGATGTCTAAGCAGCTGTGATTGCTGGCTGAAGGCTTTCCCGCACTCTTGACAACTGTAGGGCCTTTCTCCTGTATGGATTCTCTGATGATGGATGAGACTTGAGCTCTGACCAAAGGTTTTCCCACAGTCCTCACACCTGTAAGGCTTCTCTCCAGTGTGGATTCTTTGATGCTGAATAAGCTTGGAGCTCAGCCGAAAAGCCTTTCCACAGTCAACACATTTAAAAGGTTTCTCTCCAGTGTGGATTCTCTGATGCTGACTGAGTTGTGAGCACAGCCTGAAAACCTTCCCACATTCCTCGCACTCATAAGAGGAAGTCTTCCCATGGAAGTCAGTAGTGTATTTCTCCTGTGAGCAGTCAAATAATGGTTTTTGGCACTCCTGGCATCTGTACGGTTTTTTCTGCATGTTCCTTTCCAGATATGGATTCAGGTTCAAAGTTGGTGTAAAGACTCTGCCGCACACTTCACAGTGTCCTGTCCCCTTCACACCGCCTCTCTGTTCATCAGGCTGGTGACCCACACCAGTGGCCTGAGGCTCCTTACACTCCTGAACAGTGTTCTGAGTGTCATTCTTGGAAGCCACGGTCTCGTTATCCAAATGGCGCTTCTGGAGGAGTGAGCCACTCGCTCTTACCCCAAGGCTGCTGGGGCGATTACCTGGCAAGACCTTAGAATCCAAATTGTCTCTAAAGCCAGGAATCTGCCTCTTGAGAATGTTCCTGTACTCACAGGTCTGCTTGGGACCAGTTCTAACAGCAGAATCTGAAATAAACACAAAGTGAAAATGTTCCTTACATGTGAGCTCAGAGAAAAGGTAGAGACCACCAGGGGCTGCAGGGAGTGCCAACACCACAACACACCCCAAGTGGAAAGTGTGGAGAGGAGCTACAAAGGGAAATCCTCACAGTTTAGGTCACTGGACAGTGATGAGATGCTCATGTCTACAAGGCAGGGTGCTGAGAGCTCCATGTGCAGAGAGGGTCACCCTAGAGGGCACTGAGGAGGGGATGTCCTAGAGTATGCAAAGTGAGACTGGACAGAGCAATGGCAGAACGTCAGTCAAGAGTTTATCAAAGCAGGTTAGAGGCCCCTACGCATGCTGCCTGGCAAGTGAGGATAAAAGGGGGTCTGACTGAAAAATAGACAGGAACGTAAGAGCGTGGCTGAGGAGGTGGTGTCTTAGCCATTAGAGCCCAGAGCAGAACCGGGAGCTCAGTCTGTCTATGGCTGTCCTCAAGGCAGGCTCTGAGAAGGACCCAAACTACAAACCCACACCTGGGGAGCCTTGCTATAGGTGTGACAGTTAGTCAGCACCATCTAGGTTACTTGGAAGAGGAACCATGGGGTAAAAACTGTCCAGATCAGATGGCCTGCAGCCATCTGTGACACTGTCTTGATTGATGACTTATTACAGAAAGACCTGGCCTGCAGTGGACACGTATGTGTGGACTGTGTAAGGAAGTAGGACGCTGGCCAGAGTGCAAGCCAGTAAGAGTGTTCCTCTGCTGTTTGTGCTTCGGTTTCTGCCCTGACCTCCTACAATGATGGCTTCTGACCTGGGCATGTAAACTGAAATCAACGCTTTCCTTCCTGAGTTGTTTTACACTTGATCTTAGCCAAAAGGCCGAGAAGAGATTTTCCTTCTTAAGATGCTTTAATCAGAATGTTTTATCATGTGACACAATAACATTAGAACATCAGATCACTGGCAGAGTGGCCACACCCAGTAGCTCACACTGACTTCTTCCCTAGGGCAAGTTTGTGCAGGGTCTGAGAGCCCAGAACCCCAAAGAGGCCTTCCTGGCATCTACTTTCCTTCTAGACTCTACATAGGCTGCCTTCCTGTCCTGATTCCACAAGCCTTTCTCTGTGACCATTAATTACATGACATGACACATAGCAGCTGAGTGGACAAGTGCTTTGTGTCCTTGCCTTTTGTGGTATAGCCTTCCTAGAGGTGGCCACACACCCAGCTGTGGCTCTCTCTAGGGCTGGCCTCCTTGCACTGTTCCTCGGCAGCCCAGCCTGGCCATCAGGACTCACCCCAGCCTCCCACTGCCTCAAGACCTCACCTTAGCTCCTTCTTGTTTTGTGTTTTGGAATCTCAGCTCCTTTTTACTCGGACCTTCTCTGTGACAGGGCCTGGGCCTCACCTGTCTGGCAAATCCACGGTGTCTCTGTCCTTTCTGCTCCCTGTAGGTCAAGGACCCATGGCTCTTGTCCTTGCTCCAGCCGGGAGATCAGCTCAGGCTTAAGGACCAGGAATCCTGCTGTGTGGTGAGGTAGAGAAGGAGATGCTGGAAGTGTGGCCGGGAGTCAGCGCCCTCCTCATTTCCAGCCACAAAGACAGGGGTTGCTAGGGAGATGCAATGCCTATTCTGGAGGATGATAAGGGATGCGGTGCTGCACCCATAGCAGCCCCTTCTCTCTAGCTCAGTAGACCGGACAGGAAAAGCACCCAGACTTCCACAGTCGTCAGGGAACACTGTCATCAAAGAACAGGCTGGATCTCCTCAGGGTACAAATGGAGTAAGCAGGCTTCAGCCCAGCCCTGCTAGCACCACATTCTGCAAAGCCACAGCTCTTTCTTCCTCTAGTTCAAAAGTCAAGGATACTCCAAGAGGCAGTGATAGCCAAGAAACAAAATTTAACTCGGTGGTTGGTGGCACACCTTTAATCCCAGCACCTGGGAGGCAGAGGCATCTCTGAGTTCAAGGCCAGCTTGGTCTACAGAGCAAATTCCATGACAGTCAAGGCTACACAGAGAAACCTTGTCTTGAAAAAACACACACAAAAAAAATCAAAAACAAAAAAAGGAAAAAATAAGCCGGGCATGGTGGCGCACGCCTTTAATCCCAGCACTCGGGAGGCAGAGGCAGGCGGATCGCTGTGAGTTCGAGGCCAGCCTGGTCTACAAAGTGAGTCCAGGATGGCCAAGGCTACACAGAGAAACCCTGTCTCGAAAAAACCAAAAAAAAAAAAAAAACAAAAAAAGGAAAAAATAAACAAAATAATAATAAAATGAATGAAACAGATTTTACATCCCAAAGGAGGTCTCAAACTCCAGTTCATAAAGTTGGCCAAGGCATAGCCAATCAGGGATCAGCAAAGTGGGACTAGAGAGATGGCTCAACAGCTAAGAGCACTCACCCCTCTTCCAGCGGACATTGCCCAGCACCTAAACGGCAGCTCCAACTGTCTGGAATTCCAGTTCCAGCAGGTACACAGACATGCATACAAGCAAAACACTCGTACACATTAAAAAAAAAACAACAACAGCAACAAGAAGGGTTGATGTTTCCCTTAGTCTTCCCATACATGGCAGAAGAGGCGGAGAAGTGTGCACGATCTAGCAAGCATGTGTAACCTGCAACCCACGAGCCACATGCAGACAAAGACAGTTATGAATGTGGCCCGACACAAAATCATGAACTTATTTCAAACGTGAGGTGTTTTTTTCTTTTGTTTTAGTAAAGGCTCTTGAATATGAACCTTGTAAAGGACATCATCTCATGATATCACAAAGTTAAATACACGGCACCGTAAGAGGCTAAGGCTTTAAGCACAGGCAGGGCCCCATGCTCATCAGCAAACAAACATCCTTGGGCCAAGCCACGCCCAGGAGTTGTGGACCTACCAAAGAACAGAGGACATTAACCACTAACAGGCAATTCACAAACGGGCAGCTATTTGGAAATTCAATGATAACTACTTTTACTATGAGTTAAATTCAACTATAGCATTAATGATAAAATTTACTGTCAATAAGAACGCAAATGTGTTAGTAAACTTATTAACCCCAGCCAAGCATGGTGGTGTGTGCCTTTGACGCCAGCACTTGGGTGATGGAGGGAGCTCAATCTCTGTGACTTCAAAGCAGTCTCCACAGTGAGTTCCAGGACAGGAGTATAAACAGACAGACAGACAGACAAACACGCCCTATCAAGCTGAAGACGGGGTGAGCAGAAAAACATAAGTCTCTATAACAAAAGAACAAAACCAGTAAAAGTGGGAGGAGGCAACAAAAAACAGGAACGAAGGCACATAACAAGAACAGTGGGCTGGTGATGCAGCCCAGTCAGTAGAGTGCTTGCCATTTCTGCCAATGGTCCTGAGTTAAATTAAGAGCATCATGACATACATTGGGCATTGTGGCCCAGACATGTTAGCTCAGCACCTGGGAGGTGTAGGCAAGACAACCACAAATTCACAAGTCACCCTCAATTATACTGTGAGTTAAGATGCAGCATTCAGCCGGGCGGTGGTGGCGCACGCCTTTAATCCCAGCACTCGGGAGGCAGAGGCAGGCGGATCACTGTGAGTTCGAGGCCAGCCTGGTCTACAAAGGGAGTCTAGGGCAGCTAAGGCTACACAGAGAAACCCTGCCTCAAAACAAAAACAAAGAAACAAAACAAAAACAAAGAAACAGAACAACAACAAAAAAGATCCGGGATTCGTGAGATCACCTTGTTTTAAAAGAAAATGGGCTGCGCCCGGGGGCGGTGCATGTCTTTGATTCTAGCACTCGGGAGGCAGAGGCAGGTGGATCAGTGTGAGTTCAAGGCCAGCCTGGTCTACAAAGTGAGTCCAGGACAGCCACCGCTACACAGAGAAACCCTGTCTCAAACAAACAAAACCAAAAAACCAGCTGGCAGTGGTGGCACTCTGGAGACAGAGGCAGGCAGATGGATCTCTGCATCTGAGACCAGCCTGGTCTACAGAGCGAGTTCCAGGACAGCCAGTGATACACAGAGAAACCTTGTCTGGTAAAAACCAAACTAAGAAACCAACTGTCAAGCAAACAAAAAAACAGAAAGAGAGGACTCTTTGAAAAAATGAAGAAAGTCCTATAGCAGAACCAATAAGGTCATCATAAAAAGATGACGCTGGGCCAAGTGTGGTGGCGCACACCTTTAATCCCAGCTCTCCAGTCAGTGGCAGGAGAATTGCTTTGAGTTCCAGGTCAGCCTGGTCTACAAAGAAAGTCCAGGACAGCCGAGGCTACACAGAGAAACTTTTTCTCCAAAAACAAAACACAACAAATTCTGTTGTTTTTTTTTTCAGCTTGTCTGGATTTTGAGAGTCTGGGCATCCTGTTGTATCCTTGCTTGTCAGTTTGTTAGGTTCTGAAATCATACGCTTGTGCAGCTCTTTAGCATTGCTTAAAACAGGTTGGGGTTCCCTACTGACTTGTGAGTATTTAGATGTTTAATATATCTTGTGTTAGATTTCACCAAAACTACATCATAAAATACATTATTAAATGTACATCTCAGAATTTTGACAAAAGATACTGATTATGCCACCAATTTAAGCTTATTTGGCACTTTGCAAGAGCTGTCTTTTTTTTTTTCCAAGACAGGGTTTCTCTGTGTAGCCTTGGGTGTCCTGGACTCACTCTGTAGATCAGGCTTGCCTCGAACTCACAGCAATCCTCCTGCCTCTGCCTCCCGAGTGCTGGAATTGAAGGTGTGCGCCACCATGCCCAGCTTGCAAGAGCTGTGTTAAATGCACATACAGTTTATCACGTGTCCCTGTCCTAAGACGGAAAACACATGGAGTATATTGTTCCTCTTGCTCCATCATCCATATCTACTTCCCAGGGGGGCCTGCCTGCCAGGAACGATGATCTTTTTCTTCTTTGGGGTTTTAACCTTCTGTGAGGTCAATGCCTAAGCGTTCTTGCCTAGTGTATAGCAGCCACTTCTTCTGTATGGCTCTCAGGGTCAACCCAAAGAGCTTCAGGTGCATTATCTGTTTTCCCAGGCCCTTCCCACATGCAGTCGTGATGTGCCTGTGAGTGGAACTGCACTGGCTCATTAGGCAAGCTGCCTAGTTTCACAAGGAAACTCGCCGCTCTTTCCCCAAAGTCTCTGCTTCAATAATAACTTCATGTTTCAGCACCAAGTTGTTAAACTTTTTTTTTTTTTCATTTTTCTTTCTTTCTTTTTTTGTTTTTGTTTTTTGTTTTTTGAGATGGTAATCGCACTGCTGCCTAGTCTGGCCTAGAACTCCTGGGCAAGTAAGTGGTTCCCTTGCCGCTGTCTCCTGAGCAGTTGCTGAGATGATGAGTGTGGACATCACACCCAGCGTGAAGTTTGAGGCAGAACATCCCTGTGAAAGCATCCTGGCCTTGGGCTCACTTTTACTTCCTTAATGTTTAATAGTCTGCTCAGCTTCTGTAGTTCTTTTACTAACCCTGACAGTTTCCACCCACTAGCCTGGCACATTCAGACTTTAAGGTTTCGCCGTTAGCATGCTCCTCCCCATCCCCGACAGGTGCTGGATGGATGCTGACTGTCTAGCACGGATCCCCAGGCGCAGCCTCACCTAGTCCAGCCACACTGCTGTGGTTCTCCAGCATCACCTCCCTGTAGAGCGCCCGCTGCCCAGAATCCAGACACTGCCACTCCTCCCGAGAGAAGTGCACAGCCACGTCGCCGAATGTCACCGCCTCCTGAAAGGACACACACCAGCACCCCAGGTACTCTAGGTGGCAATTCCACCCTGTCACCTAAGTAAACATGGTCATATCTCAAGCGGGTGGCCCATGAGGTTGAACTAGAGCCCCAGGGACCCTTTGGCTCTTAAAATCTTAGGAGAAAATGGGCTGGAGAGATGGCTCAGAGGTCAAGGGCACTGACTGCTCCTCCAGAGGTCCGGACTTCAATTCCCAGCAACCATATGGTGGCTCACAGCCATCCAGAATGTGATCTGATGCCCTCTTCTGGGCCTGCAAGTGTACATGCAGACAGAGCACTGTATTCATAATAATAAATAAATCTAAAAAAAAAAAAAAAATCATCCTAGGAGAAAAGAAGAATTCAGTCCACAGTAGTGACCTCACTCTCCTCCCCACTGAACAGACACAGGTAGGCTCTGGTCTGAGCAACAATTACTCATTGTCTCAGGGACTGAGCCTGGCAAGAGCCACAGTGAGAGCCAAGGTTGGATATGATGTGCCCAAGTCATCCCCAAAAGTAGGAAGTGGACGTTTGACAGGACAAGAGAGGGAATACAGACAATCAGGCTTCCTACCATGAGGTTTGGAGGGTAGGATCCACTTGTCTTGACTCAGAAACCTGTGAGAAATTATGAAAAGGTCAGAGGTCAGGGTGGAGGAAGCTCCCCAATTCCCAGTATGATCAGTGGGTATTGTATTCCCCCTCTTCTTTACCACGAGTGGCAGATACCGGTTTGGGCAAACACTGGTTGGAGTATCAGCCTGGGTCTTCTTGTCTGTGTGAGGATGAGGGGTTGAATCACTGCACAAACTCATTAAGAATGGCTGCTGAGCCAGGTGGTGGTGGCGCACGCCTTCAATCCCAGCACTCGGGAGGCAGAGGCAGGCAGATTGCTGTGAGTTTGAGGCCAGTTCGGTCTACAAAGTGAGTCCAGGACAGTCAAGGCTACACAGAGAAACCCTGTCACTAAAACAACAACAACCACAAACAACAACAAAAAAGAATGGCTGCTGCAGCAGGGCATGGTGACACACACCTGTAATCCCAGCACTCGGGAGGCAGAGGCAGGCGAATCTCTGTGAGTTCAAGGCCAGCCTGGTCTACAGAGTGAGTCCAGGACAGCCAAGGCTATACAGGGAAACCCTGTCTTGAAAAACAAAAAACAGAGGCTGGAAGATGGCTCAGAGGTTAAGAGCTCTGCTTGCTCTTCCAAAGGTCCTGAGTTCAATTCCCAGCAACCACGTGGTAGCTCATGACCATCTATAATGAGGTCTGGTGCCCTCTTCTGGTGTACATGCAGGCAAAACACTGTATACTTAATAAATAAATAAATCTCTTTTTAAAAAAAGAAAAACAAAAGACAACAACAAAAAGACAACAGCCACACACAAAATCACAACCATGAGAGCGCTGGAGTACAGGGAATCAGACAAGTGTTTACGGAAGAAACTCTGGTAACGTCTAAAGGGATGGCTTCCTCCAGGGGCCCAAGCCAAGGTGGTAGGAAAAAATGGAGCAAAGTGAGCCAGTGTGTGAAGCAAAGGAAACAAGTTAAGTCGAGTCAACTGGAGGCAGTAGGAGACAGAGGCCAGAGGAAAGGCCTGAGGAAAAGCGGAACTCCTGTTCTTAAGTACCTAAATTCCAGAATAGGATGCAGCTGCCCTAAGCAACAAGGTCGGCAACAACCTAAGGATTCAGGAAGCCCCCTTAGGCTAAACCAAAGCCCTTAGGTCCCTCCTAGCCACTCCCCCGACTTCCTCAGCCTCCTGCCCCTCTCCCAGGTCAGAATGGGAGGAAGGAAGCGGGCTTCCTAGGTAGCTTTGGTCAGGATATCTATCCGGCCATTGGCTAACCCAGGTAGAAGGGTCCAGCGTTTGGACAGCCAGTGGGAAATCTCGGTCTCAGATACAGAAGGGCAAATCCTGAGGTGCCCGCTGGGTGCACAAATGTGACAACACTTTCAGGCTCTGTCACCGAGTCCAGGCCTTTCAGGTGCAGAAACTGAGGGGAAAGATAGTCCCTGGAAGTGATTACTCAGGAGGAACTAGGGAGGCCGCAGCCAGGCCCGGAGGGAAGCAGCCTTACTCAGGCCCAACCAACACTGGAGCTCGGGAGCGGGCTAGAAGGAGCTGTGATGCTCGGGAGCGGGCTAGAAGGAGCTGTGATGCTCAAGCTATTCCGTCTCGCAGCCGCTGGGGCCAAGTTCCCCGCCAGGCACTCACAACAGCACCGAGCCGCCCGCGCCTTCCATCTCTTCTCGGGGAGAGGCGGGTGCCCCTTGCCCTGACAACAAGGAAAGCAACTGCGGCCGACTCACCCAGGCGGGGCGCGTCAGGGACCCGCCAACAAGCGAGCCACCGGAAACGGCTTTGCACGCGCATCCCTCAGCGTCCCACCCGGCTGGCCGACTTCCGCCGGTTCAGATCGGTGCGTGGATGGCTCTCCAGTCCCGCCCCCGAGGTCTGAGAGGCAGGGCCAGGAGTGTAGAGCGGGAAGCCCGGGGCCGGGAAGAGTCTGCGATTGAAGACCGCTGAAAGCCCAGGCAAGAGCGGGAGGCGGGGCCAGAACCCGGGACCCGGGCTGGTCCCTGTCGAGCGTGGAGCGAAGGAGGCGGGGTCCGCAGAGGAATGGTTAGCAGGCGGTGGGACGCTCTGCCTGGTGAACGGAGCTGCAAGGGTAAAAATCCTACTGGAAGGGCTGCCCTCCAGGGAAGGTCACCTCCTACTGGGTCAGACGCTTAGGGTACTGGATTTTCAGGCTGGCTCTGTCAGGGTGTAGCCCAGTTAGCTATTTCTTAGCAAAATAAACTGGTGAATAACACAGATACCTTTACCCTCCGGTAGCCTAGATAGAGCACGCTGGCCTGAGGCTTTAAGAGGAGGCTGGACTGGGGCTCTCTGCAACTGTTGGACCAGACAGCCTCAGAGGCTGTGGAGGGGGAACCTCAGTGAAGGTCTCTTGCCCATCGGTCTCTGTTCTGGATGTCACCGCGCTCCAAACCCTCCTCAGCTTCTGACAAAAAAGGAATGAGGCGCCCAGGTGTCTGGAGACCCCAGACCAATACTTTTGAGACTTAGACTTTCATAATAGAGGTCACAAACCGGATCTGAAGATACACACAAATGCCAAGACTAAAATGTGAAAAAATAAGGTAAAGTCTTACTTCAATATTCTATCTTCAGGGCTGGAGAGATGGCTCAGCGGTTAAGAGTACTGACTGCCCTTCCAGAGGACCCAAGTTTAATTCCCAGCACCCACATGGGGTATCTGACACTCTTACACCAATGCTCATAAAATAAAATATTTTTAAAATGGTGGCACACGCTTTTAATCTCAGCACTTGGGAGGCAGAGGCAGGTGGATCTCCGGGAGTTCAAGGCCAGCCTGGTTTACAAAGCAAGTCCAGGACAGTCAAAGCTACACAGAGAAACCAGGTGCGGAGGCGCAGGCCTGTTGCTAGCCCCTCCCTCAGTCTTTAGTTAGCCACAGGAGATTAAATTGTGATGTTCAGACCGCTGATGGACCAAAGATGCACTTCTGATGAGAAAGATCCAGCCCAGCTCCTGGTCTCACTACCATCGCTCTTTCTTTTACCAAAAATCCCTTTAAGTCCCTGAACCCTAAAGACAGAGTTTTGAGGAGAAAGCATCTCTTAACTTCTCAAGAATGCCTGCTCCTGAGTAAACCTGATTCTTTCCTGCCCGCCCTCCTCACCCAAACACTGCTCTTCAACTGTAAGAGAGCCTAGGCCTGTAAAGTCTAGTGACAAAGAGAAACTAGCAAAGGGACTGTGAGGCTGGCAAGACTTCATGAAGGACGGCATAATTGGCGATAAATGAGTGTTTCAAGGAAGATGGAGGGCCCATTGTATGAGTGCTGCTGAGAGAGCGCGAGCTGAAAGGAAAAACCGCAGCTCTTTTTGCTTTGGTTTGGTTTTTGTTTTTTTTTGAGACAGGGTTTCTCTATGTAGCCTTGCCTGTCCTGAACTCACTTTGTAGACCAGGCTGGCCCTAAACTCACAGTGATCCACCCACCTCTGCCTCCCGAATGCTGGGATTAAAGGCGTGCGCCACAACTCTGCCCAGCCTAAAACCTCAGTTCTTGAAAGCAGCACACACACACACAAAAAAAAAAAGAAAGAAAGAAAGAAAGAAAGAAAGAAAGAAAGAAAGAAAGCAGCACCAAGGGAGCTTTAACAGCAGCTGGAGGCTATCAGGAAGGAGAGAGGGCGTGCGAGCAGGTGTGCATGTGTGTGCCTTGTGCGCGTGTGCCTTCTGTGTATGTGTGTGTGCAGCCCCTATGATTTGGGCTTTGGTCACCTTCCATCTGAAGGCTTTTGGAATCACCTGATCATTATACTGTGTCCAAAGTGAACGTGAATGAAAAAAAAAAAAAAAAAAAGAAATAAAAAAAGGAGACATGACTGCTCCTAGGTACGGTGAAGGAGAAAGTTTATTGTAGATAAAAGGGAGCCGGTCAGAGGCAGCGACATCTGGGGGAGTCCAGAGTGAACATGACCCTGAGCTATGTAAGGAGAGGGGACATGATGGGGGAGCCAGAACAAGAGGCCGGGAGGGTAAAGAGAGAGATGAAAAGACCAGGTAACCAAAATGGCTGGATTATATAGACTTCTGTTTCATAGACAGTTTATAATGTGTATGCATCCTATTTTTTACTTATGTGTATATGCATCTGTGCGGGTGTATGCTACGGTTGCCAGAAGAGAGTGTAGGAACCCCTAGACCGGGAGTTACACATGGTTGTGAGTTACCTGATGGCAGGTGCCAGGACCTGAACTGTGGTCTTGTGGATGAACAGCAAGCACTCTTAACCTCTCCGTCATCTCTCCAGCACCCACGTTCTCTGCTTTATCTTCTATTACCAATAGCCCATTATGAAGCTCCTGTTCTTTCTGAACATTATATAATTTCTTACAAAGGAATTGGTGGGTTTTGGTTTGGTTGTTTTCGAGACAGGGCCTCTCTGTGTAGCCTTGGCTGTCCTGGATCTCCCTCTGTAGACCAGGCGGGCCTTGAACTCACAGAGATCCACCTGCCTTTGCCTCTGGGGTGTTAGAACTACAGGCATGCACCACTGTGCAGTTCTTTTGTTTTGTTTTTGTTTGTTGTTGTTGTTATTCTTTTCTTTCCTTCTTTTTTTAAAGATTTATTTATTATTATGTATACAACACTTTGCTTGCAGGCACACCTGCAGGCCAGAAGATCTCATTATAGATGATTGTGAGCCACCATGTAGTTGCTGGGAATTGAACTCAGGACCTCTGGAAGAACAGTCAGTGCTCTTAACCTCTGAGCCATCTCTCCAGCCCACACTGTGCTGTTCTTATACAAACCAGGACCACCTGCCTAGGGTTGCATTTCCTACTCAAGAAAATGTCCCACAGACACACATGAGGAAATTCCTCAGTTGAGACGCTCTCTTCCCAGGTGACACTAGTTTATGTCAGGTTGGCAAAAACTTGCTTGTTAAGCCTGGTGTGGTGGCGCACACCTTTAATTCCAGCACTCAGGAGGCAGAGGCAGGCGGATCGCTGTGAGTTCGAGGCCAGCCTGGTCTACAAACAAGTCCAGGACCAGCCAAGATAACATAGAGAAACCATCTTGAAAAACCAAAATAAATAAATAAACAAAAACTTGCTTGTTAATTTCAGATCTACAGCGCCCATATCAAACCAGGCCTAGCCAAGGGTAGACTTCTGTAAGCTCAAAACTAGAAGGCAGAGATACGTGATACCTTGGGCTTACTGGCCAACCAATCTAACAGACACCTGAAATTTCATGTTCTCACATAGGCCATCCTGGCCCTGCACTTCCTACATAGCCATGGACAACTTTAAGCTCTTGATCCTCCTGTTCCTCCCTCCCAAATGCTGGGACTACATGTGTGTACCATCACACCTCTCTCAAGAAAAAAATATTTGTTGTTGTTGTTGGGTTTTGTTTGTTTGTTTTCCTGAGACAGGATCTCTCTGTATAGCCCTGTCTGTTCTGGAGCTTGTTCTGTAGACCAGGTTGGCCTTGAACTCACAGCCACCTGCCATGCTCCTGAGTGTTAGGATTAACGGTATGAGCTACCACCGCTCCCTAGATTTATTCATTTTTATCTTTTTTGTTATTTTGTCTGTAGGAGTATTTTGTTTGCATGCATGGAGGCACACCACATGTGTGCCTAGTGCTAACAGAACCAGAGGAGGGCACTGTCTTCCCTGGGACTGGACTTACCCTTTGTACTCATTACAGACCAAATCATTGGAAATGCAGTAAGGTCACATGCACATCTGAAGTGGTGACACTGTGAACTAGAACCATCAGCGACTACATTGCTGTTTGGGACAGCCCGGCTGCTTGGTAGTTAGTAGCCCTATCAACAGGCAGTACACCGATCAAGAGGAATGCTTGTAGCTACAAACACAGGCATTTGTAAAGGAAAAACAAGAAAGTCAGACATGCTACAGCCTTCCAACTAGGATGATAGATTTCTTTTCAGTCTTTATTCAGACACCGTTGGTGTGTTTATAGCGTGCCCACTGAATCTCAGGTATACCTAAGCTCCTTCTTAGATGAGTGCAAAGCCACATGCCCTTAATTCCAGTATGTGGGAGGCAGGGGTAGGTGGATCTCTGTGAGTCTGAGACCAACACACTCTACATAGTGTGTTTGTTCTAGGCCAGCCAGGGCTACACCATCGGGACCCTGTCTCAAAAAGAAGTAAGTAAGTAGCCAGGTGTTGATGGTACACACCTTTAATCTCAGCACTTGGGAGGTCTGGCAGGTGGATCTCTATGAGCTGCTGGGTAGCCTGGTCTATATTGCAAGTTCCAGGACAGCCAGGACTGTTACACAGAGAAACCCTGTCTCAAACAAACAAACAAAAGAAGTAAATTGATTAATTAAAATGGTAGACAGGAACATTTCTGGGCATTTTTGTTTTCAAAAATGTAGTCCCCACTACCACAAATTATGCAGTTAAGTTTCTTGCATTTGAGGAAATTGCAGGGGTCAGTACATCCCAAATGCAATGGATAAGCCTTGGCTTAGGAAAACCACATTTCTAATCATGGTGTCGCCCCCTGTCAGGCAAGCTTCTAAGTTATTTCCTTAAAAAGAAAAAACTTTTTTTCCTGCCTGGGCATGGTGGTACATGCCTTTAATCCCAGCACTGAGGAGGTAGAGGCAGGCAGATCTCAAGTGAGTTCAAGGCCAGCCTGGTCTTCAAAGAGAGTCCAGGACAACCTGTTCTCTAGGTAACAGAGAAAATCTTGTCTCAAAAAACAACAACAAAAATTTTTTTTTTCATTTTACCTCCATGTATTTGTCTGTGCACCATGTGCATGGAGTGTTTTGCTTCCAAGTTTCTGCACCGTGCACATGGAGTACCCTCCCAGGCCAGAAGAGGGCATCAGATACTTTGGAACTGGAGTCACAAACAGTTGTGAGTTAACATGCCAGTAATCTTAACTGCTCAGCCGTCTTTTCAGCCCCAGTGTACATAAATTCTACCAGGCGGGGGGGGGGGGGGGGGGGGGGGGGGAAGGGCAATTGGAAGATGTATGAATATAGCAGTTTTCCCCTTAAAGGTGCCTGCTTCTCTTAGCAGTGTACACAGGCACTGCTCCAAGGCTGGTGGCTCAGTATTGAAAGGCCATCACCAGCCTGAGCCCCAAGCATATAATGGACTTTTCTATCTATTTCTGTTTATTTACAGATGCTGCTTGCTAGAAGTAGGTAAAGCTCTGTAGCAGTAACCACAGGCTTTCAGCTACCAAATCACTAAGTTATCACATATTCCCAAATGTGCAGGAGTGTTTGGGGTAGGAGGGGTGAGAGATATCAGACAGGCTCCGTCTAGTCGGGAGGCAATACAGACACTTGGGAGATGACCTTGGGATCCTTATAATCTCATTATTGTTAGCATAGCTGCCTCTAGGTGTGCCAGGGGCCCAGGCTATAAAAGGGACAAACCTGCCATCCGAGTGCTGGGATTAAAGGCATGTGCCACCAGGCATCTCATTTTTAATGATATAATGATGAAAAACACCCACTGGTTTCCTGAGAGATCCAACCAAAAATTAGAAATGGAAAAAAAAAAAAAGGTATCTGTGATCACAGACTTAGGAGGCCAAGACAGAAGGATCGAGTGTTCATTCCACACCAATCTGAGCTATATAGTATAACTGTCTCAAAACAAAACTCTCTTGCACTCGGGAGGCAAAGGCAGGTGGATTGCTGTGAGTTCAAGGCCAGCCTGGTCTACAAAGTGAGTCCAGGACAGCCAAGGCTACACAGGGAAAGCCTGTCTGAAGAAGATGAAGAAGAAGAAGAAGAAGAAGAAGAAGAAGAAGAAGAAGAAGAAGAAGAAGAAGAAGAAGAAGGAGAAACAACAACAACAAAAACAAAACAAAAAATCCCCCAAACTCTCAAAATGTCAATGGTGGCATTCCTACCACAACCCACACAACCCAGTCCTAGTTAACACAAACAAACAAACAAGGGCTGGAGAGATGACTCAGTGGTTAAGAGCACTGCCTGCTCTACCAGAGGTCCTGAGTTCAATTCCCAGCAACCACATGGTGGCTCACAACCATCTAGAATGAGATCTGATGCCCTCTTCTGCAGATAAAGCACTCATATGCAATAGATAAAATAAATAGATCTTTTTAAACACACAAACAAACAAACAAACAAACAAAAAACCAACAACAACCAAGGCCAGCCTTCTGGCATAGGCCTGGAATCCTGGCACTGGGCAAGAGGCTGAAGAAGGAAGAGCACCGCGGGTTCAAGTCCAGCCTGAGCAAGTGACTTCTAGGAAACATGGGGTAGAAAGTGAAAGCCTGTCTTCATAAAGCAACCAGTGTGGCAGGGACCTTTCAGGAATAAGCACTCGGCCACCGGTGAGAACGGAAGGAGAGATGTCACTTGTTGAAAGGCTTCCGTCCTGGGTTCAGTTTGTATACTCCTTGAAGCTCTAAAACCAGAAGGCAGGGCAGGTAAGCAGGTTTTTAAGGACAGCAACCCATTCTTTCAGCAGTGTCTTTTCAGGTAGCAAGTGAAGTCATGCTTGTCAACTAGGCAGTACAAACAGTACTTGAAGTAAAGCACTAAGTAAATCAACAAATCTGCATCTAACAATTGGCCTTTTCTACTTGACACAAAGATTCAGGCCTTAGATCTGCTCTGGGAAAAGAGGGTACAGCCCAACTCTGTTTTCATGACCATTAAATAAAATACACGGGCAGCCTTGGGAGCTCTTTGGTTACTCACCAGCAGTCCTGAGTAAGAAAATAACCTGCAAAATCACAAACAGAATCAAGGGAAGCTTTGTAGCCAGGGAGGCTACTCAGGAGACCCAGGCAGAAGAATTACACAAATTCAAGGCTAGCCAGGGCTACATAATGTCCATTTGAAAAACAAACAAAGGCCTTGTTTTTAGTTGGTTTAAACGCCCACAGGTACAATTGAGATTACATCATGACTGAATTTTTTCCCCCCAGCAGTTTCTACATCTTTTAAAAAACATTACATTGTGGCAATAAATCTGAGGGTTGGAGAGATGGCTCAGTAGTCAAGTGTACCTGCTGTCATGTCTCCCTGCTCAAACTGTGTGCAGACTGTGCGAATTAGTTTGGGCAAAAGATAGTCTTCGGTTTTAAACAATATTTCTGGCCAACTCTACCTACCTCCCTCCACGACTACCACCCCTTTTTTCTTTTCTTTCTTTCTTCTTCTTTTTTTTTTTTTTTTTTTGTTGTTGTTGTTTTGTTTTTTGTTTGCTTTTTTTTTGAGACAGAGTCTCTACATAGCCCTGGCTGTTCTGGAACTCACTATGTAGACCAGGCTGGTCTCGAACTCACAGAGATTCTCCTGCTTCTGCCTCTCGAGTGCTGGGATTAAGTTAAGACCCTGTTGGGGTTTTTTTGTTTTGTTTTGTTTTGGGTTTTTGTGTGTGTGTGTGTGTGTTTTGTTTTGTCTTGTCTAGGTTTTTCGACACAGGGTTTCTCTATGTATCCTTGGCTGTCTTGGACTCACTTTGTAGACCAGGCTGGCCTTGAACTCACAGCGATCCGCCTGCCACTGCCACCCAAATGCTGGAATTAAAGGTGTGCGCCACTATACCCGGCCCAAGACCCTGTTTTTTGAGACAGAGTCTTGCAATATATTTCACGCTGTCCTAGAATTCGATTCCTCTTGCCTCAGTTTCCCAAGCACTAGGATCACAGCATAGACACCCAGCCCGGGAGTTACCCTGTATCTACTTTAGTTAGGACAAAAGAGGAAAAGCGGCGCAGCGCAGATCTTATCTGGTTGAAACAGAGAGCGGATTGGGCCAGCACTGGCAGCTGCCTGGTGAGCATCCTTTGGGCCCCGCCCAGTCCGTGCGTAGGGGCGCTGGTCTCTGAGACCCTAAAGCAGCTCCGGAAGTGCTCGGCGACCGGAGCCGCGCGCGTGCGCAGCTTGGCTGTTCCGCCCCCAGTTGGCAGTCGCCTTGCCCCCCTCAGCGCGGGCCCGGCTGGGTTTAGGTGGGTGGCTGGTCCAGAGGGCCCTGGCCAAGGTGAGGCTCCCGCGGTCCTGTCGCCTTGCAGGTGGGCAAGGACAGCCAGCCGGCAGGCAGGGTCTCGGGCTGGCTGCTTCAGCTTCTGGCCGAGGGCGCTGATGATGCCGCGACACCCGGGAGGAGGGATGGTGGAACAGGCAGCGATCGTGGCCACCCGGGCCACCCAGCAGCGGGAGGACTGGTGGGAGGGACAAGCCGCTGGCGGCGACAGGGCCATGGGAGGCACGGATGTGAAGGACGACGGCCTTTAGGGTTTGCCCAGAGCTGACCCTGGCCGCCTATTTCGTGTCCCCTCACACCCACAATCTTGTGAGGCCTACCGCGGTGAGGCCCGCAGCCTTTTCCAGGCTGCCTCTCTAAGGCTGAGGCGGTGCTATGCACCCACTCTTGGTGTCCTGGTGCATGGCACTGCCTGGGGCAGTTCTCAGTTTGGATAGCAGCACGGGCCAGGTCACACGCTGGCTCTCACGGCTTCAGTGCACTCCGGAAGGCCACTTTCTGAAGCAAGGTCTGTCGTCTTCCTCTGACCATCACTCCACTGCCCCAGCTGAATGGGACTGAGTTTGTCTGTTTTCTCTCCCTGAGAGCAAAGTTGGGGAGGCCTCAGGCCCTGGCTGCCTCCTGCCTACCACGGATTCCAAGGTGGTTCACGGCCTAGATGGCTGCCAAGTCCTGCTCCCAGGCTCCGGTGAGTTACTCTTTCTCCCTACTGCCCTGGTCGCGAGCTGTCTCCTCTAGAGCTGTGAAGTGAGCAGGTAGTGACCCCGGAAAAGATCAGGATGCAGACTGACACCCCTTATAGGGATAGCGCTCTGGGTTCCATTTAGTCCTTCCTGATCCATCGGTCTCAGCTCTGCTACCCCAGCAGAGAGCGAGCAAGAAGCCACACCGCTGGTGCACTCTCGGCATATTTGTCGTTCCAGGGCGAGATGCCTCTGACCTTCCAGGATGTGGCTGTGTACTTCTCCAGGGCAGAAGGGCAGCAGCTTGGCCCTCAGGAGCGGGCCCTGTACCGAGATGTGATGTTGGAAAACTATGGGAACGTGGCCTCGCTGGGTGAGAACTGCCCTGGGGTCGTGCGTGGCTCGCAATGAGGACGCACTAAGGGACTTATGGGGCTCATCTGGCTCTTTGACTCTCAAAGAAATGAGAATTCCGCTCGTGTCCCCAGGTACCAATCTACCTAGTTCTAGGGACGATTTTCCTTGTCGCCAATGACCTCACAGTCCGTCTTCTCATTGTAGAGTTCTTAGGCATTTGGACTCTCTTGCCCGTAGGCCTCCCTGGCCAGTGTGCGAATGCAGGCAAAAGACTCCCATCTAGTGCGACAGTCCCAGTAGGGAGGCCCCCCCCCTGCCTCATTACCCCCTCCCCCACACTCTCCCAGGCTGTAGCAGCTCATCCAGGGTCCTCACCCTTAACAGGATTTCCGGTCCCTAAGCCAGAGCTGATTTCCCAGCTGGAGCAAGAGGAGGAGCTGTGGGTCCTGGATCTTCTGGGGGCTGAAGAACCAGAAGTCTTGAGAAGCCGCCAGACAGGTGAGCATGAGCTAGAGGCTGCTCTCAGGAATGGCCTCCCAGCACTGCCTGTGGTGGCTGGATGTGAGGGGTTAGAAGTGACGATGGTGATGGTGCACAGTGCAGCCCTCAGTAAGAGAAAGCACAGCTGCTCTGTGCACATGCGCGAAAGGGTTTCCTTTGCGGGTCCATTTTTGCTTTGCCTTAAACAAAACAAAAGAAAAAATTGTAGTGTCTGGTCATAACATGTTTTGTTCTTTTTCACACTTTCTTTAACTTTTGTATAGACTGTGATTGCTCTGTTCGCGCTAGTCACAGATTCTGTACCGTGCCCCTTTCTCCTTCAGCTCTTCGTCTTCAGCCCTCGGTGTTCCGGCCAGTGATACTTCCTTTCTCTCTTTCTTGACACCGGGGTCTTCTTGTGTAGCTGAAGCGTGTCCCAGACACCTAGACTCAAACCATCCTTCCTGGAGCCTCAGTCTCCATAGCAGCTGGGACGCCAAGCACACACCACCGCGCTTGGGTCACTAGTGCTCTTCATATAGTGTCTCTTTGCGCCCTCCCTGTCTTCCCCTCGTCTCTGCCTTCTCATGTAGCTAGGGCTGGCCTTGAACTCCTGACCCTCCTGCCTCTGCCTGTCTAGTGCAAGGGTGATAGGCATGTGCAAGTGTACCTGGCCTCTTTGATTTTTTTTGTTGTTGTTGTTCTGCTTTACTGAGGCCCATTCTGTTTTCTGTTCTTATTGTTCCTCTCTGTCTTGTTTTTTGTTTTGTTTTGTTTTGTTGTTTTTTGAGACAGGGTTTCTCTGTGTAGCCTTGGCTGTCCTGGACTCACTTGGTAGACCAGGCTGGCCTCGAACTCACAGCGATCCACCTGCCTCTGCCTCCCGAGTGCTGGGATTAAAGGCGTGTGCCACCATCCCTGGCTCTGTCCTGTTTTGTTATGTGCACTATCCCCCACTCTCAGAGGATATAGGACTTCATCAGTCATGCTCTCACATGTGCTATTATTTTATTTTGTGACTTAAGTACATCGATTGTTTACCCCTTATTAGTTGCTGCTCCTTTTTACCAAAAATGCATATATCATCCTTTCTGAGTGCTTTACTCAGAATGGCTCTGTTGAATAATGTATCCCCATACCTTTGCACATTTGAAATTGGCTATATGAAGCCAATTTTCCCCCTAAAATTAGGAGCTCAGATCGTTGATTTGTAATTTTTCTTAAATATGTTTGTAACAGGGCTTTATGAAAGTACAGCCTTGGGCTTGAGAGATAGCTCAGAGGTTAAGAGGACCAGAGAACCTGGGTTTAATTTCCAGCACCCACATGGCCACTCACAACTGTCTGTAAGTCCAGTCCTAGGGGAGTTGACACCCTCATACAGACTTTCATACAGTCAAAACACCAATGTATCTAAAACAAAACAAAAAGATAATTTTTTAAAAGGACAGCCTTAAGTACATTTCACATTTTCACAGGTACTGCTTTTGTATAGTACTTTCTTGTGAAGGTTCTGGAGTTACAAGCTTGTGGGCTGCCCAGTGAGGTGTTGGGGTACCAAAATCAGGCCCTCTGCACTCAATTTGTAGGCCAGACTAGCCTTCGAACCCACAGAGATTTGCATGCCTCTACCTCCTGTGTGCTGGGATTAAAGGTGTGCACCACCAAACCTGGCTCTTTTTTTTTTTTTTTTTTTTAATTCTTTGGCTCAATTAATAATTGGATGTATATGAGTTTCTAAGTAGTTGTTGTTTTTCTGATTAATCTTATCATTGTTAATTTATTTGTGATCCTTTTGTGGTCAAACAAAGTAACTCCTATGGTTTTATTATGATATTTGCTAGATGCCTTCCATCTCTCTCTCTCTCTCTCTCTCTCTCTCTCTCTCTCTCTCTATCTATCTCTCTCTCTCCCCCCAAGATTTCTCTGTGTAGCCTTGGCTATCCTGGACTTGCTTTGTAGACCAGGCCGGCCTTGAACTCACAGGGCTCCATCTGCCTGCTTCTGCCTCCTGAGTGCTGGGATTACAGGCATGTACCACCATGTCCGGCTCTCGTCTCTCTTGATAAGCATACTGGGTGTGTACTACCAACTTTCCTGATTTAAAAAAAGCAACTTGGAAAAGAAAATTTCCAATATTTATTTTGGCCTGGAGTTCAAGAGGGGATAGAGTCCATGCTGGAGGGAGCCTGGCTCAGGGCACAGAGTGATCACATGCCATCTGCAAAAGGAGGTGGCTAGGTGACTCATGGGTGGGGACAGGAAGTCCTTCAGCAAGGCTCCATCTCCTAAAGGTTCCATGACCTTCCCAAAGAGTCCTACCAAGTAGGGGCCAAGTATTCGGATGCGCCAGCCTGAGGGAGACATTTCTCATTCAAACCACAACAATATTCATGTTTTAGAAAAAGGCGAGTGCTCTGTAGTCATAGGATTGTGCATTGCCATTTAAATTGGTGAGGGCGGTGGTGTGGTTCAGGTTCTCCTGATTTGTGTTGTTTATTTGCTTGTTTAACTATTCTTTCAGTTGCCAAGACTATCTGAGGATGTAACGTCTTTCCCGTTGATTTATTCAGTGTCTGCTAGCTCTGTTTTGAAGCTGCACTATTGACCTGTTCTCTCTTTAGGAGATACTAAGAAGGCAGCTCCAGCCTCCTTGCTGGTTTTGTTAGCATGGAGTATCTTTTTCATCTACTTAGTGTCAGCGGCGTCTTTATACTTAAAGTGTCTTCCAGATAGCGCACAATTGGGTGCCATTAGCTATCTCATGCTGTCTTTGAATACCTGTGTTCAGTCTATCAATGCTTTTGTTGTTCCTTTCCCCCCTGAGGCAGGGTTTCTCTGTGTAACCCTGGCTGTCCTGGAACTCAGTGTGTAAGACCAGGCTGGCCTCAAACTCACAGCTCTGTCTGCCTTTGCCTTCCCAGTGCTGGAATTGGAGGTGTGTGCGCCACCACGCCTGGCCAGCCTCCTGGACTTTTGCAGGCTGGGCAATGAGCCGCATCCTTAGCCATGATGCAGTATTTAGTAGATGATAATTTTTTGTTATTATTTTCTTGGAGGTTTTGTTGTTTGTTTTTTATCTTGATTTGAGACAGGGTCTCTATGCAGTCCTGGCTGTCCTTGACTATTTAGATTAGGCTGACCTTGAACTCACAGCGCTCCACCTGTATCTGCCTCCCTAGTGCACCATCGTGGAGGTCTGTTAAATTCAAGGATGTCAGCCGGGCGTGGTGGCGCACTCAGGAGGCAGAGGCTGGCAGATCTCTGTGAGTTCGAGGCCAGCCTGATCTACAAGTGAGTCCAGGACAGCCAAGGCTACACAGAGAAACCCTGTCTCGAAAAACAAACAAACAAACAAAAAGGGGTGCATCACCACAACCAGCTCTAGTTTGTTTTTTAGAAAGGGGAAAATTAGCTGAAGGTAAGGCTCAGTTGCTACAGCATGAACTAGGGTTTGGTGCTGGTAGTGTATGCCTGTAATTCTGGCCTTTGGACAGTAGAAGTAAAAGGATCTGAAATTTAAGGTTAATCTCAGCTATATAAGTGAGTTTGGTGCCATCCTGGGCTATATGACACCCTGTCTCACAAAGTTTAACACTGCAAATGACTTTCATGGCTCTCAGAGAACATACATCAAAGCCACTATGTAAAGTAGGAAATATCATCTGTGAGTGACAGATTTCCGGATGCTCAGTGGGGACTAGCCTGAGTTGAAAAGTCCATGGCAGGTCTGCAAGTGTCCTCAGTGAGTAAAGGCATTCACTCACTCACTCAAAGCCTGAAAACCTGAGTTTAGTCATCGGATCCCATAACTTACACAGTGGAAGGAGAGAAACAACTCCTTCCACAGGACACTGCACAGGGCACTATACAGGGTGCTGCACAGGACACTGCACAGGGCACTACACAGGGTGCTGCACAGGGCACTACACAGGGTGCTGCACAGGACACTGCACAGGGCACTACACAGGGTGCTGCACAGGGCACTACACAGGGTGCTGCACAGGACACTGCACAGGGCACTATACAGGGTGCTGCACAAGACACTGCACAGGGCACTACAGGGCACTATACAGGGTGCTGCACAGGACACTGCACAGGGCACTACACAGGGTGCTGCACAGGACACTGCACAGGGCACTATACAGGGTGCTGCACAAGACACTGCACAGGGCACTACACAGGGCACTATACAGGGTGCTGCACAGGACACTGCACAGGGCACTACACAGGGTGCTGCACAGGACACTGCACAGGGCACTATACAGGGTGCTGCACAGGGCACTACACAGGGCACTATACAGGGTGCTGCACAGGACACTGCACAGGGCACTACACAGGGTGCTGCACAGGACACTGCACAGGGCACTGTACAGGGTGCTGCACAGGACACTGCACAGGGCACTGTACAGGGTGCTGCACAGGACACTGCACAGGGCACTATACAGGGTGCTGCACAGGGCACTACACAGGGCACTACACAGGGCACTATACAGGGTGCTGCACAGGACACTGCACAGGGCACTGTACAGGGTGCTGCACAGGACACTGCACAGGGCACTACACAGGGTGCTGCACAGGACACTGCACAGGACACTGCACAGGGCACTATACAGGGTGCTGCACAGGACACTGCACAGGGACTTTACAGGGTGCTGCACAGGACACTGCACGGGCACTATACATGGAGGTGCTGCACAGGACACTCACAGGACACTGCACAGGGACACTATACAGGGTGCTGCACAGGACACTGACACAGGGCACTGTACAGGGTGCTGCACAGGACACTGCACAGGGCACTATACAGGGTGCTGCACCTGGGCACTACACAGGGCACTATACAGGGTGCTGCACAGGACCTGCAACAGGCACTAACAGGGTGCTGCACAGGACATGCACAGGGTGCTGCACAGGACACTGCACAGGGCACTACACAGGGTGCTGCACAGGACACTGCACAGGACACTGCACAGGGCACTATACAGGGTGCTGCACAGGACACTGCACAGGGCACTGTACAGGGTGCTGCACAGGACACTGCACAGGGCACTATACAGGGTGCTGCACAGGACACTGCACAGGGCACTATAACGGGTGCTGCACAGGACACTGCACAGGGCACTGTACAGGTGCTGCACAGGACACTGCACAGGGGCACTATCCAGGGTGCTGCGACAGGGCACTACACAGGGCACTATACAGGGTGCTGCACAGGACACTGCACAGGGCACTATACAGGGTGCTGCACAGGACACTGCACAGGACACTGCACAGGGCACTATACAGGGTGCTGCACAGGACACTGCACAGGGCACTGTACAGGGTGCTGCACAGGACACTGCACAGGGCACTATACAGGGTGCTGCACAGGGCACTACACAGGGCACTATACAGGGTGCTGCACAGGACACTGCACAGGGCACTACACAGGGTGCTGCACAGGACACTGCACAGGGCACTACACAGGGTGCTGCACAGGACACTGCACAGGGCACTACACAGGGTGCTGCACAGGACACTGCACAGGGCACTACACAGGGTGCTGCACAGGACACTGCACAGGGCACTACACAGGGTGCTGCACAGGACACTGCACAGGGCACTACACAGGGTGCTGCACAGGACACTGCACAGGGCACTGTACAGGGCACTACACAGAGTGCTGCACAGGACACTGCACAGGGCACTACACAGGGCGCTGCACAGAATACTGCTGCATAGGACACTGCATTGGGCACTGCACAGGACACTGCGATACACCGCACAAACAATCAATATAAAAACAGACGGAACCCAGATCAGGACAAAGTGAGACTATCATCCGTGTCCAAGATCACAGCACTAACAACGCACCATCTTGATCACAAGTGTGATATAATGACTGTTGGTTAGGCAGTTACCTGTAGCAGCAGAATAAGTATGAGCAAACCAAGACAGTTCTTTGTATTTTTGTTTTTTGTTTTTTTCGAGACAGAGTCTCTCTGTGCAGCCTTGACTGTCCTGGACTCACTTGGTAGACCAGGCTGGCCTCGAACTCACAGTGATCCACCTGCGTCTGCCTCCCAAGTGCTGGGATTAAAGGCGTGCACCACCACAGCCCAGCTGTATTTTTTTTTTAATTGGTGTGTGGACATCTAGTATTTGTTGAAGCTTGATCTTTCTCCATTGTGGACCTCTGCTCCTATCAAAGGTCCGCTGATATCTATGTACTCTTTTATACTGGCAGTGTCGATGCTGCTCCAATGATTGTCAGATCGTTTCCTTAATGTTTGCCAGTGCCACACTGCCTTGGTAATTAAAGCTTTATAGTTAAGTTTTTAAATCAGATAGTATCAGTTCAGCCTTTTTCTTCCATAGTGAGCTATTTGTGGTCTTTTACAGTGGCATATAAACACTGACATGTTTGCTGTTGATATTCACAAATGACATAAGCTACTAATGCTCTTATTTAGGTTTATTGACGCTATAGACCAATTTGGAAAGAGTTAGCATGTTGACAATACTATTCCATCGTAAACATGGACTCTCTTTGTTTATTTCCTCCTCTGGTATGTCTTTAACAGGGTTTGGTATTTTTCCTTTAAGACCTTGAATGTACTAAGACTTCATCTTTGGAGTGTTTATATAATTTAACTGAAGAATCATTCTGGCTATATAAGAAAGTCAAGGGCAGCATGAACAGCATGAGATCTTATATTAACCCCTTTCCCTTAAAAAAGTAAAAACAACTAGGCATAGTAAAGTACTGATTGCCAGCAAGGAAGGGCTGGAGGTAATTAGGTAGGACACGGGAAGTTTCTACAGCATTGAAACACTTGTGTGGCACCACAGTGGCGAATCCATGCCATTGGTTTGTCAGAGTTTGTCAGAACTCATGCTGTGTACAACATCAAGACTGAGCCCTGGGCCGGCAAGACGGCCCAGTGGAAAAAGACACTTGAGACACAAACCTGGCAACCTGAGTTTGATAACCAGAACCCATGTAGCAGTAGGAGAGAACCAACTCCTGAGGGCTGTCCTCTGTCCTCATCTGCTTACCAGGGCACATGCTCCCACACATACATGTCACCTGCGCACATAATGATAAAGTATTTTTTTCAAGACAGGGTTTCTCTGTGGAAGGCTGTCCTGGTGAAACTCTCTTTGTAGACCAGCCTGGCCTTGAACTCACATCAGTCTGCCTGCCTCTGAGTGCTAGGATTACAGGTGTGTCCTACCACACCCAGCCACAGCAATACATATTTTTAAGAGATTGAACCTAACCTGTGGCAATTGGGTGATAAGGACGCACCACTGTGTGGGGACTCCCATTGTGATGTGTGTGCTGGGATAGCTTGTGGCTTCCTAAGCATTCGAGATCCAGAACAAAGTGTGTCCCTCCAGAGAAGGGTGGGCAGGTTAAGGAATGGCGCAGCTCAGGCTGGTCTTGAGCTCTTGCTTTCCCTCTCTCTTCCTCCCAAGTGCTATGATTATAAGCATGTATTGCTGTGCTGAGGTTAAATTCGGGGGATTCTGTATGCTAGGCAGGTACTTTACTCCCCACTGAGGTGCACCCGCAGCCCATATCACCATCGTCTCCTCCTCCTCTTCCTCCTCCTCCTTCTTTTTTCATTTTTAGGGACAGGGTTTCTATTGTAGACCAGGCTGGCCTCGAATTTATAAAGATCCACCTGTCTCTGCCTCCCGAGTGCTGGGCTGGGCTTACAGGTGTGCGCCACCATGCCCGGCTGCCTACATTCCTCAAGTGCCAGATACCTGACCACCACACCTGATGCCATTTCTGTTTGTTTTTAAAACTGTTCTGTTCATTAACTCATTTAGTATGTGGACGGCTTCAGGGTTTGGTTTTGTTTTGTTTTGTTTTGGCTTCAGGGGTTTTATTGTTTTAAGTTTTGCAATTTTTGATATATTCTACATTCTAATTTGATGTCTGATATATAGTTTGAAAGATTTTTTTTCCTTCTATTCTGTAGGCTCTGCCTTTTATTTTTTTGCTTTGAAGCTTATTTAGGAGCAGCGATTGCAATGTGCAATGCTGTTCATCATTCCTTGTATAATAATGCAAGCAGATGAGACATAATAGTGCCTGGTACCATAGTTAGGAGGGCAACTCCAGCTGTCATGATAATTAGCTTATATAGCTTCCATCTGGCAGAAAGCAATGACTGATGAAGGACAGGGTTTCTCTGTGTAGCCTTGTCTGTCCTGGACTCACTTTGTAGACCAGGCTGGCCTCGAAGTCAGTGATCCGCCTGCCTCTGCCTCCCAGAGTGCCACTGCGCCTAGTGGCTTTCTTTTCTTTCTTTCTTTTTTATTTTTTAAGGTTTTGTGTTTATCTGATGTTTGTGAGTTGCAGGGGTGGGAGTGGGGCGGAACTGTGCACACAGTATGTGTGACTTACGGGAGTCAGTTCTTTCCTTCTGTTATGTAGGGCTTCAGGGTCCAAGCTCATGCTCTCAGTCCTGGCAGCGAGCACCTTTATTGAGCTGTATGGTAAGCCCTGCGCTGGCTTTGAGATACAGTGTCTTGTGGGCTCAAACGTGCTTTATAGCCAAGTCTAACTTTGACCAGGTCCTCCTGCCTACGTCTCCGTGGAAGTACTGCCACACCCACTTTTCAGCCTTGACTCAGTAATTAAAAACTTTTGCTCAGCCAGGGGGTCATGGCGCAGGCCTTTAGTCCAGGCCTTTGGTCCAGGTCTTGGGAGGCAGAGGCAAGGTGGATCTCTGTTAAGGCCAGCCTGCTCTACAGAGTGAGCTCTTAAATCTTCCTCAGAGAAATTGCCAAGCCCACATGGCAGTTTACACTAACATTTAACACACGCATATGCTTTTTTTTCCCGATAAAATTTGGTTTATTCTGTATATCAAATTTGAAACTTATTCACTTTTACAATATATCAAAGACTTTCCTTTAATTAGACGTTCTTCCATCATGGTGTAGAAAGGTATTCTGTTATCTGAGTAGAGCTGGGTTTAGACAGTTGTCTGGGTTTAGACATCTATGTCCTTCCTCATCTCTCCACAGTTATGAATAGCATGCCAGTTACTGCTATATTCACTCATGTAATGCATGTGAACAGTCACATGGGATAAAGGTTTATTTTAGTGTGTGTGTGTGTGTGTGTGTGTGTGTGTGTGTGTGTGTAATGCTTGCAGAGGTCAGTAGAAGGCTTCTGATGCTTTGAATAAATTTTTTTGTTGTTGTTTTTCAAGTCAGGGTTTCTCTGTGTAGCCTTGGCTGTCATGGACTCACTTTGTAGATCAGGCTGGCCTAATATATTGATTCTTTTGTCTTGTTTTGGTTTTTCGATTCTTAAGTCCAGTCTTCTCAGCCCTCTGAGCCTGTCCCTTTCTCTGCCATCCACTTTGTACTTGCTCTGGCCATGGTGAGAACTCTTTAATTCCTGGACTCAGCTGGGCATGGTGGCACACACCTTTAATCCTAGCACCTGGGGAGGCAGAGACAAGCAGAACAATGTGAGTTCAAGGCCAGCCTGGTATACAAAGGGAGTCCAGGTCAGTCAAGGCTACCCAGAGAAATCCTGTCTTGAAAAACAAAACAAAGCAAACATTTTTTAAAGATTTATTTATTTATTATGTTTACAGTGTTCTTCCTGCATGTACACCTGCAGGCCAGAAGAGGGCTTAGAGGTTAAGAAGACTGGGTGTTCTTCCAGAGGTCCTGAGTTCAATTCCCAGCAACCACATGGTGGCTCACAACCATCTATAATGTGATCTAATGCCCTCTCCTAGGCTGTAGGAAGAACACTGTATACATAATAAATAAATCTTTACAAAAAAACACAAAACTAAATTAAAACCCCTCCCCAAAAGACTCATCATCTGTCTTCCTGAATAAAACATAAGCTTTTTGAGACCAGAGACCATATCTGTCTTCCTGTTGTGTTCCTTAACTAGCACATGCTTGGCCTTGTATTTGTAGGCTACGTTAATTTGCTAATTTAACACTGGCAGTTTGTTTGGTTCCCCCTTTCTTTGATGACTAATGAAAATTACTGTCTTCATTCTGCTAGTTGATTGACTCTATTTCTGGATTCTGTCATATCTTTCTATTAAAACATCTGACTTTTGCATAATAGCTTCTATCTATCTATCTATCTATCTATCTACCTATCTATCTTGAGACAGTGTCCCATGTAGCCTGACTGTCCTGGAACTCACCATGTAGACCAGGCTTGCCTTGTACTACAAAGATCTGCCTTCCTCTGCCTCCAGTGCCAGGATTAAAGGTGTGTGTCTTCATACCTGATACATAATAACGTACGGAAACATGAAGCAAATCATCATTTCTGCTGACAATGGGTTTCTCTAGTCACGTATTTGTGCTTTCTGTTTAACAGATTCTAAGATTGAGACTGAGAAGGAGCGATCCATTTTAAACCAGAAATGTTCAGAGGAAGTAAAAACCCCAGAATTAATAGCACAAAAGTTCCCAAGGGCTAATTCACAAACAGCTAACTCCCAGGAAGCTTGGGACCATGAAGGTCAGAGAGAAGGGCGCCATGGAAGCCCTGCTGCTCAGAGTCTGAAGAGAGGTGCTAAAAAGGACTGGCCGGTCTGTAGGGAGCAACTTCCTGAGAACGCTCCGGCTTCTGCATTTGACAGACACTTGAACCCCAGCCAAGGTGTCGTTACAATCCCAAGAAGTAAAACAGGGCAGAGGATCTTTAAATGCGACATATGCAATAAAACATTTAAATATAATTCCGACCTAAGTCGCCATCGCAGAAGTCACACTGGGGAAAAGCCTTATGAGTGTGGTCCTTGTGGGCGGGCCTTTACTCACAGCTCAAATCTTATTCTCCACCAGCGAATTCACACTGGGGATAAGCCGTTTAAGTGTGATGAGTGTGGGAAAACTTTTGGGCTCAATTCCTATCTCCGGCTGCATCAGAGAATTCACACTGGAGAAAAGCCCTTTGGGTGTAATGAATGTGGAAAGGCTTTCAGCAGGAGTTCAAGCCTCATCCAACATCGTATAATACACACGGGAGAGAAGCCGTATACGTGTAATGAGTGTGGGAAAGCCTTCAGTCAGAGTCCCCAGCTAACTCAGCACCAGAGGATCCACACGGGGGAGAAGCCCCACGGGTGCAGTTGGTGTGGCAAGGCCTTCAGTCGAAACGCAAGCCTTATCCAGCACCAGAGGATTCACACAGGAGAGAAGCCCCACAAGTGCAGTCAGTGCGGGAAAGCCTTCAGTCAGAGCTCCAGCCTCTTTCTTCACCACAGGGTTCACACCGGGGAGAAGCCCTACGTGTGCGGCGAATGTGGAAGGGCCTTTGGCTTCAACTCTCATCTGACCGAGCACGTGAGGATCCACACTGGGGAGAAGCCGTATGTTTGCGCCGAGTGTGGCAAAGCGTTCAGCCGCAGCTCCACTCTGATGCAGCACCGCAGGGTGCACACGGGGGAGAAGCCCTACCAGTGCACTGAGTGTGGGAAGGCCTTCATCCAGAGTTCCCAGCTCACCCTGCACCAGCGTGTTCACACCGGAGAGAAGCCGTACGAATGTGGTCTCTGTGGGAAGGCCTTCAGCAGGAGGTCAGCCCTCACTCAGCATCAGCGGGTTCACATGGGTGAGAACCCGCAGGAATTTGAGTGCGGCCCAGATTTTGTGTATGACTCTAGCCGTCTGTCCACTGGAGAGAGACATGGCAGGACCTTCAGCCACAGTGCAAAACTTGTTGTGCAGTGGACAATACGAAGTGATGAAAAATCCGGAGGTTGTAACGAATGTGGGAAAACTTTTAGCACTTCCTCACAGTCCATGGAATATCAGAAAATCCAGACTGGGGAGAAACCCTATAAATGCCAGGAATGTGGTGGTAAAGCTGGTAGTGGGGTGTCACCCCTGACTCAACATCATGTAACGCGTGTTGGAGAGAAACCACAGTTGAATGACGGATCTGACAGATACTTAATTCATATCAAAAAGATTTTTCAAGGAAGACATTTTTAACGTGATAAACAGTTTAGAAACTTTGTTTTTCTATCAGGTAGGATGGCATAGTGAAAGTGAAGAAGCTATTGCTAACAGACTTGCATGTTAGGAGGCTGAGGCCACGTGACCTGTTGTGTCCAGCCAGCCGAGCCGCCATGCCCAGGGTCCTGACTGACTCGGTGCAGCAGGCCACCTTAGCACCAAGTCACGTTCAGGCTCTTATCACGGGGTTGAGTTTCAACGCTAAAGAGCAGTTGATGGAAGGTTCCGAGATAATGGCACATCTCTTCGTTGGTGATTGTAAGAGAGAAACCCAGAGATGTGGGGGAATATGGCTTGTCCACTGTGAGAAGACTGATGATGCTAACGACAGGCCGTGGCCATGAATGGCAGCATCTGGATGGTCTCTGCCAGTGGCTGGTTATACTAAATATAGGTTCTCTGGGTGCAGAGGAGGCAGAAGCTTTGGGGGAGAGCCACTTGTGGGGCAAGGAGTAGAGGCTACAGAGTCATCAACACAGTGACAGCTGTGGCTACCAGTGCTTAGGGCCAACAGTGACAACAAGGAAAGCTACAAAGAGTAAAACTACTGCTGGAGATTGTCCTTCTGGTGGCTGTCATTTAAAGATTTTTTTTGATCGTCATTGAATTAATAATGTACAGTAAACAAAGCTTGTAATTTCTGTTCTCTTTTGCCAACACAGCCTGATTGCCACTGACCTCCCAGGTATCCTTATTACTAGACATTTCTTTTTAAAGAAGTGCTATCCTTGTTTGTTTTTTAAAATGTTTTTGTTTGTTTGTTTGTTTGTTTGTTTGTTTGTTTTTTGAGACAGGGTTTCTTTGTGTAGCTTTGGCTGTCCTGGACTCACTTTTGCAGACCAGGCCGGCCTCGAACTCACAGCGATCCGCCCGCCTCTGCCTCCCGAGTGCTGGGATTAAAGGCGTGTGCCACCACCACCCGGCTGTTTTTTAAAACGTTTTTGCCAGGCACTTGAGCAACAGAGACAAGTAGATCTCTGTGAGTTTGAGGTTCCAGACCAGCGGGAGCTACATAGACCCTGCCTCAAAAAAGAAAACAGTTTTGAAAAGAATTTCAGATTTTACTTTTTTTGTTTGTTTTTCGAGACAGGGTTACTCTGTGTAGTCCTGGCTGTCTTTGACTCACTTTGTAGACCGGACTGGCCTTGAACTCACAGCAATCCACCTGCCTCTGCCTCCCAAGTGCTGGGATTAAAAGGTGTGTGCCACCACTGCCCTGCCAGATTTTACTTCTTGTTTTTACCGTGACTCTTATTTTGTTTTGTTTAACATTATCAACACACTTGTGTGAATTGTTTCTTACTTTATTTTTATTGGGGGGGTTTGGTTGTGTTGCCGTTTTTCACTGTCTACTGGGGTTATCCTGTGAGGTTGGGTGCCTCCACCTAGAGAACTGAATCTACCTTTTTTTGGAAGTTGAGCAGGCTGTGTTTTCTCCAGCTCTGTGTAGTATTTCTCAGTGAAGCATGGTTGGATGGGCACAGGCTGCCTGAGTCCAGCCTGCACACCCACCATGCTGTGTGCCCCAGTGTCAGTGCAGACTCCGGAGGCTCTTGATGATATTTATTTATATTGTACTTTTTTACTGGAAGATGTATGAATAAGCCATCAATGTTGCATTTGCAGTGGCTAAGGAACTCTTATACCCAGTTTCCTTCGACTTTATGAAGCCAAATAAAAGACTGAAAAACAACATGAACCTGTAGTGACAGGGTGTGACTCAGGGCAGTGCTTGCCTAGTGTGCACAGACCCCTGGTTTGATCCCTAGTGCTGTAAAAACTGAGCACTGGGATTGACACCTTTACCTTCAGCATTACAGAGGTGGAGGCAGGAGGGTAACAAGCTCAAGGCCATCCTTAGCTACATAGCAAATCCAAGACCAGCCTAGGCTACCTGAGACCCTATCCAAAACAAAACCAAACAAGTAAATAATTAATACTAGCAAGCAGTACAAAATGAAGGATTGCCAGTCATATTAAAATTGAAAATAAAGATGAGGAAGCTCATCCTAGAAAGCAAAGTTGTCTGTGTGGACGTTACTGTTGCTCGCAGATGAGCTGCATAGCACCACACTCAGCTGAGGGAGTGGACAGCACCAGCAGCAGGCCCAGCCCGTTGGCCGTGACTGACTACATGGCCCAAGTATCTAACCTTGTCTTACACAAATTACATATTTTTGATGCCCACAATCCTTGACTGCCAAGGAAGCTAATGGTGGCGTTGATAACCTCGCTCTGGTGGTCCCCACATGGGAGATCATCAGGCACATCTCAGGAGGGAGGCTGAAGTTCTCCAAAATGTGTTCAAGCATCTGACCAAACAGCATGTTAGCCCGCTAAAACTGTTCCTTTCTCCAAGAATGGGATCCTTCCATTCAGAGGCAAAAAGGTCTCTGTGCTCAGCTGCAAGGGTGCAAGCCCAAAAAGCATCCCTCCAATCTGTGACCCTGAACTACCGTTGGGGTAATCTTAGTAAGGAGGGTGTATGTGTTGGAGATCACAGGGTGTTTACTTTCAACAATCTGGTTTAAGTGCTCCTTAAGATTTTGGACCAGAGCTGGAGAGATGGCTCAGAGGTTAAGAGCACTGGCTGCTCTTTCAGAGGTCCTGAGTTCAATTCCCAGCAACCACATGGTGACTCACAACCATCTATAATGAGATCTGGTGCCCTCTTCTAGTGTGCAGGCATACATGCAGGCAGAATATTGTATAAATAATAAAATAAACCTTAGAGAAAAAAAGATCTTGGACTAATAGGAATTTTTTTCCTCTTTTTTTTTTTTTTGTTGTTGTTGTTGTTGTTGTTTTGTTTTGTTTTTTTGTTTTTTGAGACAGGGTTTCTCTGTGTAGCCTTGGCTGTCCTGGACTAACTTTGTAGACCAGGCTGCCCTCAAACTCACTGAGATCTGCCTAATTCTGCCTCTGAGTGCTGGGATTAAAGGTATGCTACTGAGCCTGGCTCAAGGATCTATCTGTAGAATGTTCCACAAACATCAAAAATGCAAACACTCCCAGGCCCAGTGCGCAGGTATGCTGCTTTCTCCCTCCCAAGTGCTGGGACTAGAGGCGTGCGCTATCGCGCCTGCTTTAAGCCAAACTCTTAATTTGGACATCAAATTCTCTTCAATAGGTTGGCTCCTGCATCTGGAACACAAAAGAAGCTATGTTAGTTACTATTTGCCTCTTCTGAAAACTGATTATAGTGTTTTTCAAAAAGTGGAAGAGAAGCCAGGCAGTAGTGGTGCATGCCTTTAATCCCAGCACTCAGGAGGCAGAGGCAGGCAGATCGCTGTGAGTTCGAGGCCAGCTTGGTCTACAGAGTGAGTCCAGACAGCCAATGCTACACAGAGAAACCTCGCCTCAAAAAAAAAAAAAAAAAAAAAGGTGGAAGAGAGAATTCTCCCTTCACTTTGCTTACTACCAATTTTTCTGGGAAAAAGTTCATCCTTGGGAGATGTTTAAATAGAAAATGGAATGCCCTTGAATCAACAAGAAATATAATTTCTTCTCCCCTAAGAACTATCTTTAAGGACTTTCATGAGGTCTCACTGGAAAAATAGAACCCTTGATTCCCCTCCCCAGATTGTCATTAAAGTGTCTGAGGGTAATCAATCACCCTCTCTCCATTCTGGGCATTCCTCCTTAAAGTGTCCCACCTTTCCACGTTTGAAATAGGTGTCTTTTCCTCTCCTCATCGTTTCCCCTCCATTCCTGGTAGGCTCTAAGTGTGCCTGGGCCTCGCTCCCAGAAAGGCATAGTGATGCCATTGTTGGGATCTTAAGCCCTGCTCCTGTCCCCGGGGTGTTTGTCGCACAGATGGGAACTTGATCTTAGCTTTCTGTGTCTGCTTTTCCTCGTGCCTGCGTCCTGGGCTCTATGAACAAACCTGCACGTTCTCTAACCTTTCTTTTGGTTTTTGTTTCTGATTTTTCAAGTCAAGGTTTCTTTGCGTAGCCTTGGCTGTCCTGGACTCACTTTGTAGACCAGGCTGGCCTCGAAGCCTCCTGAGTGCTGGGATTAAAGGCGTGCGCCACCATGCCTGGCATTTCTAACCATTCTATCTCTGGTAACTTTTTAAAGTTGTCTGGCCAACTGTTGGCTACAAAATGTAACTTTGAGCTGCACGCCTATAATCCCAGCACTCGGGAGGCAGAGGCAGGTGGATCTCTGTGAGTTCGAGGCCAGCCCGGTCTACAAAGTGAGTCCAGGACAGCCAGGACTATAAGAGAAACCCTGTTTCTGGAAAAAAAAAAAAATGTAACTTTGACATCCAGTGAGCAAAGGAATCTCCAATTTTAATCCAGTATATTTTCTCATTTGGTCCTTTAAGAATTTATTTTAGGGCTGGAGAGATGGCTCAGAGGTTGAGAGCACTGACTGCACTTCCAAAGGTCATGAGTTCAATTCCCAGGAATCACATGGTGGCTCACAACCATCTGTAACAAGATCTGGTGCCGAATGCTGTATACATAATAAATAAATCTTAAAAAAAGAAAGAAAGAATTCATTTTAAAGCCAGGTGTGGTGGCGCACACCTATAATCCCAGCACTTGGCAGACAGAGGCAGGTGGATCTCTGAGTTCAAGGCCAGCCTAGTCTACAAAGCAAGTCCAGGATAGCCAAGATAACACAGAGAAACCCTGACTTGAAAAACAAAAACAAAAAGCAGAATTCATTTTGGGGCTTGAGAGGTGGCTCAGTGATTAAGAGGCACTGACTGTGCTATTCCAGAGGACCAGGGGTCAGTTCCCAGCACCCACATGGCAACTGTCTATAACTCCAAGATCTGACATCCTCACACAGATATATATGCAGGCTAAACACCAATGCACATAACATTAAAATAAATTAAAAAAAAAAAAAGAGTATTCAAGCCGGGCATGGTGGCACACGCCTTTAATCCCAGCACTCGGGAGGCAGAGGCAGGTGGATCGCTGTGAGTTTCGAGGCCAGCCTGGACTACAAAGTGAGTCCAGGACAGTCAAGGCTACACAGAGAAACCCTGTCCTCAAAAACAAAAAAAAAAAAAAAAAAAAAGAATTCAGCTGAGAAACCAGACAGTGGTGATGCATGCCTTTAACCCCAACACTTGAGAGGCAGAGGCAGGCAGTCTCTGAATTTGAGCCTAGCCTGGTCTACAAAGTGAGACCAGAACAGCCAGCGCTACACAGAGAAGCCTTGTTTAAAAAGAGACAGAGTATTCAGCTGGGCCTTCATCTCTCCCTTGTTTAGCATTAAAAGCCATAATATTCTGAGATCAGGGACCTTTTTTTTTTTGGAGGGGGTGATGCGAGACAGGGTTTCTCTGTGTAACCCTATCTGTCCTGGAACACTCTCTGTAAACCAGGCTGGCCTCAAACTGACAGAAATCTGCCAGCCTCTGCCTCCTGAGTGCTGGGATTCCAGTGTGTGCCACCACAGCCCAGCTATAGGAACTGATCTTTTTTCCCTAACAGTAAGGACCCTTAGACTCCTCCCGTGTTACTGTTATTATCCCATCAGGATCCAGACTAGGGTATTCAGCACTGACTGCCAGGACTCTAGGTCCAGCTAAGTGCTCCCTCTCCCAGGTGATGCTCGAAGCCCCTCTAATCATCATCCTTGCTTCCCCCAAGAAAACAATACCCAGGATTGATATTAATTCACCCTAAGGATGGACCTAGAGGCCCAATAATTTGATCTAATTGGTTTGATACTCCAAAGGGGTCATCTAGAAGAGGTTTAAAGCTCTGTTAAGACTTTTTCCTTGGAAACTAATAAGGAGAGCATTCACAAATCCCACTCCACCACCCCCTAAGGTAAGTGTGTAAGTGGGCACATTGGCTGGGGAGGGACCTTGTGTGGTTGATCTTTGGGGATACTGGAATATGAAACTTCATGTATCCCCTTTTCCATTGTTCTAACTCCTGTCTTAAGTTGGGGTTGGGGGACTTCTGGGAGGGAGTTAGGAGTAGGGTAGATAGAGGGGGAGAAGAATAGGTTCCACACTTCTCCACCAAACATGTTCAGGCCTGTAACAGAAATACCCCACTTCTGGTACCAGCTTCCGTCTTGGTTGCTGTTCAATTGCTGTGATGAGACACATTGACCAAGGCAACTTACAGAAGAGAACATTTATTTGGGGGCTTGCGTTTCAGAGGGGAGCATGGGGACAGGCCCAGCCTGGTGCTGGATCACATATGATCAGCAAGTTGTAGGCAGAGAGACAGACAAACAGACACTGGCCCTGGACCTCCTAACCCTTCCCAAGAAGTAAAATACATGAGCCTAGGGCATCTTTCTCATTCAAACCACCACATACCCTGACAGAAACAGCTTAAGAAGTTCACTCATCTTACAGTCCTAGACATCAGCCCATCACTGTGGGGAAGTCACAACACCACGACAGGCGATTGGAAATTGTGTTGAGCTGACAAAATAGTGCTCTTACCTGCAGAGCTATCTCTCCAGCCTCTAGAGTCTTTCTCCTAATGACATAGTGTCTCGTGTACCCCAGGCTGGCCTGGAATTTGCTATGTGGTCACAGGTGACCTTGAATTTAAGATCTCTTGACTCTTCCTCCCTAAGGTTTGATTATAGGTTCGTGCCAAATCCATGGTGCTGAGGGCCACAGAGTCCTATGCATGCTCCTAAGCACCCTCCAGCCAGAGAGTTTTGGCTTATGCATACTTTTTCTCAAGCACGTGACTTAGAGAAAGTATCTAAGCTTTATTGGGAGGAAGGAATGGCTAAAAGAAGGGAAGGAAGAGCCAGATGTGGTGGCACACGCCTTTAATCCCAGCATTCAGGCAGATCGCCGTGAGTTCGAGGCCAGCCTGGTCTACAAAGTGAGTTCAAGGCAGCCAGGGCTACACAGAGAAACCCTGTCTCAAAAATCCAAACAAATAAATTTTTAAAAAGAAGGTAAGGAAGAAACGCAGCCACGCGTAAGCATTTGTCTAACCGTAAAGCGTTTGTTTGGCATTGTGTTTCTGTGAATCTTCTGGTCTGGAAACACACTGAGTACATTAAAACTATTCCCAGCTTAAGCTCCTCAGAGGGGTTGAGGGGACAGATCTCAAGGGAAGTGTTGATGCAAAACACAGCTCTCGCCTCAAAGGGAGTAACAGAGGTTATTTTTAATCAAATTTGAATGGGCATGGCCTGGGAACATAGAGTTAGGATGTTGCAATGTTAAACAGGCGACATGAACTGTTATAGTCACAGAACAAAAGAAAACCATAGAAGAAGGCATTGCTTAAAACACTGGTGTGAACATCAATTATGTGGACAACAGCAAATCAGAGAACTCTAGGCTATGGTTCTCGGGTGATACAATGACAGTCTTAACTTTTGTATCGGTAGAAGCCAGGGGTCTGATACATTCCAAAGGTTTTACCTGTCAGTTAAAAGGATGTTAGCTCACAGAGGTGGGCAATAAATGGCTATTAGGAAGACTCAAGATAGGTAATTTGGTTCTGGATCTGCAACATTCTGACTGTACAATTACCAAGTTCTAATCAGTCAATCATCTTTTTTTTTTTCTTCAGTCATCTTTGTAATCCCTCTACCATAGGTGTGGTGGCTTTTTAAATTTTAAAAAAGATTTATTTTTATTTTATGTGCATTGGTGTTTGTCTGCACGTATGGCTGTGTGAGAGTGTCAAATCTTGGAGTTACAGACAGTTGTGAGCAGCCATGTAGGTGCTAAGATTTGAACTCCGGTTTTCTGGAAGAACAGTTGGTGCTCTTAACTACTGAGCCATCTCTCCAGCCCTGCTTTTAAATTCTTTTAATAAGGGAAGTTTAGTGCATAGAAAAGCATGAGGACTGCCTTAGCTCTAACAACACTTGCTCTCTTTCTTACTGTGGGTCACAGGAGTAGAGGTGTTAGGGAAATTTATGACTAAACACCAAGAGAGAATACTTCCAGGGCTGAAAGCGGGAACAAATGGAAGCTTGGAAGGTGAGTCTAGGGTCATGCTGCGGCATGCTTACCACCTATGTATGGGCAAGATGCGGCCAGGATGACTCCACAAATACAGTAGACCTCTGTGCAAAGCTGTAGAGCCCAGAGTCTGTGCCCCTGGGTCACCTGACACTTACATGCTGGCCTCACTAGGTGTGTGCTAGGGGTCTGGATTTCCATGCCCTGGAATAGGGAAGTGGCAGATAAAGGACAAAAGCGGCCACGTCTGGCTTTTTCAGTCTTTTATCTGACTGTAATCTTAATTTGCATTTCTCTCCTAAGGAACTAGTTCAACCAGTTATGGCTGTTAGGCGACACCTGTATCCCAGCCCCTGGGAGGTGGAGGCAAGTGGGTCATCTTCCACCACATGATGGCTTTGACATTGGTCCCCGGTACCTGAAACCTCGCCTCGGCTCTGCCTATCTCCACCTCTCAAAAAGAGCCACATGCAGTCAGGAGCTGTTCTCTTTCACAGCTGAGAGAGTTGAAGAGTTGACAGCACTGTCTGCAAACATTTCCACCCACCCTCAAGCTCAAAGTTCACGCTGAGTGGAGGTGGCGAAGCCTGCTGTAGGTATGGCAAAGAAGTGAGCTTTTGCTCCCAGGAGGAGTCTGCTCTAGTTCCGACGGTTGAACCTGATCACCCACATTTTCTCCACATGATTAACAGCATTGTCTTCTAAAACGGTGGTGAAATCTGTGGTGGGGAAGCACACACGAGAGCAGCGAGTGCAAATTAGGGCAGCAGTGGCATGCACCTGTAATCCTAACACTGGGCCACAGAGGCAGGAGGATCTCCCCATGCGCCTGAGGCCCGCTTGGTCTCCGTGCTCACCATGGAGGACGATGTTGTGGAACAGAAGTTATCCCCAAGGGCTAGAGAGATGCTCAACGGTTAAGAGCACTGGTACCCAAGTTCTGATCCCAGCACCCACATGGTGCTTCACACTCATCTACAATTCCAGTGCTGGGGGATCTGATGCCCTACTCTGGCCTGTGAGGACACCAGGCACACAGTAGTGCACAGATGGAGCTGGGCATCCAACTTGCAGATAAGATGTAAACTCTGGGTGGGTGTGGGGGCACATGCCTTTAATCCCAGCACTCAGGAGGCAGAGGCAGGTGGATCTCTGTGAGTTCAAGGCCAGCCTGGTCTACAGAGCGAGTTCCAGGACAGCCAGAGCTCTGTGTAACAGAGAAACCCTGTCTCAAACAAACAAACCAACAAAACAAAAAAAGACTTAAGCTCCTAGCTACTCTCGTGGCCATGCCTGCTTACCTGACATCATGCTCCCTGCCATGAGGATTATGGACTCACTCTACAACTGTAAACAAGCCCTCAATTAAATGTTTTCTTTAATAAATTGCCTAAGTCATGGCATCTCATACAATAGAAAATTAGCTAAGACACCATCACAACTCCAGTCTTTGTCAACTTAGCACATTACTACTAAGCCACAACTGTCCTCTACTAAGGCCAGGCTCATGGCCATCTCGTAATGCAAAATGCATTTATCCCAACATCAAAAGTCCCCACGATCTTTAACAATTTCAGTAGTGGGGGCTGGAGAGATGGCTCAGCAGCTAAGTGGCTGTTGCTCTTCCAGAGGCTTGAGTTTGGCTTCTAACACCCATGGTGGACAGCTTATACCACCTCTAACTCCAGCTCCAGAGGATCTCATGTCCTCTTCTGGTCTCTACCAGCACCTATAGTCAGATGCACATACCCCCAACACACACACATAAAATAGATCATAAAAAAATAAAGACACGAGGCCAGCCTGGTCTACAAAGTAAGTCCAGGACAGCCAAGGCTACACAGAGAAACCTTGTGTCAAAAAACAAAAAATAAAAACACACATTTCTTTTTTTTTTTTTTTTTTTTTAACAAATCTAGCATTGTAGGGTTGGAGAGATGGCTTAGTGGTTAAAAGCACTGACTGCTATTCCAGAGGGCCTGAGTTCAACTCCCAGCACCCACCTGACAGTTCACAGCTGTCTGTAACTCCAAGGTCTGACATCACAAACATACTTGCAGCCAAAACACCAATGCACATTAAAAAAAAAAAAAAAAAAAGCTGGGCATGGTGGCGTATGCCTTTAATCCCAGCACTTGGGAGGCAGAGGCAGATGGATCGCTGTGAGTTCGAGGCCACCCTGGTCTACAAAGAGAGTCCAGGACAGCCAAAGCTACACAGAGAAACCCTGTCTTGAAACCCCCCCCCAAAAAAATCCAGCATTGTTTGGAAGTCATCCGAAACTGAAGACAATCTCGTAACTGTGAGCTTCTACAAAACCAGAAACAAATTACATCCTTCCAAAATGCAATGACATAGAATAAACATTTCCATTCCAAAATGGAAGAATGGGAACATAGCAAGAAATGATTAAATTAAAAGCCAAACCGAAACCCCATATGGAAAACACTAAATTGTGTAGCTCCGTGTCTGGCATCTTGGCCTTATGATGAAACCATCTAGGCTGCAAAGGCCTGGGTGGCCCCTCCCCTCCACTGTTGCCGCCTTTGGCATGCACAGCCTCTCTGTTCAGCTGACTCCACTTTATGCCTCCATCTTATCAGGTCCTGGCATCTCCAGCATCTTACAGTCTCCATCGCAATTTAGGCTTCACCTTGACAGTGCTTCTCAGAGACCTCTGAGAGGCTCCTTGCAGGGACTTCAAGCATGCCTCACATTGCTGGGCCTCAGTGTCTCTCTGGAGCTTCAAGTGAAAGCGATCAATGTTGGCTCAGGACCTCCAAGGCCAAGTTCTCAGCACAGAGATGTATTTGCCCCATATGAACAAGGGACAGGGAATAAGAGGCAAAGACAGGAGACAGAGGATGAGGGAGAAGGGGGAAGGAAACAAGAGAGAGGAGGAGGGATATTTGTCCCAGAGGGAGGGACAAAGGACTGCCTCTGGATGGAGAGGAGACAGATGTGGCCCAAGGTGAATGGTGATTTATAAAGGTAAAATGGAAAATCCTATGTTAAGATGAGGCGTTTTTGGTTTTTGTTTTGTTTTTGTTTGTTTGTTTGTTTGTTTGTTTTGAGACAGGGTTTCTCTGTGTAGCCCTGGCTGTCCTGGACTATCTTTGTAAACCAGGCTGGCCTCGAACTCACAGCGATCCACCTACCTCTGCCTCCTGGGTGCTGGGCAGAATGAGGCATTTAATTTTACTTGGGCATGTTAATTAGGTGAGCCAAAGGGGGCTTTTGATTGCTGGACTTCAATATACTGATAACTGGACCTTGGTCGTTAGCCTCAGGAGGAGCAAGTGGCCAAATAAGGGACTCCATGGTCCCCCTTAAGCTTGCATCCCTTATACTGTTAAAGCCAGCAGCTCCACACAGACAGTGCTGCCAGGTCAGGATGGAGCCTACCCCGATGGACTGCACCGGTCGCAGCCTCTGTGTGCCGTTCACTCTGCTGAGACACTTTGTGAGCAGAGAACCCCTGTAGATAGATGCATTTCTTTTTATGGTCTATTTGTGTTCAATTAAATTTGCATTTTTCACCCATTTAGAGCCTCGGTGGTAAAAATCTTGCATTCAGGACGCTTTTCCTACTGTCCCAGTATAAAACAGATTTCTCTTTAGCACCTTACGGCCTCTTTTTGAGCACACACCTGGACCTCGACTCAAACTTCCTTACCAAACTGCACATTTATTTTGTATCTTTATGGTGAATTTTCTGCCCCTTATCAATGTAGACCTAGATAGGTGCAGTAAACAATAGCCCCGTAAGAGACTTTACACTAAAGCTTCTTTTTTAAAATTTTATTTATTTATCTTATGTATATTTGAGAGCTCTATCTGCATGTACACCTGCAGGCCAGAAGAGGACACTGGATCACATTATAGATGGTTGTGAGCCACCATGTGGTTGCTGGGAATTGAACTCAGGACCTCTGGAAGAGCAAGACAGTTCTCTTAACCCCTGAGCCATCTCTCCAGCCCCAAAAGTTTCCTTTTGTGTGCAAAATCTAGAGGAGCCTGGGGAGTGATCCTGGGTGCCTCTCTGTCAACAGTGACTTAACCCAGGTTGCCATCACTTTATAGCTGTATCACCATGGAAATTAGTCTCCCCAGGTTGCCGCAACAGGGAATGGGCAAGAGCAGGAAGAAGCATTGTGTGACACTGTTTCCAGGGGAAGTAAACACCTACTCACTCCAGATTGGGAACCAGCAACACACCAAAGCAAGGCTCCCACTAAGTCCTGCTTGGTGAATCAATGACCTTTATTAGGGTTACTTGGAAGACTATGTGTAAGGGGTTACTTACAGAAGCAGAAATGATTCAAAGATAGCTGCATCACCTAGGCGCCACACCAGCATGAGTGACAGCTCATGAAAGCTGAGAACCTGGACCACGCCACAGAGCCTGCTGGAGACTGGAGAGCGTCCTTTCCAGGCAGCTCTGTTGACTGGTCTGAGTCTGTTGCTGGAGGCTCAGTTGATCTCTGCTCCTTCCAGGTGTCTCTGCGTGTATGAGAGTCTTCTTGGTAGCTTGTCTCATGTGCTCTCAGCAGTACTTACAGTTTATATATGCTTGGGGAAGGAAGAGTTCCATGAATCTAGTCAGTTTCAGGAACTTCCTGAGCTTCCCTGAGGAATAGGATGTTTTACCTCCCTTTGCAGTGGTTCTTAGTCACTTCCTAATGCTGTGACCCTTCAATACAGCTCCTTATGTTGTCGTGACCACCCTCCCAAACATAAAATTATTTTTGTTGCTACTTCATAACAATAATTTTGCTACTGTTATTAGTTGTAATGTAAATATCTGTGTTTTCTTATGGTTTTATGTGACCTGTGAAAAGGTCATTTGACCCTAATGGGGTCGTAACCCACAGGTAGAAAACCTCTGCTTTAGAGCCTCTTAATTCACCTCTCTATAAACAAACTATCTTAACATATTAAAGCAGGGGACTAGAGAAATGACTCAGCGGTTAAGAGCACTGACTGCTCTTCCAGAGGTCCTGAGTTCAATTCCCAGTAACCATATGTTGGATCACAACTATCTATAATGTGATCTGATGCCTTCCCCTGGCATGCAGGTGTACATTCAGGCAGAGTTCTATATACATAATAATAAATAAATCTTTTTAAAATAAATGTTAAGGCAGACATAGTGATACACACCTTCAATCCCAGCACTCAGGAGGCAGAGGCAGGCAGAGCTCTGAGTTGGAAGCTAGCCTGGTCTACAGAGTGAGTTCCAGGACAGCCAGGGGCTACACAAAGAAACCCTGTTTTAAACCAAACCCCCATAGCTATGTGTATATGTTTCAGATATATATGTTTCACCTTCCTTTTCACATCATACGTCTTAATGAGCCTAACTTGAATGTGGAAGGTTTTTTGTTTTTTGTTGGTGGTGGTTTGGTTTTTTGAGACAGAGTTTCTCTGTGTAATAGCTCTAGCTGCCCTGGAACTCTCTCTGTAGACCAGGCTGGCCTCAAACTCATAGAGATCTGCCTGCCTCCGCCTTCCAAGTGCTGGGATTAAAGGTGTGCTGCACCATCACCGCCCGGCCAAGGGTGGAAGGTTTTAATTTCAGAGAAAGCTGCTACACAAAAGGAAGAGAACATTTCATTTCACTTTTTTTTTTCCAGAAAGTCCTATCACCTCAATCTAAGTCCAAGGCAGGCTAGAGAATTTTTTCTTCTTTGACACAGGGTTTTTTTTTTTTTTTTTTTTTTTTTTTTTTCCTGTAGCCCTAGTTCCTGGAACTCATCTGTAGACCAGGCCAGCCTCAGACTCAGAGATCTTCCATGGCCTGGGGAATTTTGAGTTGGGGAGGGTGCAGCGGTACACAAATGTTGAATCTCAGCCCTCCAGAGTTAGGCAGATTTCTGTAACTCCCAGGACAGCCTGGTCCAAGGCAGCCAAGGTTGCAGAGTGAAACCCTATCTCAAAAAAGGTGGATGTCTTTAATCCCAGCACTTGGGAGGCAAAGATAGATGGATCTCTGTGAGTTCAAGGCCAGCCTGGCCTACAAAGCCAGTTCAGGACAGCCAAGGCTACAAAGAGAAACCCTGTCTCAAAAAACCAAAAGAAAAAAAAAAAAAGAAAAGAAAAGAAAGAAATGACCACTGGGAGTCTCTCTCGCATCATAAATCTTAACACACTGATTTTGCAGAAGAGTAAATTGAGGCACAAACTGGCCAGATATTTTCCTCAAGTCATTCCTTCTGGTCTTAGTGTGCTGCTCCATGGCAGAGAAGATCAGAAATTCCACGGCTGTGCACATCTCCTGCCGCTGTGCACGTCTCCTGCCACTGTGCCATGGAAGATGCCTTGGCCAAAACAAACAACCCCTGGGGGTGGGTGGTCCTTAGCTACAATGATGCTAGGAGAAAGAGATGCAAACCCTTTGAAGGACGTGATTTAGATGTCCCATTTTAGGGCTGAGCACTCACTTTCTTTTTCTTTTTTTTCTTTTTTTGGTTTTTTGAGACAGGGTCTCTCTATGTAGCCTTAGCTGTCCTGGACTCGCTTTGTAGACCAAGCTGGCCTCAAACTCACAGTGATCCACCTGCCTTTGCCTCCTGAGGGCTGGGATTAAAGGCGTGCGCCACTACACCCAGCTTCACTTTCATTTTTGAGACAGTCTCACTGTGTAGCCTTGCTTAGCCTGGAACCTGTTATATAGACTGGGCTAGCCTGGCCCTGTCTCCTTAGTGCTAGGAATGTGCCCCTATGTGTGGCTTCACAGGCATTTATTCTCAGCATTGTAACCAGTTATAACCTTTGTATTATTTTTTAATATTTTTTATTTAATTTTTAAATTTATGTGTGTTGGTGTGAAGGTGTCAGATCTTGGAGTTACAGACAGTTGTGAGCTGCCATGTGGGTACTGGGACTTGAACCCAGGTCCTTTGGAAGAGCAGGCAGTGCTCTTAACCACTGAGCCATCTCTCCATCCCCCATAACCTCTGTATTAACTATCACTTATTTCAAAAAGAAGCTTCTTTGGCCAAGGCATGCTATAGTACTAGAGTAAGGGTATAAATATAAATATTTAGAAGGCAATTTGGCTGCATATCCATGTAGTTTAATATCAGTAGTGGGAGATGGACATGGTGGCACACGTCTTTAATCCTAGCACACGGGAGGTAGAGGCTGGCTGATCACTATGAGTTCGAGGCCAGCCTGGCCTTCAAAGTGAGTCCAGGACAGCCAAGGCTACACAGATATATCCAGTAGCAAAAAACAAACAAACAGGAGGCTGGAGAGTTGGCTCAGTGGTTAAGGGCACTGACTGCTCTTCCAGAGGACCCGGGTTCAAATCCCAGCACCCACATGGCAGCTCACAACTGTCTGTAACTCCAAGATCTGTCACTCTGACATAGACATACATGCAGGCAAAACACTAATGCAATAAAATAAGGGTAAATAAATGTTAAAAAAAAAAAAACCATATGCCCCGTTAAAAAAAGCAAAAAACAAACAAAACAAACACACACACACACACCTGTATCTCTAGGATCTGTAACTTCCACAGTTGTTTCTCTCAGGTTTACAGTACTAGGTCTGTATTTCATTCCAGAGAGTGACCTCAAATCCAACCAGAAAGCAAAGCATTCCAGTAGGAATATCTTGCTTGCCAGAATGGTATTGTAGCACATAGCATCAACAACAGCTGGGTAGGACCATCGATGCCTTGTACAGCACCTTCTGATGTTATGAACCCTAGCCAATGTGGCACAAGTTTCTAACTGAGTTCCAGCTTGATTTACTGCATACTGCATTACAAGTGTGTGGTCTCATCAGCAATAGTGACTTACCATCCAGTGACCACGATCGATGGCAATAATCTTGTTTTGGTAGCCCTGGCCCCACCATCCGTAGCCTAGTTTCACTTCTGTTGCTGTGATAAAACGTCCTGCCAAAAATCAACATACAGGGCAAATGGTTTATTTTAGTCTTTAAGGGTGATAGTCTGAAATAGCGGGGGAATCAGGGCAGCAGGATGCCACCCAGATGATCATATCACATCCCAGTCAAGGGCAGAGAGAAACAAATGCACGGCTGCTTTTAGTACTTAGTTCACTGTTTCCAGTCATCACAACTTCATTTTGGTGAACTCCGACCCTGCCACACTGTGCCTGGCCTTGGTTGCTCTCCATGATCCCTGCTGTTTTAATTGAAAATCCTGCTGGGTGGTGGTGGCACACACCTTTAATCCCAGCACTTGAGAGGCAGAGGCAGAGGCAGAGGCAGGTGGATCTCTGTGAGTTCCAGGCCAGCTGGACTACAGAGCGAGTTCCAGGACAAGCTGTTACACAGAGAAACCCTGTCTCGAAAAACCAAAAGAAAAAAGAAAAAAAAAAAAAAAAAAGGAAAAGAAAATCCCTGATAGTTTTATTTTACCAATAAAGACTCAGGAACCAGCCGATGTGAAAACCCTGCTAGCTCAGAGAGGCAGAGAAAGCACCCAGCTGGCCTTCCTACTCAGCTCACATCCCAGTGGAGAAGGCCCCAAAAGGCTAACTAGCTCAGCTGGCAGCCCAGGAGGAGAAGGACAAAAACCCAAGGCCAAAGTCTTGTGAGCTCAAAGGCTGAAAAGCCAAAGGCCTCAGAGCTGAGGAGCTCAAGAGCTAGAGAGCTAAGAGCCAAGCTAAAATTCTCAATTCAAAGTTCCTCCCACTGCTTAATCCCTGTCAGCTGGTTCCTTGCTCCGCCTCTTGACCTAGGGTTAACTTTATTAAATCCTGTGTACAGAAAGCTCTTGGATTAAAGGTGTGGTTAAGCTGGCTGAACCACACCTTAATTACCTGTTTACAATAAGCAGTTCTTAGATTAAAGGTGTGTTTAGGCTCAAAGAGAGGAAACACGGATTTACAGTTCAGTCTCAGGGATCACAATGGGACCAAGGGCAGGTTTCTTACAGTTCACAATCTCAGGGATCACAGTGAGATCAAATGTCCTGCCACAGACCCAAGCAGTCTCTGCCTTGAAAACCAGTTTACAATAGAGTGTGTGTGTGTGTGTGTGTGTGTGTGTGTGTGTGTGTGTGTGTGTGTGTGTGTGTGTGTTGAGGGGGTGGGGTTCTGCTGCCAGCTCAAGATATAGCTCCGCCCCCTTAGACCACACCTGAGGGAACACTTTGTTATTGTCCCAGGGCAATGAAAAGGTTTTCCTGAGATGCTGGTGATTTCTTCTTAATCAATTCCAACTGCTCTCTCAGTACCAGGCTCCTAGGATGAATGCCTAACTCTACTGTCTACAGTCACCTGCGTTTTAAGCCGTTTGGGGCCGTTTGTATTTCCACTGAGAGCTTGAGAATACCTGGCTCGGGACTTCCCCACAGCTAGATTATAGCTCTCTTATTTTATTCCTCACATTCCTTCTTCTTCCTCTTCTTCTTCTTCTTCTTCTTCGTTTTTTGTTTGTTTGTTTTTGCTTTTATTTTTTTGAGACAGGGTTTCTCTATATCCTTGGCTGCCCTGGACTCACTTTGTAGACTAGGCTGGCCTCGAATTCACAGCGATCCGCCTGACTCTGCCTCCCGAGTCTAGGACAGCCAAGGCTACATAGAGAAACTCTGTCGTGAAACCCCTTCCCCCCACAAAAAAACAACAACAACAACAAAAAACAAACACACACACACACACACAAAACCAAAACCAAAACAAAACCAAAAAAACCCACAAAAACAAAAACAAAAAAAACCCCTAAGAACATGTGTATAAAACAAGCCTGAATCATGTGATTCCAAAGGTGTAGAACACGCTGTCAAGTAAATCACAGCAGGAAAATGTCCCTATCCCAAGGAGACATTTATCCAGATACATAGGACCAGAAAAGAACTTTCTCTTGCTAAACTATAATTACTAAATGACATAAATATTGATGATCATAATTGTCAGTATAAACACAAAACATTCAAAATAAAGTATATTGAAAAGGGCAAGAGAAAAGAACTAGCACTGGACACGGAAGCACACCTCTATGATCTCAGCACTCAGGAGGCAAAAACTGGTAGATCTCTGTGAGTGCAAGGTCAGCCTGGTATACATATTGAGTTCTAGGCCAGATAGAGGTATATAGTGTGACCTGGTCTCACAAAGCAAAAAACTAACAATAGGCTGGAAAGGTGGGTATAAGTGCTTGTCACTAAGCCTCAAGACCTGAGCTTAATCCCTGTTGACTGCATGATGGAAGGAGAGAATTGATGCCTATAAGTTGTCCTACACTCACATACACACTGAATAAAAGCAGTTTTTTTAAAAAAAGATTTTATTTATTTATTATTTATACAGTGTTCTGCCTGCATGTATGCCTGATTGCCAGAAGAGGGCACCAGATCTCACTATAGGTGGTTGTGAGCCACCATGTGGTTACCGGGACTTGAACTGAGGACCTTTGGAAGAAAAGCCAGTGCTCTTAACCTCTGAGCCATCTCTCCAGCCCTAAAAGCAGTTTTTAAAATAATGATGTGCCGGGTGTGGTGGCACACCCCTTTAATTCCAGCACTCAGGAGGCAGAGGCAGGCGTATTGCTGTGAGTTCGAGGACAGCCTGAACTACAAAGTGAGCCCAGGACAGTCAAGGCTACACAGAGAGACCCTGTGTCAAAAAAAAAAAAAAAAAAAAAAAAAGGAATGATGTATTATTTTATTTATATCTGTATCAATACTTTCCTATTGCTGTGCCAAACATCATGATCCAGGCAACTGACAAAAGAAAGGGATTTGGCTCATGGTTTCCAAGGGTTAGAGTCCACAGTAGTGGAACAAAGGCAGAACAGCAGGGATGGCTGAGAGCTCACATCTTGATCCACAGCAGGAGACAGAGAGCATACTGAGAAGGGTGAGAGTCTTTGAAACCTCAAAGCCTGTCCCCCAATGACACGCCTCCTTCAACAAGGCCACACCTCCCACCCCCTCCCAAACAGTCCCACCAACTGGAGACCAAGTATTTAAACATATGGGCTAGGGGGGGGTCATTCTCATTCAAAGGACTGCGATGTATATATGTTTGTGCCTGTGTAAACTTATCTACACCATGTTTTTGTAGGTGTCTGAAGTGGCCAGAGGGCATAGGATCCCCTGGAAATGAGTTACAGGCAGTTGTGAATTGCCCAAAGTAGGAACCAAACCCTGGTTCTCTAGGAGAGCTGTCAATGGCTCTTAATCACTGGGTCATCTCTCCGACTTCACGTGGTGGGCAGCCTGGATTCTCATGGCCATGGGCACGCAGTGATGCAGCCATGTGGGCCTACAGTCCTGCCTGGGATGGTAGTGGGACTGGATCCTCTTAGAAATGTTGTTCTCACAGGTGTGACAGGTAGGAATAGTGACTTTTTGGGAGCCAGTTCTTGCTGGAACAGTGGGTTGGACTGAAGCCTCTGGGGCCCACATTTCTGCAGAGAGGGCTGGAGGGGTCGAAGAGAGGCGCTGGAGCTTCACCAATATGCAGGTCTCACCAAGGTGGTAGGTGGACTATGTGATCTTGGCTATATGATTCTTTCTGGAGTGTTAAGCTCATGCGAAACTGGAGTGTTTCCGGAGTGTTAAGTTCAGGTAAAACCACCTGAACACATAGCTCTTCTGAAGGCTGGAGCCTCCTGGGAACACTGTACTACATGCCCAGTTCTCTTATTTTTTTTTTTTTTCAAATCACATGTGTGCAGAAATACATCACAGTTGTTTCAGTTTTCCTTTCAAAACACTGAACATCAAGAAAACAAATAACAACAACAACAACAAAGAAAACAATGCTGGGCGTGATGGTGCATGCCTTTAATCCCAGAACTCAGGGAGGCAGAGGCAGGTGGATCAGTGTGAGTTCGAGGCCAGCCTTGTCTACCAAGTGAGTCCAGGGCGGCCAAAGCTACACAAGAAACCTTGTTTCAAAAACCAAACCAAAAAGAAAACAAATAACCCAGTTAAATATGGGGTGCAGAACTAAGCAGAGAGTTCTCAAGCGATGATATAAAAAAGACTTTTTAAACATTTAAAAAATGTACAATATCCCTACATCAGGGAAATATATATTAAAATGACACACACACACACACACACACACACACACACACACACACACATATATATATATTTTTTTTTTTTTTTTTTTTTTTTTTTTTTGAGACAGAGTTTCTCTGTGTAACAGAGCCCTGGCTGTCCTGGATCTTGCTTTTAGATCAGGCTGGCCTGGAACTCACAAAGATCTACCTGCCTCTGCCTCCTGAGTACTGGGATTAATTAAAGGCATGCGTCACCATGCCCAGCCCTACTTAGAGATTTTTATTTTACCCCAGTCAGAATGGTCAAGATCAATAAAACAAATGACAGCTCACGCTGACAAGGATGCCAGGAAAAGGAACTACGTATTCAGTGCTGGTAGAAGTGCAAACTGACATAGCCACAGTAGAAAGTAGTATAGAGGTTCCTCAAATAGCTGAAAATCTATTTACCTCAAAATCCAGCTGGACTATTTTTGGCATATACCCAAAGTGTGCTGCTACATCTTACTACAGTGATATTTGCTCATCCATGTTCATTGCTGCTGTATTTATAACGCCCTGAAATTGGAACCAGCCCGGACGTCCATGAGCTGGTGAGTAGATAATGAAAATATGGTACATTTACAAAATAGAATATTAGAAAGTGGGTAAGAAAAACAAAATTAGCTGGGCAAGGTGGCACACCTTGTAATCCCAGAATTCAGAAGGCAGAGGCAGGTGGATCTCTGTGAGTTCAAGGTCAGCCTGGTCTACAAAGTGAGTCCAGGACAGCCAGGACTACAAGAGAAACCCTGTTTTGAAAACAACAATAACAACCCCCAAAACAAAAGACAAACAAACAACAAAACAAAATTATAAAATCTTCAGGTCAAACCAGGCATGGTGGCACATGTCTTTAATCCCAGCACTCAGGAGGCAAAGGCACGTGGATCTCTGTGAGTTTGAGGCCAGTCTGGTCTACAAGGGAGTCCAGGACAGCCAAGGCTACCCAGAGAAACCCTTTCTCAAAAAAACAAAAACAGGGCTGGAGAGATGGCTCAGAGGTTAAGAGCACTGCCTGCTCTTCTGAAGGTTCTGAGTTCAATTCCCAGCAACCACATGATGGTTCATAGCCATCTACGATTAAATCTGGTGCTCTCTTCTGGCCTGCAGGTGTAACATGCGGGCAGAATACTGTATATCGAATAAAGAAATCTTAAAAAAAAAAAACAAAACAAAACAAACAAACAAACAAAAACCCAAAACCAAACAAGCAAAATATTCAGGTCAATAATCCTGAGTGAAGTAACCCAGATCCAAGATATCAAATATACATTTTCTCTTATATGCCAATGTTTGAGCTTTCAATAAATGTGTTTCAATCTGAATAACCAACCATACATGTGTCTACTGAGGCCTTCTGGTGGGAAACTAGAAGGATTTAATGGGGAGGGAGATGAGAGGGCAGGGTAAAAGAGGGAATATGGGGAGGGACAATGAACACTAAAGGCTTTTTGAAGAAACATAGGGAGCCAGGCATGGTGGTACCTAACTCCAACCGCAGCAATCAGGAGGCAGAGGCAGAGGGAAATCTCTGTGAACTTGAGGCTAGCCTGGTCTACAAAGTGAGTTAAGGACAGCCAGCTCAACAGAGAGAAACCCTATCTTGAAAAATCAATCAATCAAAACAAACAACAACAACAACAAAAACAGAAAAAAAAAAAACCACGTGGAAATCTACTATTGTAGAAGCTTCCTAAAATACATACATATAGGAAAGGAATTTATTTTATTGTATTTTATTTTGAGACAGGGGTTCTCTGTGTAGCCCTGGCAGGTGTGCGCCACTGCGCCCAGCTTATGAAAGGAATTTTACTGGAATAACCATATAATAGGGGTGACAACGCCCCAATCAGACATCTCTTGTCACCGAGTAAAGCCTTCAGTGCCAGGAACGGGTTACATCTTGTTGAGTCATTAGCCCAGGGTGCCACGGACACACTAGAGTCTTCACCAGCTACTGATTAGCATTTGTGGTGCTGGAAGGGGCTCTGCACACTGACAGAGGAGAAGAGCACTGGTTGGTGTAGCCCAGCTACCAATTCTAAGAGCTACAACAGTGATAGATGCGGGTTTAATAGTGCAACTGTTGGGTTTGGGGTGGAAGCTGAGAAAACTCACTTCAGATACAGAAGCTTAGAACGAAAGCACGGAGAGATGGCGAGTTCGGGATCTGAACTGAGCCCACGATGGGAGGGAGGCTGCGTTGTCTATTTAAAGGGTGAAAACTGCAATTAGCTCATACAGGGGGGCGGATGGTGGAACAGGGTGGTCAGCTCTGACTCAAGTTATCTTGCTAACAAGCAGTTCTAACTGACCTTTAGTTTGATTGGTCACGAGATAAGTGAGGCGGTGCTTAGGGCACATCCAACATGTAACCGAGTGTGTAGATAGCAAAGGATGCATCGTGACACCACTGCATCATGGATAACAGGGTGTATACAGAGTGTAGCTTAGCATAAGCTCAGCTCGAGCCTCTGGCAGGGAGTTTTCTCAGAGTTGGTGGACTTTGGGATGGAGTTAGGCTGTTCCTAACAAAATAGATGGAGTCTGACAGCTTCAGTGCAAATGTTAGGAGAGGAACCAACCACTTTTTGATTGGATTTAAGGGCTACTCCCTGAAAAGGAACCCATGCCTGACACTGCTAAAGTAGCCTAGAAGCTGAGACTAGACAGGTTGTGGGGTGAGGAGAAAAACAAATACTATTATTCTGCTAAAAGGACATAGCAATAAAAATGACTCTTAATGACATATGGCCATAGTCACAGACCAGTACATCCCGCAACCCTCATCAGAATAGCTTTTCTTTGCAGTAGATAATCATTAACACAGGGACCCACAACTGAAAATATGCAGAGAGTGAGAGACTTTGGAGTACTCAGTCCTAAATGAGATGTCTTCATCAAATTTCTACCCTCAGGGCTCAGAGGGCTGTGTGGAAGAGAAATTGATAGAAAGATTTAAGAGACAGAGGTGGTGGATGACTCTCTGAGGAAACAGCATCTTCCAGACACAACTGGACAGATAGATGCACATACAAACTCACAGAGACTGTTACAGCACTCACAAGGTCTGGATAGGTTCAAATGGGACAAAAATCCCAGGACAGAAGAGGGATACAAAGTTTCACTCCCAACCAAGAATACATTTGCTTTTGATACTTGCTAAAAAGTGGGAAATCAGTTTTCTCCACTGGAATGTGGCTGGCCAAGCTCCAAGCCTAGGAGTAGTTAGCCATAACATAAGAGAGTCCATGGTTTGGCTTGGTTTTGTGAGGTTTGTTTGTTGGTTGGTTTGGCTTGGTTTTATAACTTTATTTTTATTTCATGTACATTGGTGTTTTGACTGTACGTGTGTCTGTGTGAGGGTGTCAGATCCCCTGGAACATGAGTTACAGACAAATGTGAGCTGCCATGTGAGAACTGAACCCCAGTCTTCTGGAAGAGCAGTTGGTGCTCTTAACCTCTGAGCCATTTCTCCAGCCCCTTGTGAGAATTTGTTTTGTGTTTGTGTGTGTGTGTGTGTGTGTGTGTGTGTGTGCTCTTTGTTCTGTTGTTTGTTGGTTTGTTGTTTTTTGAACAGGGTTTCTCGAGTATAACCTTGGCTGTACTAGAACTCACTCTGTAGACCAGGCTGGCCTCAAACTGAGAGAACTGCCTGCCTCTGCCTCAGGAGTGCTGGCTTTAAAGGTGTGTGCCAGGACGTGTGCTTGGATTGTTTTGTTATCTCTTCTTATTTATTTAATTTTTAAATTTCTTTTCTTTCTTTCTTTCTTTTTTTGGAGTGGAGTTGGGGAAGAGGAAAAACATGCTCAAACATACTGTATGAAAATCTTTTAAAGCCAGGCAAGGTGGTGCATGCCTGTAATCCCAGCACTTGGGGAGGCAGAGGCAGGTGTATCTCTGTGAGTTTGAGGCCAGCCTGGTCTACAAAGTGAGTCGTGGACAGCCAAGGCTACACAGAGAGACCCTGTCTCAAAAACCAACCAACCAACCAACCAACCAACCAACCAACCACAACAAAACGAACTTTTAAAGGTTTACTTTTTATTATGTTATGTCTATGGGTGTTTTGCCTTAGTGTATGTTTGAGTAGCACATATGGACAGTGCTCACGGGGGCCCGAAGGGGACATTAGAGCCCCTAGAACTAGAATTGGGATGGTCGTGAGCCACAACGTGAGTGCTGGGACCCAAACCCAGACTCTCTGCAAGATCATCAAGTGCTTTCCCCTGATGCCCTGTCACTCCCCCACCACAGCAGCTCAGGCTGTTCTTACTTTATATTTTTGGTCTCCTTCTTATTTTGCTTTTTGTGTATTTATAAATTCTCAGGAATTGTTTGGGATTCAGGTCAGATTTTTGTCTCTGTGTGTTTGAGACGCCGTCTTGTTATGTATCTCTGGCTGGTCTTACACAGTACCCTGGACTAGCCTTGAACTTGTGATTCCTCCTGCCTCTCTGGCTCCTGAGTGCTAGGATTACAGGCGTGCACCACCATGCCTTAGATCAGTTATTTTGTAACAGTGATGGAAAAAAAACCAATAAACACATGGGTCGATACCTTCTTCTAAGGAAACCCTCATCCAGGGCCTAAAACTCTACTTATATTCATATTGAAAGTGACATGCAAACGGTGGTCCTACCATCCCTCTCCCACCGGAAGTCCTCTCACCAGAAGACAGGCGTGGGTGACGCTTTGCCAAACTGTGTGATGTGCTTACTCCTGCCCTCAGCCCAAACTGATACCTGGTGTCGCATGTAGACCACAGACGGGGTCAATGCCTGGGAGCACTGGACCTCTACACTCAGGGCTTCTGTGTCAGTTTCCTTGCCACTCTGACCAAAACAGCTGACAAGAAGCAACTCTAGGGAGAGAGGATTTCTTCTGGCCCACAGAGGTGTGGTGGGGGCGGGGCAGCTTGCAGTTGTGGAAGGAGCCTGAGGATGTTTGTTTATATTTCTGTGGATCAGGAAGCAGGATATGTTGGGACTCTTCTAGAGTTTTCCTTTCTCCTTTTTCATTCAGTCAGGGACCTCAGATCATGGCATGGCACCATCCGTTTTCAGGCCCTGTTTTCCCTCCTTAATCTTAGGAAACACCCTTACAGAAATTCTGAAAGGTAAGCCTCACTAATGCCCTAGGGGACACATCTTCCTCCTCCACGTCTGCCACGGCCACCTCCTGTTACTGCTTTTCCTCTTTCTCTCCTCCTTCTCTTCTTTTTAGAGATTTATTTATTTATTAGATCACATTACAGATGGTTGTGAGCCACCATGTGGTTTCTGGGAATTGAACTCAGGACCTCTGGAAGAACAGTCAGTGCTCTTAACCGCTGAGCCATCTCTCCAGCCCCTCCTAGCTCCCTCCTCCTTCTTTTTCTTTTTTGGTTTTGCAAGACAGGGTTTCTCTGTGTAGCCTTGGCTGTCCTAGACTTGCTTCATAGACCAAGCTGGCCTCAAACTCACAATGATCCGCCTGCCTCTGCCTCCTGAGTCTTCTTTTCTTTAAGCTAGGAGCAATTTAGGCAGCCCTGGCTGGCCTATAATTTACTATGTAGATCAGGCAGACCTCACTGAGATCCATCTGTCTCTGCCTCCCAAGTGCTGAGATTAAAGAATGTGCCTGTTCCCATGCCCAGAATTGGGGCATATCCTAGTTCTCCCAACTTGACAATCTAAGCATCGGGACTCCCACCAACAAAAGCAACTCAGCCATAAGGTGTTGAATGCTCCTGACAGGAAAATAAAAAGTTGATAGTGGAAGAATGCACTGTAGTCAACAAATAACCTAAACATGACTATATCTGTGGAGTTCCAGAACAGGGAAAGACTAAAATATAAAACCAAGATGATATTGAAGAGTAGGCATGTTTTTTCAGGACATACAGTCACCAAAGCGACATGGTAGGAAGCAGAAAGTAGAGAGTAAAGCAGGCATTTTATATTTACAAAGAATAATGTTAGAGGGGCTAGAGTGAGCTCAGCTGTTAAAGAGCACTGTTTATTCTTCCCGGGACATAGTGGCTCACAACCATCTGTAACTCCATTCCTCAGAGGATCTGACCTTTTCTGACCTTCACAGGCACCAGGCACAAATAATACATAGGCATGATGCAGGCAAAACACCCATGCACATAAAATACAGGGGAAAAAAAAAAATAGCCGAGCTTGGTGGCAAATGCCTGTAATCCCAGCACTCGGAGAGGCGGAGACAGTTAGCTCTCTGTGAGTTCGAGGCCAGCCTGATCTACAAATCGAGTCCAGTACAGCCAAGGCTACACAGAGAAACCTTTCTGGGTGGGGGGGACCGCCACAAAGAATTCCAACCTTTTACTTTCCTCTACCTACTAAAAATTTTCCTTGCACAAAGCCCCCACCTTCTCTGCTTTCCAAACCTGATGATCTGTAGCAGGCAACACCTTACCCTCTTCTTTTGTTTACTTTGGGCTGATTCTCTTAAAACTAGTCAATCAGGAAAGGTGGCCCCAGGCAATAGGAAAAAGACACAGTCATCATCTGCCTTGGGATAGAAAGTAAATGAACCTCCTGCCCTACTGTACTTGCTAGCCTGGTTAATTTATATTCACAAAAGTAAATTGCCTTGCTCAGCTACTTTTGCTATTTGTGTGTCTTTGTGCAATATGTAGAATGTTTGTTTCCGACAGCATTGCTACAGGGGGTCGAGACAGAATAGAAGTCCTTGTGCATAAGTAAGTGTGCAGCAGTATGAGATGACTAGGCAAGGCAGTGCTAAGTGCGCATTGATGGAGAGCCAGTGGGCATGGGCCTGCAGCAGTGGGGGGTGTTGAAGGCTCTGAACTCATCCGTATGAGAGCAGAGCAGGGTCTGGACACAGATGGAGTGCCGCACAGTCCTGGAAGAGTTTTGGGCCGTATCTATTATTTGGCTGCAAGTGGACCGTAAGTACAACTCATAGAAATAAAGACAAGAGCTGGAGCTGGCTCATTGAGTTCCACGCTCAAGACCCAAGTAGCAGTGGTGGCGCACACCTTTAATCTCAGCACTCTGGAGGCAGAGGCAGGTGGATCTCCGCGACTTTGAGGTCAGCCTGATCTACAGAGCGAGGTCCAGGACAGCCAGGGCTACACAGAGAACCCCGTCTCGAAAAAACAAAACAAAGCAAACAAACGAAAACCAAACAACCAACCAAAACAAAACCAAGAAAAAAGAACTGAAGATAGCAAAGCCAGGGAGGGTGACAAACGAATGCATCTGTAACCAGTAAAAGGCAAATCTTAAATTTGAGGCCACACATAGCAAGAGCTCATCTGAAAGAAACAAATACAAAAAAAACAAAACAAAAAAACAAAAAAAAAAAACAAAACAACAATAAAACCCTAAAAGGCAGTGAGGATGCAGCTGGGTTGGTAAAGCGCTTTTCTAGTTCCGTTATCTCCACCACTGCATAAACCGGATACGGTGGCATATGCCTGTGATGCCCGCACTGGGGAGGTGAAGGCCGGAGGATTAGAATCTCAAAGTCTTTCTTGGCTACTCAGCAAGTTGAAGGTCAGCCTAGGCCATATGAAATCCTGTCTTAAATAAAAATAAATAACCAATAAAATTTTTTTTAAAAGGACCATGGAAACAGCTTAGTTGGTAAGAGTGCTCACTGCGCAAGCCTGAGGTTGTCAGTTCCATGGTGGACTTCCACACGCACACGCACACGCACACCGTTGGCACGTGCGCGCACACACTTCATACACAACACACAGAAAACAAAACAAAACAAAAATTAGAAAAGGGGGCGCATTTAACGCTGTGCCTGAGTTACCGCGAGAATAGTTAAGGAGCTAAAACGAAGAAAATCATAAAGGGAAGTTAGAAAACATGGAGCGCGCAGAACATTTTAGACAATGGCTACCTTTCCAGAGTCAAGGAAAAGGTAGACCGCAGGCACAGGAACCCCAGCAGGGTCGGAACTAGTAAAATCTCGCCACGCCCACATCAGGACACACCTGAGGTGACCCAGACTGCCAGAAGTGGGCGGGTACAGGTGAGAGCAAAACGGTCGGCTAGTGCGGCACCGGGGGCGGGGCCTCCGACAGAGGCCAGGCTCACCCTTGGTTCCCGAGGGGCTGCGCGGGGTGGCGCAGGCGCATTGCAGCCTCGCGGGCGGCGCCCCCTGGCGGTGCCAGCTTCTTCGCGGGGGCGGAGTCGGAGGCGGGGGGTTGCGCTTGGTGACGGGGGACGCGCGGCCGCAGCGCACTGGACCAGCGGCAGAGACCCAGGACGAGGAGCGCTGGCTGCGGCGGCAACGGCGGCCGGGAGCCGCCGGGAGCTGGGGCGCAGCGTGCGGTCGGTGATGAGGGGCTGTGGCGGCGCCCCGGGAGCAGGGCCCGCTGGTGAGAGCGCGGGCGGTGGGCGGCGCGGGCCGGGAAGATGGCGGAGAGGCCTCGCTGCGGCCCCACGGCCTGGCCCGGGCGGAGGCCCCCAGCCGGGTCGTGCTAGGAATCGGGGCCCCAGGTGACACGATCGGGGAGGGTCCGCGCGAGGACGCCGCGGCCCAGGGCCAGGGAGTGTGAAGGCCAGCTTGCGTGTGAGAAGGGGCTCGAGGGTGGGTGTGAGAATGCCCGTGGTCTGCACGCGTTCCTGGCCTTTGGATGGGCGTGAGTGCGTGTGTGTTCCCTACCCAAGATAGTTGTGTGAGAACCCTTTGCTTGAGGTGGTTGGGATTGTGATGGACCTGACGGTGGGCGTGAGATGTGAAGGTGCCTGGTCTGCAGACAGGTGTGTGGAGTCGGCCCGAGGACAGGTGTGCGTGCGTTATGTCTGTGTCCAGGCCCAGAGCCGGTATGCTTGTGCCCTTCCTGCACGGTGCACTCTGTCCGTTTGCTCAGTGTAGTCGGGGTAGTGAGAGATGGTGCTTGCCGGGCGAGGATCTTGCGGGCCAGGCTTTGTCCGTGAAGCCCGGGAGTCGGTGGGCGTCTCTTGGTCGGGTCGTGGCTTGCTTTGCGCGTGGTGCGCCCCGGCTTCGCGGCAGGGCCTCTGCGGCAGGCTCGGGTGGTCCTTTACTCGGCCTTCCAGACTTGGAACTCCCTGGGCGCCTGCTGTTGGCAGGCATGGGGTGGGTGGGGGCTGTGAGCCGGCAGGCTGTGCGTCCCGGCCAGGCTGTCTTTATTTTAAAACGTGCTGCCCGCTTCGGGCGCGGCAGCTGTGGGTGTGTTCCATGCTGCTGCTCACCGCAGCTGCTGTGGGCGCTACGCAACCTTCAGCCGCAAAAATGCGGTTGGGCCCCCTCCCCCCCGCTTCGGTGTTGTTCTGGTTGGCCAGGCCTCCAGTGACCTCTGCAGAAAAACGTACAGTTGCAAGGCTTCAGTTCCTCCCGCGGTGCAGACAATACGGACGTTTGTCTTTGGGAGCGAGGGAGGGCAATTGAGCACTGCGTCCAGGGCGCAGTCTGTAAACAGCAGGTGGTTTTGTCCGCGGCTCCCCTTTTTACAACGAGCGTGGGGGAAGGGAATTAGGAGGAGAGGTGTGACTGGATAGTCCGGAGAGCCGGTCTTTAAGGGATTGTGAGAGCCTAGGAGGGAATGGAAAGGTGGCTCCTTCCAGCTCGCCTTCTAATCAGCTGTCTTGCAGGAGCCTGGTTCTGGAGCCAGACTGACCGCCCTTGAGTCATGACTCCTCCTTTACTGGCTTTGTGGTATTAGGTAAGGTCTCTTTGCCTTTGGTTTCTTGGCTGTAAAATGGGTACACTAATAGTATTGGTCTCAGAATGCTGTTGTGAGGACTCTGACTCAAGACTTGTAAAAATTTCATGCCTGGAAGTTTGAGTGTTTGCCAGGAATTGTTCTTGCTACTAAGTTGCAGGCCATTAGGACTAGTTCTGGGTTGGATTGTGTGCTACAGAGGGCATAAGCTGAATATCTACGTACATCCATATATATAAAATATATATACATATATATATACATATATATATATATATATATATATTATATTTTTTTTTTTTTAAGACAGGGTTTTCCTATGTAGCTCAGGCAGGTTTCAAACTCATGATCTTGTCTGGCATGCACTGCCATGCTTGGCTTGAAACATGTTTGTGTGTGTGTGTGTGTGTGTGTGTGTATGTATGTGTACACCAGCACCAGCATGTAGAGGGCAGAGGATAACTTTTAGGAGTTGTTTCTCACCACTTACCATATGGATTTCAGGGACTGAACTCAGGTCAAAGTTCCTTTACACACTGAGCCATCTAGCTGGCTGGAAGCAAATCTTTATAAAAGTGAAAGAACCAATTTCATACCCTTAGATAAATTATTGCATAGATTTGCTTTAAAATTATTTTTGGAGAACCGGGCGTGGTGGCGCATGCCTTTAATCCCAGCACTCGGGAGGCAGAGGCAGGCGGATCGCTGTGAGTTCGAGGCAAGCCTGGTCTACAAAGTGAGTCCAGGATGGCCAAGGCTACACAGAGAAACCCTGTCTCGAAAAAAACAAAAAACAACAAAAAAAGTATTTTTGGAAAGCAAGCATCTCATGAGCCGCCACAGAGTACCCAGTACCCAGTGGGGGTAGATGAGATTGGTGTATGCAGCCTCTGAGTAAGTGTGAGTCAGGCCTACAGAGCCAGTATTATACCTCACAGTGTTACCCTTGAATTAAGAAAGGTAACTTGGTCCGGGCGTGGTGGCGCACACCTTTAATCCCAGCACTCGGGAGGCAGAGGCAGGTGGATCGCTGTGAGTTCGAGGCCAGCCTGATCTACAAAGAAGAGTCTAGGACAGCCAAGAGAAACCCTGTTTCCCCTCCCCCCAAAAAAAGAAAGGTAACTTGGGACTAGAGAGGCCGCTCAGTGGCTAAGAGCACTGGGTGGTCTTGCCGAGGACCTGGGTTCAATCACCAGCACCCATACGGTGGCTCACGTAACTCCAGATCTAGGGGACCCGACCCCTTCCTCTGACCTCCAGAGGCACCGCAAGCATGAACATGGCTCACAGACATACATGCCGGCAAAACACACACAAATAAAAACCACGAACAAATTAAATATATATTTAAAAAGAAGAAAGGTAGCTTATTAAACTAAACTTTGGTACTGAAGATAAAAGCCCACTGAGAGCTTGGTATCACTTGCTCAGTAACATGCCTTGTAAACTATTGGAAGAAGTTAGTGCAGGCTTTAAACAATGTGAGGGAGATTGCCATGTTTTCCAAGGAGGTAGTTTATCCAGTCATCACTTTCCTCTCCTTATTTCAGATTTACTCTTGAAAATGCTAAAATTTCATTTATACTCTGATAGAATTAAGTCAAGTCTTGAGTTTGTGGCACTGGAGGTGAGAATGTCTGCCTTTTAGGAGATGGTGTCCATCACTTGGGAGGTAAAAGTAGAGGAAATGAGGCCAACCTGAGTTATATGAATCACCTGAGTTACATGAGACCATGCTTTTAAGCAAAAGAAAAGGTAGTCCCATTTCATCCCTGCCTCTGCCGTATGTGTGCTGCGGCACACACAGACTCACAGGTCCTCGCCCAATTTCAGTCTGGCCATTCCGGTCTCTCCTTAGGTGTCCTGATGCCTTGATGCTATTGAGAAAAAAAAAAAATCCTTGGACTGTGTTGCTTATGCTGAAATATCCAGTTTTACTAGCAAAACCCCTTTTCTTTTTAATTTTAATTTTATTTTTAATTTTTTTAGCAAAATCCCCATTTCTACGGGATCTTACACACAATTTTCACAGTTGACCCTTCGGTACCCAATAAGGATGCTACAAGGCTTTGCTCATTGAAATAGACTAGGTGTGCAGGCAGGCACGTGCATGCGGAGACAGACTTGGTTACCACCTCATGAGACCCCTTTCCCATTGTTGCCTTTCTTGACGCCCCAGATAAAAATCTATACTCTTAAGTATTGACTTCTCTGAGGTTCCTATGCCACACTGTTCTGTCTCTTGTCGGCCCCTTGAGTTGCCCCCACCTTTATGTCCCAGGCCTTCCCTGTGCCCTGTAACAGACTGACCTGGACTTTGTCGTTGGGCAGCTTTTACCATCTTGCTAGGAAATTTCTCCTCACCTGGCTTGTAGCACTGCCCACGTCTGCTGCTACAGGGATGAAGACCTGAATCCCATGGCTGACATTGGGTGTGGGTGTGTCTTCCTGAATGCAAGCAAGTTAGGTATGCCCACTGTCCTGTTGGTCTCTGAAGTGTGGTAGTGACATAGTGAACTTTATTGGCCTCTGTTGTGGGCTATGGTGATGTGTGAGGATTGCTCTTCTATGCTCATTGTCTGGTGTTAAATGCTTACTAATCTTTTTACAGTGTGTATACTGAGAAGATCCTGGCATCATCTGTTTTGTTCCACTGGGTGGGGTGTATGTATGTGTATTTTGTTTTTTGATTCATTGTTTCGTACAGCATTTTTTGTTTTTGTTTTTGTTAGAAAAATCATAACAGTCAGCACTAGAAATATTTTTCAATATTCTATATAAATACTTCCCAAGCAATGCTTATTCATTAAACTGAACAGCTTATCTATGCGCAGTTACTTGTGTGCATGTCCATTTTAGTGCCAAAAACACAGAGCTTGGAAAGGAGAGGTCAGGCTTGGCTTGAGGATGTAGCTCAGTTGTAGAGTGTTTGCCTATGACCAAAGTTAACACCCCATAAAACCGGGTGTGGTGGCACATGCCTGTAATTTCAGCACTTTGGAGAGGTTGGAGGCAGGAAGATCTTAAGTTCAAGGTTATGCAGTGTTAAATAGCAAGTTTGAGGCCAGACTGAGTTATAATATGACATGTCATGTCAGATAGAGAAAAGAAATGAAAGAAGGCCAGAGAGACGCCTCAGCTGTAACAGCAGCTGCCACCAAACCTGATGACCTGACTTCATCCCTGAGTCCAATCTGGTAGAGAGAAAAAAAATGACTCTACAAGGTTGTCCTCTGATATTCACATGCATGTTGTGGCGTGTGCACCCACATATGTATATATACAAATAAATATAATTGAAAAAGAAAGAAAAGTAGAGCATCAGGATGGCTCCGCCTGCATGATGCAATGCTGATGGCCAGAGCTCAGTCCCTGGAACTCACGGAAAGGCGGGAGGAGAGACTCAGCTCTGGAAAGCTGATGTCTACACTTACGCCATGTACACACATCTTCCCCTTTGCCCCCTACATCTCTCCTCTCTCTTTCTCCTCTCTCTCCTCCCCCTTCTCTCTCTGTCTCTCTGTCTGTCTGTCTGTCTCCCCCGCCTCCTCCGACGTATAAAAGTGTCTGCCACCAAGCCTGATGACCTGAGTTCAATTCCCAAGCCCCACGTGGTGGAAGAACTGACTCCCAGATATCTTCTACCTTCCACCAGGTGCCTTGGTGTGCACGTGTCCACACATGCATACAGAAAATACATGAAGTTGGCAGGGCAGTGGAGGCACATGATTTTGATCCCAGCACCCAGGAGGCAGAGGCTGATAGGTGAGATGGAGGCCAGCCTGGTCTACGGAGCTAGTTTCAGAACAGTCAGGGACACACACACACACACACACACACACACACACACACACCTGTCTCAAAAAAACAAACCCCTCCAGGAGCAAGGGTACATGCTTGTAATTCCAGCACTCGGGAGGCAGAGCCAGGTGGATCTCTGTGAGTTTGAGGTCAGCCTGGTCTACATAGTGAATCCAGGACAGCCAAGTCTACACAGAGAAACCCTGTCTCAAAAACCAAAACCAAAAAAATTAAAAATTGTGCATTTGTGTGTTTGTGCGTGTTGGTATGTTTTTTGAAATAGTGTTTCTCTGTGTAGCCTTGGCTGTCCTGGATCCCACTCTGTAAACCAGGCTGGCCCCAAACTCACAGAGAGCTACCTACTTGCCTCTGACTCCCAAGTGCTGGGATCAAAGTCGTGTGTTATCACCTCCTGGCTCATTGGTATTTTTTTAAAAGACAGGTTCTTAGCCAATCATGGTAGTACACATCTTTAATCTCAGCACTCTGGAGGCAGAGACAGGTGGATCTCTGTGAATTTAAGGCCAACCTCGTCTACATAGAGAGATCCTGTCTCAGGAAAAAAACAAAAGCAACCAAACCCGACAGGTCTTTACTGTAGCACCGGCTGGCCTGAAACTCATGGATCTCTGCTGCTGTCCCTGTCTGTTGCTCAGTGCTGGGGTTAAAGGTATGCGTCACCATGTCTTCTCCTCTCATTAAATAAATAAAAATGTAATAGGAAAATAATAAAATAATTTTTTTTAGCTTCAGAGCTGGAGGGGTGGCCCAGTGGCTAAGGATTTGTTCTTCTGGAGTACCTGGGATTAGTTCCCAGCATCTGACTGGTAGTTTACAGCTGTCTGTAACTCTAGTTCCAAGGGATCTGATGCCCTTTTGTGGGCACTGGATATGTGTAGTGCACAGACACATGCAGGCAAAACATTGTACATATTAAACAAAACAAAACATTTTCAAAATGGGTCTTGTGAAATGGCGTAGGAAGTTGCTGCTAAGCCTGGTGACCCGAGTTCAGTGTCTGTATGGTGGAAATAGAGAACTGATTTTCAAAAGTTGTTCTCTGAACTCTGCATGCGTGTTCACACACGTACTCCTACACACACAGATGTGATCAATAACAGTAAGCTGGGAGTGGTGCTCCTGGTAGGCAGAGGCAGGCAGATCTCTGAGCTCCAGGCTAGGAATACATAGTGAGACACCTCTCAGAGAAAACCAAATCAGGGCTGGAGAGAGAACTCAGTCAGTGGCTGAGAGTATTGGCTGCTCTTCTGGAGGACCTGGGTTTGATTCCCAGTTCCCATATGGAGACTCACAGTCATCTGTAACTCCAGTTTCAGAGGATCTGATGCTCTTTTTTGGTTTCTTTGCAAACAGCACTATGTGGTGCAGAGATATATATGCAGGGAAAACATCTATACACATGAAATAAAAATAAGTAAAATCTCATACAGATAAAAAACCCAAACCCAAACCCACCACTAACAAAACTTAACAGAAAGAAAGGCCAGACTAGTTCTCTAGACTGGGGGTCAGAAGGTTAACTACAAGTGGACACTTCCTGTCTTTCCCCCACTACCCTGGTGTCTTTTGGCAGTAAAGTTTTTCTTTTTACATTTATTCATTTATTTGTTTTCATGTGTATGGTGTATATCTGTGTACCACTTGTGTGCCCGGGGCCCTCACAGGCCAGAGGAGGGCATTGGATCCCCTGGAACTGTTGTTACGATGTTTGTGAACTACCATGTGGGTGCTGGCATCAGAATCTGGGTCCTCTGGAAGAAGAGCCAATGCTCTTAACCATTGAGCCATCTCTGCAGCCCCTTGGCAATAAAGTTTTTTATTTTTGTTTTTTTTTTTTTTTTGGTTTTTCGAGACAGGGTTTCTCTGTGTAGCCTTGGCCATCCTGGACTCACTTTGTAGACCAGGCTGGCCTCGAACTCACAGCAATCCGCCTGCCTCTGCCTCCCGAGTGCTGGGATTAAAGGCGTGCGCCACCACGCCCGGCTTGGCAATAAAGTTTTATTGATAGTCAGATCTGTCCATTTTGTATTACTTTGGCAGAATTGAGTAGTCATGTTAGTTGTGTGGTTTGCAAAGCCTAAACTCTTTCTCTGGCATATGTTGTGGCTAATTTAGAAGTAGGGCCTAAGAAATGTTTATTATTAGCCCTATAATATTATTATGATGGTACTTTCTAACCCGCTATCAGTCAGTAAAAACACAGACACCTGTTATATCTTAAAAATAGGCTTGGCTCACCTGGGGCCCAATCCCATGCCATTGGCTTCTAATAATTTCTGTTGAGCTGCCTCCCATCCATAAACCCAAGTACTTGTTGATGTTCGTCATCTGGGCGAAATCCTCCATCCATGCCAGCCATGTGCTTCTCCACCTCGCCCATGGCACCAGCCTTTTCCCTGCACTTCCTGTCTTGGCTCCTTTTCACATCTCTCACTGCTTCCTCTCCCAAGAACCTCAGGCCAGCCTGTGAACCTTAGCCATGCCTGTCCCATTCGCCCTGCCTGGATGCGTTGTTGTTGTTGTTGTTGTTGTTTTAATTGGTCAAACAGGAATAAGCTCTTAGGCAAGGTTACAAACATTTTGGGATACACGAGTCTGCTCATTTGGGCAGCGAACAGACCAACCCCAACAGGCATATTTACAGAGCTGGTCTGCTCTAGAAATTTGAAGGGCAAATGATTGCAGGCCCTGCAGTGATGAGAGAAGGCTCAGGCAAGAGGTCCTTCATGGCCAGAGTTGAATGGGGGAAAAGTAAGGCTAGCATAACATTGTAGATAGATGCGTAGGTGTCCCTGGCCTTGGGTGGTAGAGCAGTCCATCGGCATGCAGGGGCCTCTGATGTTCTCAGACTCCTCACCTCCCTTTTTTCAGACCCTGTCACTGTGCTTTGGTGCCACAGTCTGGTTCAAGGCTAGCCTGGTCTCCAGAGTGAGTTCAAGGACAGCCAAGGCTACACAGAGTAACCCTGCCTCAAAAACAAAAAACCAAAAAACCAAGGAGATAGATACTGGGAGAACAGATGGCCAAAAGAAGGACAGAACTAAAGACATTAAGAGATAAAGCTGTTAGAGTGAGTTACTGAAGAAATAGGTACTGTATCTCAAGGAGAGTCCCCAGCCGCATTCATATGTTTGCAAAGCTGCCTAAAGCCTTGCTTAATTTTACATTATTCACCAGCAGGAACTTGTCACGTAAGTTACAGCACGTCCCCTTACTACGGAGTATCACCATGCAGCCATCTCATCACTGGAAGTGCACTGACACAGACCCTCCTGCTGACACAGGTGTAGGGCAAGGGTCCTGTGGTGGTGTGAATGAGCGGCCCCTGCAGATTCAGATACGTGAATGCTTAGTGAGTGCAGTGTTTGAAAGGATTATAGGAAATAGAAGGCGTGGCCTTGTTGGAAGAAGTGTGTCACTGGGGGTGGGCTTTGAGGTTTCAAAAGCCCATGCTAAACCCAGGCGTGAGTGCGCTCTCTCTCTCTCTCTCTCTCTCTCTCTCTTTCTATCTCCCCCCCACCCCATGATGTAAGCCTCTGAAATTGTAGGCAAGCCCTCAACTAAATACTTTCTTTTATAAGAGTTGCCTTGGATATGATGTCTCTCCACAGCAATAGAACAGTGACTAAGACTGGTCAGAGCCCTTTTCAAAAGGAAAGGGCAGGAAAAATGATTACACGCACACTTATGCGCTTTTAAAGTGTCTGTAGGAGAAGCTGGTCACCTGCCTCCAGGCTTCCAGGCTTCCAAAGGAAACCAGGTTTTACCAAGCACAAGCACCCGTCTACTTCTCCACCTCATGACTGCATTATAACAGAGCCCTGGTTGTCCTCAAACTCACAGTGATCCGCCAGCCTCTGCCTCCCGAGTGCTGGGATTAAAGGTGTGAGCCACCATGCCCACCTCCTCTTTGCATTTTAAATACGAAGATAAATAGTTGATCAGAGAGTTTCTCTACTGGAGTTGGAGAATTTTTAAAATTTTACTACTACTACTACTACTACTATTATTTTATGGTTAAGAAAGTAAAGAATGGTCCAGAGAGATACCTTGGCTGGTAAAATTACTTGCTGCCTTGTAGGAAGCACAGCTTAGAATAAGTATTGGAGAAACCAGGATTGCCAATCGCTTGGGCCTTTTCTTCAACGGAAGGAAATGAATGATACCTGTCACCAGGAATGCCAGAGTGAAAAGTGGCCAGTCAGCCTGGTTATTATTTGCTACTCTATTAGAAGCCAGCCTCCACCTGATCCCCAAACATCCTGAGCATGGTTAGGCCCTGACCCTGCAGTGACTAAACTCATCCCTATTAAAGAGGATCATGTACTTTGCATCCTCCACCAATAATATCCGTCCTTATGCTTGTCACAGGTCCTCCCTCTAGACGCTAGCCCTGCGATCTGCTTATCAACCAGTAGAATCCATTCTTATTGTAAAGGTCATAGGTCACAAGTTCTACTATGTTTAAATGTGCAAGAAAAGTAAACAACAAGGCCAGTCTCTGGAAGGTTGTGATCCAGTGTCTGTAAAGATGGCATTCTTCTGCCATGAGGCAGGGGTGTGTGTGTGTGTGTGTGTGTGTGTGTGTGTGTGTGTGTGTGTGTCTGTGTCTGTGTGTCTGTGCCTGTGTGTGTGTGTCTGTCTGTCTGATCCCTGGAACCCACACAGTGGAAAAAGAGAGCCAAAAATTGTCTTTTGACCAGTACTTACATGCTATAGCATGTACACACAGGTGGCTGCACATGCACACATTAAATAAATAAATGTAATAAAAGGTGAAAACACGCCGGGCGTGGTGGCACACACCTTTAATCCCAGCACGCGGGAGGCAGAGGCAGGCGGATCGCTGTGAGTTCGAGGCCAGCCTGGTCTACAAAGTGAGTCCAGGATGGCCAAGGCTACACAGAGAAACCCTGTCTTGAAAAACCAAAAAAAAAAAAAAAAAAAAAAAAGGTGAAAACACATTTACACAAAAAGTGGTCATAATAGTAACAGTAGTTGAAAGTGGAAAGACTCATAATGTCATAGCAAGGACTGTTATTTGGCAGTAGAAAGAAAGAGTTTAATCCCAGCACTCGGGAGGCAGAGGCAGGCGGATCCCTGTGAGTTCGAGGCCAGCCTGGTCTACAAAGTGAGTCCAGGATGGCCAAGGCTACACAGAGAAACCCTGTCTCGAAAAACAAAAACAAAACAAAACAAAAAAAAAAAAAAGAAAGAGTTAGTGATTCCTGTTATACACAAACCTTGAAAAGGCTATGCCAAAGCCCGGTCAACAGAGCAAGCTCCAGGACAGCCAGGGCTACACAGAGAAACCCTGGTTTTGTTTCTTTGTTTGTTGTTGCTGTTGTTTTGGTTTTTCAAGGCAGGGTTTCTCTTGTATAGTCCTGGTTGTCGTGGGCTCTCTTTGTAGACCAGGCTGGCCTTGAACTCACATTGATCCGCTTGCCTCTGCCTCTCAAGTGCTGGGATTAAAGGCCTGGCTTTCTTCCCCCCTCCCCCCAACTCTGGTTTCTAAAAGTTGAAAGGATAATGCTGTGCGGTACCAGAAACTCTCGCATGGGTTCTTTGTAGGGATGTGCATCTGCCCCAGGTGTGTCCTGGAAAAGCACAGGCTTCCTGCCCAAGGCCACTTTGGCCAAGCTTAGTCCTTGCTCAGGAGCAGAACCCAGAAGTGAAGGAGACAGTGCAGGCCTCAGCTGGGGACACAGGGTTACACTGTGCTCCCAGTCTGTGGTGGCATGGAGCAGTAGCCTGAGGTTTTAGGCTAACAGGCTTTTGTAGCCTAAGGTTGCAAAGTTTAGGCTGACTTCTCGGGAAGAGTAGTCTTGTTACAGAGGGCTGCTGGTGACTGAGTCTGAGCTGGTTAGCAGGCCCCAGAAGAGCACACCTCAAGTTGAGAGAAGAAGCCAGAATGTATGAAGTTTGCTCAGCAGCTTTTGTGTGAGTCCAGTGTGAGGAGAGAGCAGGTATTTGGGATTACAGGCATATGTCACCATGCCCAACTACACCTTTGTTTTTTTAAAGTTTCTTAAAACAGTTTTATTATATGTATGGATGCTTTTGCTGAATGTGTGACTGGGTACCACATTTATGCCTGATGCTCATGAAAGCCAGAAGAGGGTATTAGATCCTCTGAAACTGCAGTTACAGAAGACTGTGAGCTGCCATGTGGGTGCTGGGAATCAAACTTGGGCCCTCTGGAAGAGCAGCCAGTGGTCTTAAAGGCTGAGCCATCTCACCAGCTCATTTTTCTTTTTCTTTTTTTTCTTTTTTTTTTTTTTTTTTTACCAGCTCATTTTTCAAGTATGAGTTTTTAGATTCAAATTCAGGTCTTCATATTTGGATGGCAAGCACTTTACCAACTAAATTATCTCCTCAGAGAGGTTAGGGAGGAAGGAACTATGTATGGCAGACAACAGGAAGGAGCAGCTCACCCTAGATAGGGTGGAAGGAGTAATCAAGGGTGGGCAGTAGGAAGGGCAGAGTCACCCAGAGTGGCTGTGCTGTGATCTGTGAGGTAAGCAGGATGGGAATCTGCTAGAGGATCCAGGGTCAAAGCTGCTGATGATCTGGAAGAGAAGATTTGGAGATAGAAAGGAGAGGAGCAAAGCATGTTTAAGAGAAAACAGGACAGAAGTTATAGGTGGACAGTGAAGACGTTTCTTAAAGAGTGATGGCTGTAGCGGGGCAATAGTTCTGAGAGGGAAGGAAGTGGTAGAAGAGAGAATTCCTGACGCTCCTTTGGAATTACGTAGGTGGAGATTGTGTGCTGGTCATTCAGCCTGTGAGGGCTCTTAATGAAGATAAGAGTCAGAGAGGAAGCCGGGCGTGGTGGCGCACGCCTTTAATCCCAGCACTCGGGAGGCAGAGGCAGGTGGATCGCTGTGAGTTCAAAGCCAGCCTGGTCTACAAAGTGAGTCTAGGATGGCCAAGGCTACACAGAGAAACCCTGTCTCGAAAAACCAAAAAAAAAAAAAAAAAAAAAAAAAAAAAAAAAAGAGTCAGAGAGGATCTTTGGACGTAGAAAGAACGGCTGGTGTTGGTGGCGCACGCCTTTAACCCCAGTATTTGGGAGGCAGAAACAGGTGGGTCTCTGAGTAAGAGACCAGCCTGCTCTATAGAACGAGTTCCAGGACAGCCAGGGATACATGGGAAACCCTGTCTCAAAAAATAAAAACAAAACAAAATGAAAGTATGAAAAGGGCTGGGAAGAACATTGAGTAGCCTGAGACGTGATAGATATGGGGCTTGGAAGGGGAAGGGAAACTGTCCATTAATTTTCCTATGGTCGTATTTTACCGCAAGCATAGGAAGGGCAGCTCTGGATTAGCCAGAGATGCTGCTTTACATGTAAGTGTGCCCTGCATCCAGGGCACCATGAGGAAGAGGCCAAGAAGCTGGACACTGGGCTGTGTCTGTGTTGTCCAGGCCAGGGTTGGGGGGTAATGTTTAGATGGTGTTGGAGTATTGGAGTGGGTGGGATTTCACTTGCAGACGTTTGGGGTGGTGGATGTGGAGTGAGAAGATGGGTGTTTAATGCAGGAGTGATGATGGTGGCAGGACGCCCACACTTGGTTTGTACTGTAGTTTAGAGATTCATTTCCCTCTCTCCCTCCTTCTCTCTCCCTCTCTCCCCCCTTCTCTCTCCCTGTCTCTCTCCCTCTCTTCCTCCTTCTCTCTCCCTCTCTCTCCCTGTCTCTCTCCCTCTCTTCCTCTCTCTCCCTCTTCCCGTCTCTCTCTGAGACATGATCTCACTCTGTAGCTCTGGCTAACCCAGAACTCATTATGTAGATTTAACCTGGCTTCAAGTTCGCCAAGACCCACTTGGCTTTGCCTCCCCTGAATGCTGGCATTAAAAGTGTGCTCCACCACACTCGGTCCTCCAGATTGCATCTTGAGTGTCCTACAAGAGTTCTTGTGCAAAGGTTTGATCCTAAGAATGGCATTAGTAAAGAGATCCTTATGTCACTGGGAACATGTCTCCAAAGGGGATTGTGGGACTGTGACTCATCCAGTTCTTCTCTTTTGATTTCGAGCTTCTGGTGGGAGCAGTTTGTTCTACACACATCCTACCATTGCCTTCTGGCATCCCTACTGGAGGCTCAAAGCAGTAGGACCACCTTTCTAGAACCATAACACCCATGCCGCCCTCTAACCCTCAGTGTGTATGTGTGTGTCTGTGTGTTCAAATGCACAGTGACCCTTCTGCCTCCTGAGTGCTTCTGGGATTAAAGGCATGTACTGCCATGCTGGGCTTTCTCTTGTTCTTTAAATCTATGTGCCTTCCACCTGGTTTGTGATTTTTTTTTTTCTTTCCCTGAGACAAGGTCTCTCTCTGTAGTCTTGACTGTCCCAGACTTACTCTGTAGATCCATCTGGGCTCGAACTCACAGTGATCCGCCTGCTTCTGCCTCCCAAGAGCTGGGATTAAAGGCGTGCACCACCACGCCTGGCTCTACCTGGTTTTTGAGACCGAGTCTTTTGTTTGCTGATGTACACACAGGCTAACCAGCTGCTCAGTGTTTGCTTCCTTTCTGGACTCTGGATCACTGGGATTAAAGATATGTGCTACTGCTTTCAGCTTTGTATGGGTTCTGAGGATCTGAGCTCAAATCCTCATGCTGTGTAGCTGGGCACTCTAGCCACCGAGTCATCTCTCCAGCCCTCAATACTTCTCTTCTCCTGAAAGCTAATGACATTGAGTAGCTCGTTATATAATATAAAGGTGGCCGCATTCATGCTTTTAAGGTGATGTTGAGAGAGCCCTGCAGCTCCTTGGGACTTAGTATAGGTCCCTGTCACTTCAGGGTCTCTTTGAAGAGTGGCATACCTTTCCAGATGAACTGCAGCTCTTGGGCAGTTGCCCTAAACATGGACGGTGAGGGGGTGTCAGTATTTCTTGCCCTAAACATGGACGGTGAAGGGGTGTCAGTATTTCTGTGTCTGGACACAAAGGCAGTTTGCTTGGATATGGGCCTTGAACTAAGAGCCATGTTTTCTTGTGGAGCTGTGCGTGGGTGTCTGTTTCACAGAAGGAACTGTCATGAAAAGGCTGCACGTTTGTGGGTGTGGATGTGCTCACCCATCCTGCAGAGGCTACCAAAACATAATATGATGGAAGGAAAGTGAAGCCGGCTGGGCATGGTGGCGCATGCCTTTAATCCCAGCAGAAGCAGGTAGATCACTATGAATTCAAGGCCAGCCTGGTCTACAAATCGAATTCCAGGACAGCCAGGGCTACACAGAGAAACCCTGTCTCAAAACAAAAACAAAAACCAAACAAGCCTAAGTGAGCCAGGCTTGTCAGCGTACATATTTATCCCAGTACTCAGTGAGTGGGCGAAGGCAAGTGGATTTCTGTGAGTTCAAGGCCAACCTGGTCTACACAGTGAGTTCCATAGCCAGCTGAGACTATACCCTGCCTTAAACAAACAAACAAACAAACAAACAAAAAAAAAAAAAAAAAAAAAAAAAAGAAAGAAAGAAAGAAAGTGAGAGTGGTACTGCATTTGGTTTTTGATTTGTTTGTTTTTTGCGATGGGGTCTTTCTATTATGTAGCCCTGGCTGTCCTGGAGTTTACTGTGTAGACCAGGCTGGCCTCAAACTCACAGAGCTCCCTAGTGCTGGAATTAAAGGTGTGCGCACTCATATCCAGCAGGGCATTCATATATATGTTTAAAGAATACTTCTTTTACATATTAAGGTCTGTTTTTGTGTTTTGCTCTTTTGGGTAAGGAAACAGAAGACACCAATGGTTTGCTGCTGTTGTAACTCTCATCCATGTTATGACTTACCTGCTTTGTGGATGGTTGGATATTTCCATTTCCTTTTTCCTTCTGAGTGAATAAAGCTTAAGGGACCTGTGAATTATTCAGAAGGGCGTGGGCTGAGAAAGAGAAGGAATTGCTGCTTTGTGTATTGGTAACAAACTCTGAGGAGGTCCTAGGAGTGGTCTGTGGATGGAGGAACCAGAAGTAGCTGGGCAGGTGCCAGGGGAAGGCGGAAGGCTAAGAGATCAGTCCCAGGTGGCAGTGCAGGCAGTGTTCTGGGTGTGTCCAGGTAGTGCCACTGTGCTTTGCTTCTTCCTGCAGGCTGTGCTTGGTGTGAACAGGCCACCTGTGTTGTGGCTTCTCTTACAGCTTAGAAGCTAGAGGCCAGCCTTTGGGCAAGCTCAAGGGCCATTTGCTGACATGGACTGCTGGGCGTGGAGTAGTGGGCCTTCTCTTCCAGTTGTCGTGTGCTGAGTGTAGGCACCAGGCCTTGCTGACTACTTTAAATTACATCATGCTGCTCTTCTGCTTAAAATGCTTTGCTGGCTTTTTCCATGGGATACAATTTATAATCTTGTTTTTAAAAAGCATTATTTTAATTTTATCTCTGTGGGTGTTTTGTTTGCGTATATGTCTGTGTATCACATGTGCGCATTGCCCTTGAGGGTCAGGAGAGAGCATCATGACCCTGAAATTAGAGTTACAGTTGTACACTGCTGTGTGGGTGCCAGGGATCAAATTTGGGTCCTCTGGCAGAGTGGCTAGTGTTGTTGTTGTTGTTGTTGTTGTTGTTTTTTCCTGAGACAGTGTCTCTCTGTGTAGCCTTGGCTATCCCGGACTCACTTTGTACACCAAACTGGCTTTGAACTCACAGTGATTTGCCTGCCTCTGCCTCTGCCTCTGCCTCTGCCTCCGCCCCTGAGTGCTGGGATTAAAGGCGTGCACCACCATGCCTACCTTTGGCTGGTGTTCTTAACTGCTGAGCCATCTTTCCAGTTCCCAGCTTCATAATCTTAACATTTTCAACAAGGCCTCTAAGCTCTGCTTTGGTCCAGCCCCTCCTCTCTAGTACTGGTCCTCAAATGCTCCTCCTTCAGATCTGACTCTCTTCTCCAATCAAGGTCTCAGCCTAGAGCTGGTCTTTCCTTACTGAATTCAGTCTAGATATTTCCTGCTATGCTTCTCCAAAGGACAAGTTTTTTTTTTTTCTTTTATAGAAGTTAGCAGAATTTGTAGCCAGGCGTGGTAGTGCACGCCTTTAATCCCAGCACTGGGGGAGGCAGAGACATGCGGATCTCTGTGAGTTGGAGGCCAGCCTGGTCTACAAAGCGAGTCCAGGACAGCCAAGGCTACACAGAGAAACCCTGTGTCTAAACAATCAAACCAAACCAAACAAAAAACAGGGGAGAGAGGGAGAGTGGGAGGGTTAGGGGTGAAAAGGATAGAAAAGAAGGGAGGGGGACAGAGCCCACCTGTGTTTGAGATTTATTTCTCAAGAATATTCTAAGTGGACATAGAATTATAGATTGGATATTTTGCTTGACACTTGAAAGGTACTGTACATTTCTTTCACAGTGCACTGTTATTGATATGAGAAGTTTTCTTCCCTCACATTTGAAAAGCAGGTGCCTATGGAGGCCAAGAGAGGGTGTAGGGGACCTGGAGAGATGGCTCAGGTTAAGAGCACCGTCCTCTCTTCTGAAGGTCCCGAGTTCAATTCCCAGCAACCACATGGTGGCATAAGATCTGGTATCTTCTTGTGGTGGACAGGCACACGTGTGGGCAGAATACTATATAAATAATAAATACATCTTTAAGAAAAAGAAAAAAAAGAGAGAATGTGGGATCTCCTGGCTCTGGAGCTGCCGTTGCTTGTGAGGACTGACTGTGGAGCTCTGGGTCTCTACAAGAGCACTGTGTGATCTTGAGTGCTTGGCTCTCTCTCCCCAGCACTCTTCACTGGTTTTTAACAGTATGTTTGATACCATGAGCCCTGAAGTATTTTCTTCATGCTTGACAATTCACCAAGCATCTTGTATCTTTAGCCTTTATCACACTTGGAAGAACTTTTGCCTTTGCTTGCTTAGCTGCTGTTATTCCCCTACTTGTTTAGGAGGGAAATCAACTCTACCTAAGTTGCTTCTTGTGCCCATGGGTGCTGTGGGTCTTTTGGTGTTTTACTCTGTATGGGTGGTTTCTTCTGCTGCCAGCGTGATTAGGGCTCTTTTTAAGCATTCCTGTTTCAGCCAGTGATTGATTTTGACCTCAGAATTGTTCTCTTATGACTGGAGGTCTGGAAAATGTCTCAAAAACTGGGATCTGGGGTTCTCTTTAGAGACCCTAGTCCTGGGCCTATTAGGTAGTTGAGCCGGAAAAGGGACTTTTGATAAAGACTGCTAACCCAGGTTTCATCTCCAGAACCCATACAGTGGAAGTAGGTAACTGCTTTCCACAGGATTTCCTCTGGTACCCTCCCTCCCACACTTAGTTCAAAAGAGGCCTGTGCTCCCTGTATTCAGTCAACTCCTTGGAGGCCAAGTGCAGCCATCGTCCTCTCAGGCTTCGGCTTCCCACTAGCATGGGAATGGTTTTAGACCAGCTGTGCACTGGAGGGGTTAGCTGTAGATTCTCCAAGAATAAAGAGCTCAGGTCTGATTTTCCACATCTCTGGTGGTAGCATTTGGTGGGCGGAAGTAGGAAGGTGATTCAGAGCAGATACGTTCTGGGCTTATGGTGGTAGGAGTTGTGTTGGGTAGTGCCCTTTGAAGGGCCCTGCCTTTGGTGTAGCAGCTGTTTCTGAGCAGGCAAGTCAAGTATCAGGCCTAGTGTGGTACTTTATTTCCTAGCTTTCTGTACGTTCTGTGAGTTCCTGTTAATGCTTTCCATTTTTGTTGTTGCTGTTTATATTTTTATTAAAGTTTTCTCTATCTTGACTTGTTTATTTTATGTTTATGAGTGTTTTGCCTGCCTGCATGTGTGTGTACCACATTCATGGCTGGTGTTGTAGAGGTCAGAAGAGGGCGTTGGGTGTTCCAGCAGTGGAGTTACAGACACCTATGAGCTGCTGTGTGTTTGCTTGCAGTGGAACCTGGTTCTTCTAGAAGAACAGCAAGTACCCTTAACCACTGAGCTGTTTCTCCAGCCCTTGTTTTATTTTTTGAGACAGTCTTTGTAGTCCAGACTAGCCTACAACTTAATATGTACCCTAGGCTATACTTGAACTTTCATGATCCTCTTGCCTCAGCCTCCTGAGTACCTGGATTGCAGCTGGACGCCACTACAGATAGCTCTGTGATGCCTTTGCCTTGGTTTCTATTTGTCTGTAAGTCGGCCTTTATCTTAGCCATGTGTGAAAATCACTCAGAAAAGCTAAAAAACTGGATCATCCATTGACCACTTTGGGGAAAAGACAGAAGAGGTGAATCTTCCAACAGTTCTGACGCGGATGTTACCCTCTTAATCAAAGATTTTGCTTGGGATCCTGCTCTGGGCAGCTGCCTTCTGGTGGCCATGGTGGCCACCAGCTATTCCAGGTGGCCACTGAATGAGACGACAGTTTAAAACCCGTGCGTGTGAGGAGCCTGGCTTTCTGTGCCTTGCTCTCACAGTAGTTTACCCTGCCACACTATGGGTGCATGCTCTGTTGTGGCTTGGGCTCAGCTAGTCTTTAGGCACTGTTCTTTCCAGAAGGGCCCATGACCCTGTCAGCCCCTCCTCACAAGGGGCCTCTTGCACCTTGTATTCGTTTCTCCTCTGTGACTTCCATTTCTGTGGACTCCATTTTCTGCTTCCTCAGGCTACCGTCCCCTCCTGTTGGGATAAAATTCTGGCTGCATAACTGCTCCCTTTTATCTCCTTTCCTAGGCGGCCCTTCACGGACCTGGAGAGCTTATGTGGCCCAGGAAGGTGGCCTCACTGGTGAGTTCCTCCCATCCCACATCATTCCCCAAGACTCTCTGATCTGCAGTTCTGCCTCAGAGCTGCCTGCGTCTTACCTCTTTTCCTTCAAACTTGCTACGGATCATCCAGCCTTGCAGAAATAGTGTCCCTGACAGAGAAGGCTGCATGCATGAGGTTCTGTTTCCTTATTGTGCGTAACTTTTTGCCAGGCCCCATTACCTCTAAGTCATGAAACATGGGTGAAGTGACAAAGGATTGCTTTTCCCTCCTTTTCTCCCTACGGAGTGGCTGAAGGTCTGGGTGACTTCTTTGATCTTTTGGCATGCAATCTGGCCTTGGGCTTCAGGGATTCTCAAAGGATGCTATGACATTTTTCTTGTCTTTCTTCACATTTTTATTTGTGTGTGCATGGTACAACATGCATGTGGAGGTCAGAGGACAACTTGCAAGGGTTTGTTCCCTCCTTCCATTTGTGCATCCCAAAGATTGACTCAGATGACTAGCTTTGGCAGGAAGCCCCTTTACACAACAGCTTTGTTCATTGCTTGTTATGTATCTCTGGTTGACCTGGGACTAGCTATGTAGACCAGGCTCTGAACTTGTGAAATTCTGCCTGCCTCTGCCTCCTGAGAGCTGGGGTTATAGCTATGTGTCACCATATCTAGCTCGTGTGTGTGTGTGCGTGCGCGCGCGCGCGCGCGCACACACACATTACATGTATGGCAGATGTGCTCATCTGTGTATGTGGAGGACAGATCTATGTTGGTGGTCTTTCTCTATTTCCCTCTACCTTTTAAAAGGTGTTTTAAATCATCATATATTTATTTTGTGAATATGTACACACGTGTACCTATGTGTATGTATGTGTGTCACGGCACCTATGTGGAGGTCAGAACACAACTTTTAAGAGTTGGTGCTCTCCTTTTGCCATGTGGGTCCTCTTTCAGACTGTGGTAAGGACCTTTACGCTTCAAGCTACCTCACTGCCACCCCCTTGCTTTTTGAGACAGGGTCTCTCAGTGAATCTGGAATTTATTATTTTGGCTAGACTGGCTGGCCAGCAAGCCCTCAGGATCTGCCTGTCTCCATCCGCACAGGGCTGAGGTTGCAGGCATATGTCCTTGTACATGGCTTTTTTTTTTTGGTTTTTCGAGACAGGGTTTCGTTGTACATGGCTTTTATGTGGGCTATGGGAACCAAAACTCAGGCCATCACGCTTGTTTTGAGAATTCTGTCCCTGAAGAGACATAAGCAGTGTCCACTCTAACGAACAAAATACTATTCCACCAAAACTTATCTTGGGGAACTACTAAATTTATTGAGTTTATTTACTTATGGTTGAGGGGCTTCTTACAGGAGGATGGGGAACCCCAAGGCAGCTACAATGGGAAACCTTACACTGCTTGGATGATGGCTTCCCTGTAGTTTTCAGTTAACTTTTCCACCCTGTGTACGGTAGCACTTCTGAGACCTTGTAATTAGGACAGAACTGCATACACATAGCTGGGGGAGGGGCTGGGAATCTCAAGTGGGGTCCTCTGTTTTGGGGGAATGTTGACTGGCTCTTGCAAGTAGTCAGAGCTGATCTGATGAAGAGGGAGCTGTCTGGCTTGGAGGACCACATTCTACCACACCTGTGTTACAGATGCTTCGCTCACGGAGCCGTTTCCCATCCTCATCCCCCTGCTGCTGTGTTCCGGCCTCTGTGGGCAGCTGTTTTTGTGTAGTCTAAGGAGTTGGGATTCACTTAAAGTGAACATTTGGCTCCAGCCCCACTTCTAAAAGCACATCTTGGTTTGGGGACAATTTTATTTACAGGACAAGTCACATTCCTCTTTTGTGTCTGGAGTGCCTGTCTTTTTCTTTTCTTTTCTTTTCTTTCTTTCTTTCTTTCTTTCTTTCTTTTCTTTTCTTTTTCTTTCTTTCTTTCTTCTTTTTTTCTTTCTTTCTTTCTTTCTTTCTTTTTTTTTTTCCATTTTCTTTTTGCTGTGATAAAACACCATGACCAAGGAAACTTATAAAAGAAAGTGTTTAATTTGACATACAGTTTCAGAGGATTAAGAGTCCATGGTAGCAGAGTGAAGGAACAGCTGAGTATCCAAGTCTTTTAAAAAAATTCTTCTCTCGTAAATTAGAACAACCAATCTTGATTCACAACCATGAGGCAGGGAGAGAGTACTAGGGATATCAGGAGTCATTTGAAACCTGAAAGTCCACCCCAGAGACACATCCCCTCCAACACGGTCATGTCTCCTAATCCTTTTCAAACAGTTTCACCAACTAGAGACCAAATATTAAAATACATGAGCCTACAACCAAGTGGTGGTGGTGTATGCCTTTAATCCTAGCACTTAGGTGGCAGGGGCAGGCTGATTTCTGTGAGTTTGAGGCCAGTCTGGTCTATAGAGCTAGAGCTAGTTCCAGGACAGCTAGGATACCGACCCTGACTCAAAAAACAAGAAAGAAAGAAAGAAAGAAAGAAAGAAAGAAAGAAAGAAAGAAAAAGAAAAAAGTAAGTATATATAGCTACACCTAGACACCTACACACACATTTTTTTTCCTCCTCGTTCAAACGTCCACAGCAGATCTGCATGCCTGACAGAATAAGCTCATGTGTTCCTTTCTTTGGGGTAGATTGTTAAGGACTGCTATGCTGTTCTTCCTTTGACTTTATCATTTGATCTGTCTCTTCACACGCTGGCCAACACCTAACTTGTGGTGTGTGAAGTGGTCACTGATTGAGGGCTTCATTGTATTCCCCTGGAGATCAGGGTATGGGAGCACCTTCTCATTTGCTTGTTGTCTGTTTGCATATCTGTTCTAGAAAGATTTTGATTGAACTCCTTTGCCCAGTCTTAACTTGGTGGTTTTTCTTCTCATTATTGAGCTGTAAGAGTTCTTTATATTCAATAATTATGTTCTTTATTAGATATAATTTTCAAAGGTTTCCTCCACCTGTTTGTGGTCTATGTTTCCCCTTTAAAATTTGTGTGTGTGTGTGTGTGTGTGTGTGTGTGTGTGTGTGTGTGTGTGTGTGTCTGTCATGTGTATTGGGTACCTGTAGAGGCCAGAAGAGGGCATCAGATTGTGTAGTTGTTATGGGGAGTTGTGAGCCTCTTGAGGTCTTCTGGAAGAAAAGGACATGCTCTCAACCACTGAGCCATCTCTCTGACCTCATCTTCTTTCTTTGTTTTTTGAGATAGAGTTTCTCTGTGTTGTCCTGGCTGTCCTGGAACACTATAGACCAGGCTGGCCTCAAATGCACAGAGATCTACCTGCTTCTGCCTCCCAAGCACTGGGATTAAAGGCATATTCCACCACTAATGGTGCATTTTGAAGTGTAAAATTTAAAGTTTTGATTTTACATTCCTTTCTCTCTTATGCCTTGGTTGTTGTATCTTGAGGAAACTTGGTCCTTTGTAGTCTTAAGTGTTACTTCCTGAACTCAGTTTCACAACTTAGAAGTCACTGGTGGCTTCAAAAGGGCCGAGCACACTATCCAGATGCGAAGGTTAAGAAGGGGCAAGATTGGGGACCGTGTTGTGGCCATAAGCAGAGGACTGCAGGAGCCATGCCTCTGTGTTCCTGCTTTTTAAATGGAGAAGTGTTTAAATAGGAATTGGGAAAGGACAAGGGATAATTGACAGCATATACCCTTTCTAGAAGGAGGAAGACATGTGACTAAGAGTTCTCTGGCTGTAAGAAGTTGTCACGGATTTCTCCCTCTTGCTCTGAACACTGCTATGGCTCTGAGTGTGTTTAGCTCCTGAGAGACTGGAATGTGTCCTGTGGCCGAGAGCAGGACTGAGGAGGCCTGTGACCAGAATTGTACTCCTCAGGCTGAAGCTGTGGTCAGTGTCCTGAGTGGTATGTGAATGAGCACAGCTGGGGACAGCCACTGGGGTCCTGTGTGTGAGTAGTGGGCCAGCCTCCTTATTTGGGCATACTTCTGGGCTCCTCAAATTCCTTATGCCAGACCGTCTGTGGAGGGGCTAGATTGGACCCAGAATACATCATCTCTTTCCTGGCTTACTTTGTTTTTGAGACTGGGTTTCTTTGTGTATCCCTGGCTGTCCTGGACTTGCTTTGTAGACCAGGCTGGCCTTGAACTCACACAGAGATCCACCTGCCTCTGTCTCCTGAGTGCTGGGATTAAAGGCATGCGCCACCATGCCAAGCTGGATGGCTTACTTCTTGAGTAAATTTTTTCCTTGGGCCTTCTTTTCAAAGGTCAGATCTAAGATGGACAGTGAGAGATGTGGGGACATGGCTGGCCAAAGGACATAGAGCAGTGAGCCTGGCCCAGTGTGGACCAGTGTGCAAGATAGACAGTAGTCATGGGGAGTGTGATGAAAATGACTGAGGATGACGATGGAGTTTGAGAGGAGCGACTCTGGCAGGGTCTGAGTGGTGTTTCCACAGATGCTGGGTGTTCTGTTGGGTCTCCTCAGTGAAGACTTGAGGATGTGTTTAGACACAGACAGACACGCTTGTGGATATATTCATTGTATTTTTGACTTAATTACATTTCAATTTATGATGAGTTTATAGAGATATAAGCTCATAGTAGGTCAAGGAATAGCTCCTGTTGTTAAGTTTGATAGAAACAACAAGAACAGAACATCTCAAGATGCCAAGGCTGATGACACTCTAAAGTGAAAAAGAAATCTGATTGCAGTAGCATCTGGAGGAACCTCACCTGTTCCAGCGTGTGTAGGGTGGGGCGGGGCTCGGGTGGGGCGGGGCGGTGGGGACACTGCTCTTTACTGCAGTGCTCAGTCTCTGTCCCAGTCCATGTGGCAGTGGTCTTTGTGAGTGTACTCTGAGGATCCGAGTAGTCACAGATGGAACAACAGCTTGTTGGAGCTTGTCAGTATTTAGCAAAATCCTGTAACCAGGGAACCTAATGGGACATAGATTCTTTGGTTTGCATTTTAGCAGAAAAGATTTTTATATTTTCTGCATGACACTTGAAATATATGGATATTGACTCTTGAAAATCAGCCATTCTTTGTTCTTTTTCTCATTTGTTCTTCTCTTCCAACTGTTCCTCCTACTCACCCCTTCCTTCTTCCCTTCCTCCCTCCCTCCCTCCCTCCCTCCCTTCCTTCCTTCCTTCCTTCCTTCCTTCCTTCCTTCCTTCCTTCCTCCTAAGATTGTCTCAGTGAATCCCAGGTTAGCCACAAATTCACTAACGTTAAAAGCTTTGCACCAACAGATTAGAAGCCCATTTATGGTTGAGAAAGACTGAAGTAGCTGGGAAAAGAAAAACTATCGAGAATTCGGCCAAGACAGTAAGATGGGCGTGGGGGGCATGACAGAGAGGTTGCTTTGAGGTGTGAAGGATTGGATGTCAGTCATTCACTCAGGAGGTGGTGGAAAATTGAATTTGAAGCCATCGTGGGCTACTTAGAAAGCCATGCATGGTGGTGCATGCCTTTAATCTCAGCAGACGCTGTGAGTTTGAGGCCAGCCTGGTCTAAAAGTGAGTCTAGGATAGCCAAGGCTACAGAGAAATCTTGTCTTGAAAAAAAAAAAAAAATAGAGCTGTTAGCTGAAGAAAGGTAGGGAACTGATAAAATATTCATATTTATATTTAATAAGAGTATAGTTTATGCATGGCGACACTTACCAATATCCTTATGGATAACTAAACTGTGGATAGTGCCAACTCTCTATATAGTGATTTTTCACATGCGTACACATACTACATGCATGTACACACACACACACACACACACACACACACACACACACAGAAAGCTTTTCCATCTTAACAGGCACATATACACAGACTATAATTTCTGCAGTTTGTGATGAACAGGAAAACTAGTACTGATTTCTTTTTCCTTCTTTACAATTTCACAAATAGAAGACTAACTTTTACCATGTATTGTAACAATCTCAGCATTTAGCTTTGTTTGTTTGTTTATATCTCTTCATTTAAATAACATGTTTTAGTGTTTCTCTTTGATACATCTGAATTGCCAGCATTACTGTTCCTACTTTGTAGTCTTTATGAAGTTGTTTCTGCTGCACAGTGTCGCAGAGCTGAAGATACAGTCTATGCAAGTGGGCTCGTTAGCTGGTCTTTACCTGAGTCTGCCTGAGTCACTGTCCCTTTTACTTATGCTGAAGAATGAAGCTTGTGGCTTCCAGGACATTGTGGCAGGACATTGAGGCTTATAGATGCCTCCTGAGCCTCTGCAAGTGCGTTAGCCGTTTCTGCACACTGCAGGGGTATATAGTCATTTGCACCCAGATGTTGTAAATTTTAATTATCCCAGTAACAAACACTACGAACAGTTGGAACTTGCCAGTTATTTTATCATCCAAAATAACACCGCTTTTTATAATCAGCTAAACTAATGTCTGTCAGTGTTTGAAAGACTTCTGGCAGTGCAGCTGGTCTTAATGCCCAGCTTCACCCACAGCGGTGACATTCACTGATAGCTGAGGTCATATAGAGGCTCCCTGTACAGCTGTGTCTCAGCTGCCTCATCGGGTCCTCTGGGTGCTGTTGGCATGCGTGGCAGATGACTTATTCAGCATGTATTGTAGTGAGGGGGACTAGACAGGATGTGTCCCAAGGGAAGGTCATAAGGAAAGAGGAGCTGGAATTAGCGCCTCTTTAGGATAATTAGGGTTTTTTAAAAGATGATGAAGACGGGTGTGGTGACGCACGCCTTTAATCCCAGCACTCGGGAGGCAGAGGCAGGCAGATCGCTGTGAGTTCGAGGCCAGCCTGGTCTACAAAGTGAGTCCAGGATGGCCAAGGCTACACAGAGAAACCCTGTCTCGAAAAACCAAAAAACCAAAAAAAAAAAAAAAAAAGATGATGATGATGATTTTGTTGTTTTTGTTTTTCGAGACAAGGTTTCTCTATGTTATCTTGGCTGTCCTAGACTCACTCTATAGACCAGGCTGGCCTCGAACTTACAGAGATCCTCCTGCCTCTGCCTCCCCAGTGCTGGGATTAAAGGCATGTACCACGTCCGGCATTTTTGAAGATTTTAAAAAATTTACTTTCTGTATATCAGTGCTCTATCTGCATGTACACCTGCATCCCAGAAGAGTGCATTAGAGGATACAGATGGCTGTGAGTCACCATGTGGGTGCTGGGAATTGAACTCAGGACCTTAGGAAGAGCAGCCAGTGCTCTTAACCTGACCCATCTCTCCATCCCCAATCAGTTAGTTTTTAAAGGCCATTTGGTGGCAGCTCTTAGGTTAGTTTAGTGAAGTACACTTAGATGTCACAGTTGTATGTGCAAGTAGCTGGCGTTTGCTGGCCCCTGTGGAAACCCTTTGAGATATTGCTGAGGCAGATCTGGTAGCATCCTGGTGGCAACTACTAGATGCTACAAATAGTCAGGCTAGTTATGGGAATCCATAGTCTGTGTAGAAAGTTAGGCCTGAGGCTGGGGAGATAGATCAGCAGTTAGAGCACTTGCTGCTCTTGCAGATGCCCCAGGTTCGCTTTCTAGCACCCACATGTTGGCTAGAAGCCATCTGCAATCAACCCCAGTTTTGAGGCATTTGATACTCTCTCTCTTCTGGCCTCTGTGGCACCAGGCACACATGTGGTGCACATGCATACACATAAGCAAAATACTCATATACATAAAAAGTAGAACTAAATCTTAAAGTAAGTTAGGCCTAAAGTGGCAGCAGAGGCATCCACGATATGGCCACAGGAAGTCATGTGATGAAGTTAAAATTTGAAGGATGAACTTGTCAGTTGAGTTTAAGGTGGCAAGAGACTATATACGAGTTGTGAAAGCGATCATGTTGGCTTCACACTCACCTTGCCTTTGATTATTAAGAGAGGAAAGGGGCTGGGCATGGTGGTGCACACCTTTAATCCCAGCACTCGGGAGGTAGAGGCAGGCGGATCGCTGTGAGTTGAAGGCCAGCCTGGTCTACAAAGCGAGTCCAGGACAGCCAAGGCTAACACAGAGAGACTTTGTCTCGAAAAACCAAAAAAAAAAAAAAAAAAAAAAAAAAAAAAAAAGAGAGAGAGAGAGAGAGAGAGAGAGAGAGAAGGGAAAGGTACGAAAACTAATCCTAACAATCAGAGATTGCCCTTGGCTTTCAGAGCGAGCAAGGGAGGAGGCATGAAGGAGCAGCTCTGTGGCCTGACAACCGGCTCACTATGGCCAAGCTCTGGAAGTGGGTACCACCCACTCTGAGAGAGCCACCTGTGCCCATGGGAGGCAGCAGGCCTGGAGGGTGGGAGGCACAACACTCAGTAACTCACAGCATTCACTGATGACTTGAATCGGTGAGTTCTGGCGTGTGCACATTACCTGGACAGTGGGAAGTGTGCACAAACCAAGGGGTCAAGAGCCGAGGTTTCTCCCAGGGGACTGTCTTCCTGTACTATTCCATTTCTGTGAGGAGATAATTGTGTTCAAGGCAACGTCTACAAAAGAAGGCACTTAACTGGGCCTTGCTTACCATTTTAGAAGGTTAGGCCAGGATTGTGGTGGAAGTAGACAGGCATGGTGCTGGAGAAGCAGTTGAGAGCTCTACATGCTGATGCACAGGCAGCAGGCACAGAGAGAGCACTGGGCTTAGCATGGGCTTTTGAGACCTCAAAGCCCATCCCCAGTAGCACACCTCCTCCAACAAGGCCACACCCTCCTGCTCTTTCTCTTATGGTTCTATTAACTGGGAACCAAGCATTCAAATACATGAGCCTATGGTAGCCGTTCTCATTCAGGCCACAGAGACAGAACAGGAGGTGACAGTGACTGGTGAGCATTTCCTGCTGACCGACCACACTGCTTTTAGGGAGGGCTGGGAGCACAAGGCCCCATTAGATGTCAAGTCTGGCTGTCCAGGCATGAAGTGTTTCAGGCTGAAGACACCTTTATACTTTAGTTAGATAAAACATTCTGTTTTCCCTTAAGATATATAGCATCTGTGTCCGTTTATCTTTTTCATTTATGTGGAGCAGCTGCTTCTGTTTTTTGCTGAGGTAAGATCAAATTTAAGAGTCAGTGAAGCTGGACATGGTGACACACACCTGTAATCCCAGTACTCGGGGAAGAGAGGCAGGGAGATAGTTCTAGACCAGCCTGGGTTGTATAGTGAGACCCTGCTCAAACAAAAACAAGCCTCAACACCAAACCATTCAGCATTTCCTGTTCTAATGGTCCATGCTATGTAGGAGCACTTTAACCAGAGCATGATTTGAACATGAACTTGAAATTCACAATAAACTGTAACGTTTTTTGGCTACAAATCATAAGTAGCTGTCTGTGAAATGCTGGAGTTAATGGAAGACTTCCTGAATTGGGCACATAGTTCTCATCTTAAAAGAAAAAGAAGTTTTTGTTTGTTTGTTTGTTTGTTTGTTTGAGACAGGGTCTTAGTGTGTAGCTCGGACTGGCCTGGAACTCACAGAGGCCTGCCTGTTTCTTGCCTCCCTAGGGCTTGGATCGAAAGCATTGGAAATGGGATTAGACGGCTAGAAAAGTGAGATTGAAGCAACATGAGTGTGAAATGCAGCCACTGGGGCTTTCTTTTCCTCTGTGAGTTTCTAAGGCTTGGATTTCTGTTTATGAGTAACGAACCTGAGAGCTATGAAAATAGCAGTGGCTGTCCTCCTGAGTACTGCCTGGAAACCCAGCATTCAGTATCAGGCTCAGCATAAATTGTCTGGCACCGTTTGGCTTCCTGCTTTAGCAAACAGATGCCCACTAAGCAGCCAGTCCCATGGAGAGAATGGTTGGGCTTTGATGGCCCTGTTACCCTGTCCTGGAGAGACAGAAGTGCCTGTCCCCAGAGTTCTTTGGATTCCTGCAGAATGAGGAATATGGTTGGTGGTCTTGAGTACAGCTGAGGCTCTGCTTTCCATAGGGCCAGCCCACATAGCCTCTGAGAAGATAAGGCACATTCTTGTTGGAACTTGTAGCTCCTGAATACTTTCATGCCTCCAGACAAGAGGCATACCCAATGTCTCCAGTGTGTGGTGGGAGTAGTCAAGGGAGCTCGAGAAGTAGTAAGTGTTACCAACACTATCAAGAGAGGACCAAGTGGGCTGGAGAGATGGCTCAGTGGTTAAGAGCACTGACTGCTCTTCCAGAGGTCTTGAGTTCAATTCCCAGCAACCACATGGTGGCTCACAACCATCTATAATGTGATCTGATGTCCTCTTCTGTCGTGCCGGTGCACATGTGGGTAAAGCACTGTATACATAATAATAAATTATTAAAAAAAAAAAAAAAAAAAAAAAGAGGACCAGGCTAAGATCAGAGCGGCACTGCAGTCTCTTGTTATTGGTAATAGTGCGCACTCACAGAATTCACTGAATTGTGCACTTAAAATGGATGGATTTTGAATTATGCATATTATATGCCAGTAAAACCTTTTTAAAAACAAGCTTACTAAAATGTGGTCGGCTAGGAGGGGTGCAGGATGAGGGAGAAGCAGGTGTTACTGTGAAAGGAAAGGGTGAAAGCCAAAGTAACTCAGTCTTAGGCTCAAAAGCAGCGGCTTTCCTAAAGTGAATGCTGAAAGACAGTTGGTCAAAGGCCGTTGGAAGCTTAGATCCTGTCCCTAGAACCCAGCGTGGGCTCAAGCTCAGTCAAGGGTGGTAGGCAGTGCCCAAACTCTGTCAGCTGAGCCTTTTCCTCTGCAGTGGCCTCTCAGGGATCCAGCCAGCACCAGAAAAATTGGGAGTCCTTAACTAGATTATGATGATGCCCTCTGTGTCCTTCCTCAGGGAGAAGGAAGAGGTCACCAGTACAATAGGAATTGAGTGTCGTGGGAGCATGGCTGTGTCTAACCATTGCAGACGCGGCAGTGCACTGGATGCCTTTGTTTCTTTCTTCTGTTGTTTTGAACTATGGTTTCTTATAGTCTAGGTGGGTGGGAGCTGCCTGTGCTAGAAGTGACCTTGAGCCTTGATCTTGCCTGTACCTCTGGAGCAGGGAGGAATTATAGGCCTATACCCCACAGCCCCAGCTGAGGAAGTCCCAGGGAAGCAGATCCAGGTCTGCTATTTGTGCTAAGCCAGCACTCTACCCACTGAGGTACAGTCTCCAGCACCCAGTGCGGCCTTGCTTATTGAAGGGTGTCTTAGGCTTTCTACTGATGTGATAAAACCGTGACCAAAAGCAACTTGGGGAGGAAAGGGTTTATTTGGTTTACATATCCTAGATCACAAACCACTGAGGGAAGCCAAGGCAGGAACTCAAACCAGGCAGGAAGCTGGAGGCAGGAGCTGACACAGAGGCCATGGGAGGAGTGCTGTTTACTGGCTTGTTCTCACGATTTGCTCAGCCTGCTTTCTTACAGAACCCTGGAGGACCAGCCCAGGGGTGGCCTCACCCAAGATGGACTGGGCCCTCCCACATCAGTCATTAAAAATAAAAAATACCTACGGGCTAGAGCGTATGGAGACATTTTCTCAGTTGAGGTGCCTTTTCTCAGATGACTCTAGCTTGTGTCAAGTCCACATAAGGATTAGCCAGGTTAGGATGGTTACTGATTTACTGTGATCTTTTGTCCAATCTTAACATTGTATCATACACACTATCCGTTTCCTATAGGAAGTCTCATCATGAGAACTGAGCGATGTGGTCAGTTTGTCTAGCAAGTTGTGTAGTCAGTAGTTTGGCTTATCATGGGGGTTCTGTGCGCCATTGGTTGGTTTAAACGTAAGTGGAAGGAGGAGGTGGGCATAGTAGCACATGCTTTTAATCCTAGCACTTAGAAGGCAGATGCAAGGAGGTCTCTTGTGAGTTGATGGCCAGCCTAGTCTGCATAGTGAGTTCCAGGACATGGGGGGGGGGGGGGAAGCCCTGTCTCAAAGAAAAGAAAGGAAAGGAAAGAGAGAATGGAAGGAAGGTGGGTTGCTGTTTCCTGACAACAGGAAGTCTGAGCTTACTCAGCACTGGCATCAGAGACACCAGGATCTGTGCACAGCTTGAGGTTGTCCACCAGCACTCAAATCCTCATTCCTGTGGGCCCTGTGCTGAGTTCTGTGTCTGTTTGTTACTGATGCTGCCTTTTGGGCACAATACTTCTTTTTCATTTGGTGTTTTCCCCCCATGCTAGCAGATAACTGATTCAGACCCTGTCTTCTCAGTTCTCTGTCAGCTTCTTTGCTGCAAGGCTTTTCATTTGTTGTCTTCTTTTTGTCTTTGAATTGGGAGGGAGCCTGGTGGGGTACTGTCAGTCTCTGACATTTGTTAGGAACATACTTTATACCCTGGTATGTGGTCAGTTTCAGAAATGCTGAAAGAAGCAGTGTCTGGCTTCCTGAGTACAGTGTTCTGTGCGCCCACCACATAGGTCCTACATAGCCTGGCCATGGCCTCCTGCCATTGCTGTTGTAGATCCCATTTCTCTTTTGAAATCTGCCTCTTTATTTTCTGTTCTATGAGGCCATGCGCTAATTCTGGAGTCCCCTCGTCTGTGTAAAAGGGGATTCTGCCAGCGCCAATAAACCACTTAGCTGCTGTCTACTCTCTGCTCTCTGAATTCCTTGTCCTTTTATCAAGTCACATTATTTAACAAGGGCATAGGCATCACAGATGTATGGCGTTAGGCTGCCTTGCCATGCAGACATCACAGAGTGAACTCACATAACCAGGCTATGGGACCTTACGATTCCACCATTGCTATGCTGCATACAGAAGCATCTGCATCTTTAAAAATATTGCCTGACTCAAGGTGTGGTGGTGTGCCTTCTTATTTCCAGCACTTGGAGGCAGAGGTAGGTGGATCTCTGTAAGTTTGAGGCCGCTCTGGGCTACATATAAAATTCCAGGACAGAGGGCTACATAGTGAGATCCTGTTCCCCAAAATACCTTGGCTCCCTAGGCTGTTGGTCTGTTTGTATTTATTGCATTTATACTGTTTGAACATATTTTTGCCATCTTACTTTTCACTGTGTAGAAATTTTAGGAATGGGCTGCATTTTTCTTCCTTTCTTGGCCCATTTTGGTTATTTTTTTTCCCAACTATAAATTGGAACGCATTCAGCTTCTATAATGGATACTTTAAGATACATAATTCATTTATCAAAGCCTAAGATTCAACTGGGCGTGATGACAAGTGTCTGTAACCTGTGTACTTCAGATACTAGAACAAGAGGATCAGAAGTTCAAGGCCAGCCTGGACTGCAGAATGAGACTTTGTTCCAAAAACAAAAAAACATCTAAAATTCACTGTATTTTGGCCTCCCCACCCCCAATGTCTCAGCCTTGAACTCTCAGTTCCTAACTGTTCACCTTTGTCTTACCTTTGGTAGTCCTTGCTGCTGTCTTAGTCACACCATTATATGTGTATTTTCCTGATTCTGAGGGCCAGGGCATGGCATAGATTTCTATAGGTCCCATGCTCAGGATAGTGTCCCTTCTCGCTTACCATGCATACTCTACCAGGCTGGGCCTCCATATCCCTTCTTTTCAATACAGTTAGTGCAGGGCAAAGTCAGCTACAAGCCATTGCCCTCAGAAGCCACCACAAGTGGTCCTTTCTTTCTTCCAGCTGTTTTCTTAGCCTTTGGCTTCTTGGGCTCTGAGGATTCACAGCTGCCCAGAGGTTTCTGTCCGATAGCAGGATTGATTATGCAAGTATTCTCTTTAATCCAGTTATCTCCTAGTTAGCAACTGGCTTTTAGTCTGAGAGTAAAGCCGACCCCATAACCAGAGCTGCCAGTTTCCCTGGCCTTTTCTAATTCCTTCCTGTTGCTTGGCAGGGTTACTTGTAGTTCAGCTTCTGGCTTATCTGAAGATGTCACAGAAAACAAAGACTAGCAGGTGAGTTTTCTGAAAGAGTTTGCTGTACGGTGTAAGGACATGTTTACCAGTTTTTCAGAATTTTCATTCAATATCGTAATAATGACTTTCTCAGAGGTAGAAGAGGACAGCACGGCCTCAGCCTTCCTGGGCACCTGTTGTACAAAGAGGTACCTGTTGCAACTGCACTGTAGCTGTGTGGTCTCCATCCTTTTCATTCCTACATACTGTAGGAGAGCTATGTTTCTTCTTCCTGCTATTTCTCTTACGAGTAGGTTTTTTTCTTTTTCTTTCCTTTTTTTTTTTTTCCTTCTTTTTCTCCGAGACAGGGGCTCTCTGTGGAGTAGGTTATTTTCTTGACAGCTCTTACCTCATATATGAGCTGTGTCTTCCTCACTGAATTCTCTTGGATCAATACTTTGAAAGAAGATGAGTATGCCAGGCTGTCCCCAGACTAGGGCCCACCATGGTTCTGGCCTAGAGCTAGAGTTGCTTTGTCCCTTATGAAAACTAGAAATAAGCTTTTATTTTGCGGTCAGTCATACTTGACCAGCACTGTCTCCAGCAACAGGGACCTGGCAAGGCTTCGCTGGAGCTCTGGGGTTGGCTGTGTGCCTAGAGAGGACTTTGTTTCCCACTTCTGAGAAACATCCTGGCTGACCTTGGTACTCACTCGTAACTGTTTGCTACTGCTGGCCTCTGTGTGTCTGTCCTAGGCTGGCGTGTATGGGTTTTTCTTGTTTCTGACTATTTGTACACTTTCATTGGGAGGTGGGTGTTTTCTGAGCAAATGTAAGAGCTAGTTAGTGAGACTTCCAAGCCAGGATATGGCTGGCCCTCTCTGGCTGCCCTGGGCAAGGTCAGAGTGGGTGTAGAGTTAGTTGTATAGCCCTCGCAGAGGACAGGCGGACTGATAAGATGCTACAAAGAAGGTAGCCCAAGGCCACAGCCAGGGCAGCATAGAGCAAGGGTTGGCGATGGGGGCTACCAATGTGAGCAGCTCCTCCTTCGACTGTTCTGCAAAGTGGGCCTTGAGGATGCTTACCAGCTCTTCTTGGGGGTGACTCTTGTCCCCACATCTCCAGGCGCTGCTCAGTCTCCTGGAGAGTAGGAAAGGTCATGTTGATCACGTTGGCTCTTTCCTTCCTAGCCTACCCCAGGGTACAGTGGCTATCTCAGTGAATAGTGCCACAGGTTCCTACTAGTTAGTAGGAACCATGGCTCCTTTCCTGACCTTACTGTCACCATTGGATCCTGTATCTCCTATGCAGACATGGAGAATGTGTGAGAGCTTCTCTAAGGGTGGTACTAAAGGTATCCTAATACTCAGTGGCTGCTGCTCCCTCCATGGCAGCCTCCTCGGTAGGGCCACATGCAGGCATACTCAAGATGCCGGCGTATGAGCAATGCACCAGTTCTGGAGACAGTGAGGGAGACATGGAGACATGAGAGGGTATTGTTGGCACTAGGAACAGATTGCTGTTTCCGGGGCTTGTTCTCCAAACAGACCCCAGCAGGAGCCAGCACAGAGCGTCCTCTGTTCCAGAACTCTGTGTAGGAAGTTGGAATTGAGAACCTTCTCGCCCACTCATGACCGGAACTTTCCCACAGTGAGGGGTGGCAGGAGGAGAAGCAGCACAGGGGTGGGGGTTGGGAGCATTCAGAGACCCTTGGTACTGTCATGTGAGTAGCGTCTGGCCTACTCCCTAGGTGTCTCAAGCCTTAGAGTGTGCTATGGCCAAGCCTGCCCTTCACTTGGGAAGTGGACATGCTGGGCTTTGGATGGGATCTTTCTAAACAGGCCTTGGCTCTGAGTGCTGTGTGTCCCTTATCTGCCAGCTGTCCTGACACCAACATAGGCCATTAACCATGGCTTCTTTCTGCTGATCCATTAGATGGAGACTGAAAAGGCCTGTCTCCAACTGTGTCCTACACAGCAGGGAGAAGTATAGTGAGTGCCTAGGAAAGGGCGGCCACTGTTAGGTGATGCGAGCCGTTCGTGCCATTGACTCTGCTGATGGTCACCCCTATAACCACCAGGCATGCTGGTACACACCTATAAACCTAGTACCAGGAAGGCTGAGGCTGGAGAATCAGGAGTTCAAGGCTAGCCTCCAGTATATAGTGAGTTTTAGGTCAGCCTGTAATACATGAAATAGTGTCCAAAGAAAGAAAGAAAAAAGGTGGTAGCAGTTTGGAAGCAGGAAACTATAAGACAAAGCCACTTCCTTCTTTGGCAGCTTCTACATATTGTGTAGGCCGTAAACATCAAGTGCAGAACTGAACATGCCAGTACAGGAGCATGGGGACACAGACTATGCCAGGATATCCCAGACACAGCAGTGTCCAGCTCTGGGACTCAGAGTAAGGGCCTATCCCTTCTAACAGGAAACAAGATGCCAGGCTCTAGATCCAATGCCCACTGTGACCTGTGAGAGTCATTCTGAGGCCTGAATCTCCTGGGATCTCCTCAATGTAGTCCTGCCTGGCAAGGTTGGGCATCCTCTGACAATGAAGGGAAGTTGGCAGTGATTGGCCCTTCAACTGTGTCAGCCATGGAAAATGGACATTCTCAGGTTCATTAAGAAGTCAAGCCCTGGCATTGCTGGAATGTGTCTCCCTGTGTTGCGTTCATGAATTTTTTATGGGAATACATTAGAAGAGTTGGTTATTCTGACAGGATGGCAGTACTCTTCGCTATCTTAACAGCAATTGTGAAAAGAGCAAAGAACAGAGTCCAAGCAAGTGGCCCGAGGCAGGTGCTTGGACACCTTCATAGCACAACTCCACAAGGAGGAGAGCCTGGGCCGTGCCAGGTGGGACGGGTGCGCCAGAGCACCACCACCCAGACGAGAAACGAGTGAGAACAGTGAGAACGGGATGGGCATAGGGACCACAGGACCACTAATATAAATGAAAACATACCACTCTGTTGAAAATAGAATTTTAAAATCAACATAGAAAGTATGAGCTCCTGTGGAGCCAGCCTGTGTATGAGAGGGAATTCTACCATCAGGAAAGCAAAGATGCACATGGGGGTACAAAACTAGAGTTCACCTCTTCCTGTCGTCTTCTTATCATATGTGTGCGCATTCTGTTCCTGTCTGACTTTGATTTGTGTGAGTGTGGGTACACAGGTGCCACAGTGCACATGAGAGTAGGCCCTCTCCCTCCCTCCACCGTGTGAGTTCGAGAGATTGAACTCTGAACTCAGGTTTACTTGTCAAGCTTGGCAGCAGGGACCTTTACCCGCTGAGCCATCTCACTAGGCCCTGTTTTTGTTTTTGGGAGCTAGATCTTGCCAACTAGTCCAGGCTGATTTAGAATTAAAGATCTTCCTGCGTTCAACCCTGAATGCTGGGGTTGTTGATGTGCACCAGATGCCTGGCTCTTTTCTGCTGCTTGTACTTGGAAGAGGATTTTTCTTCCTCTCTTCTCTGGGCTAAGTGGGGTCTCTGGGAAAGACCCAATCAGAAGTGCAGTGAGATATTCAGCTATTAGCTGTAGAGAGAATATCTTGTGCATTGTATTGATGCAACACTTTTCCATTAAACAAACAAACCTAGAATAGAAGGTGGGTCATTCAGTAGGCAGAAAGAATTTTGGGATAGATCTAGATGTGGGAGATTCACTCCAGGAGGCTGTGAGGAGGACGGATACATGGTACCTGAGCACAGGTAACCAGCCATGTGGCAGAATGCAGATTAGAATAAATTAGAATAAGTTATGAGCTAGTAAGAGAAGAGCCTATTTGTAAATATATTTTGAGTCTCCTGAGTCATTATTCCGGGAACTTGGGGCCAGGAGGAAAAACCCCTGCAACAGCTATCCTCATTGGTCCTAACTGTTCTCAGGCCCAACTGTGGCCATGTAGGTGTCTGCCAGTTATTACTGTAGTCAGAAACCCTTACACATGCCAACAGCGTGGCTCTAGCTACTCTTGATGCTTGGTGTGTGAGTTCCTCCTTTTCTCTTCCCAGAAAAGTTTTAAGAAGTGATCCTAGAAGGGGGAAGAGGCCGCTTGTGGTGGTGCACACCAGTAGGATTTGCTGGAGGAGGATCGTGAGTTTGAGGCCAGCCTGGTTTACACATTCTGCTAGGGAGTGGTTGGCGCACACCTTTAATCCCAGCACTCGGGAGGCAGAAGCAGGTGGATCTCTGTGAGTTTGAGGCCAGGTTGGTCTACAGAGTGAGTTCCAGACACAGCAAAGGGTACACAGAGAAGCTCTGACTTAAAAAGAAAAGAAGCTACAGGTAATTTATACCTGTCCCAACAAAGAAGATTGAGGCAGGAAGATTCCTGTAAGATCAAGGCCAGCATAGGCTAGAGAGTGAGTTCTTGGCTAGCCTAGCCTGTAGAGTAAGACCCTTACTCAAAAACAAAAACAGAATCCAAAAAAGGCACCCAGCAAAAATAAGAAAGAAGCTGGTCATGGAGAACAGCTAGAGAAGACTTTGAGAGAGAGCATGCTTGCTGCTCACTGGGTTGCTCTGTGCTCAAGTGGGCTGTAGGCACAGGGCTTGGAGAATGAGGCATTGTGTGCCCAGCACACAGTTGTGCTTTCAGAATGTGCTGTGAACCAGTTCTTTGTGCGGGACTTGGAAAGCTCCTTACAGAAGGCCTTGGGAGTGGACCTCAGGCCTTCTGGAAATGCTGGCTAACCAAAGACATATTCATTCGAATTCTTCCTTGAAACTTACTGAAATGAACAAAAAGAATAAAAAAATCAGGAACAAGATCTTTTCTACAGTGAATCTGAGAGCAGCCATAGACCAAAGAGGATGTTGGCCAGATGGCAAAGAGGAGCTGTAGTCAGTTTAGGCTCAAGAAGCCAGGCTCTTGTGGAGCAAGAATGATTTTTAGGGATGCTGTTCGTGAGTGAGCATTTGCTTAGAAGAGTGGGGTCTGTGGCTCACCTGGAGCATCTGCGGAGGACGTGGGGCTGAGGTGCCCAGCTTTATTTTTCTATAAGGTTCATACTGTCACAGAGTAAAATGGGAAGGAGAGAAAAACATGGCTGCTGCTGCTGTGGGGCTAGCTGCACATTAATCTTTTTCTGACCAGGCCGCTGTCCTCCCTCCCCTCACCAGTGGATGGTCACTAGCAGACACACTGGGCCTGCTAAGGCAGATTGTCAGTCCCTCAGACTCCTAGCAGGTGATTGGCTCACCCAAGAGGAGGCCCTCTGTGGCCCATCTCCTTGCCTTAGTTGCTCAGAAATCTTCTGGAGCCAAGCTGAAGAGAGAGCTCAGTGGTTCAGAGTGCATTCTTCTAGAGAACTGTCCAGGGATCCAACATCCTGTCCAGCCTCCAAGGGCACCAGGCATATACACGTGTGGTGAGCGGGCATACTTGTAGGGAAAATACCCCTCATATTACTGAGAGAAAGAAGCGAACACTCTGGAGGCTTTCTTACTTGAACTACCAGGGAAATAACTTTTTGATTATCGTTGAGGTTGCTGTGTGGTAGGTTTGAAGTTTCAAACTACCAGTCACACACAGCCTGACCCAAACTTTGGCAAAACAGAGCCTCGAGATGCGAGTTGTGAGAACCCAAGGGTCTCTTGCACCTTTGTAGGCTGGATGAGCCTGTGGTCACCACTGGCTTGAGCTAGGTTTTTGTTGGGAATGGGACAGTACAGACTAACACCAGAAGCCTACTTCCAGGCAGAGACTGTAAGAAGGTTTGGTAGAAAATGGTTCTGGAACAACATCTTACTTTGGGGCTGCCCTAGGTCAGTCTTTCTCCTTCCTTGTTAAGAGGCCCCATAGAAGTTAGAGTGTGGTTCAGTGGTAGACTATGTTTTCAGCATATACAAGGCTTTGGGTTCCATCTCCAGTGCTGCAAATAGTAGTGATAAATATAAGAGATAATTCAGAGTCAAAGGGTTACTCTGTGTAGACACTAAGGCAAGGAAAAGGGTAAAGGGAAAGAACACAGCTAAAAAAAAATCTAGAGTTAACTCAGGAATTTTATATGGAACTGTCTCTGTTGTACACCCCCCCCCCCCAATTTACAAAATTCAAATATATAACAGAAAAATGCTTAAGCAATGCCAATACACAAGGTGAACTCAGAGCTGAGGAAATTAGATAATAAATAGCAGGAGAACCCCCCATTAGTAGCAGCAAGAAATAAGATAAATATCAGGCCCCCGCAGAGCAGGCTATTGGAAAAGCATGCTATATGAGAAAGGCAGAAAGCCGGGAGTCAGAAGGGCCAGGACAGCAGAGACCCAGGTTGACAGCCAGTGGTTCCTGTCCAGATGTGGAAAAGGAACACTCTCTAGCAATGTAAGGGAAACAGAAGCAAGAGCTAGCTGAGGAAGGAAGGCATCTTAACGCTGCTCTACTGCTGTGAAGAAGCCATGACCAAAGCAACTTATAAAAAGAAGCATTTAATTTTGGGGCTTACAGTTTCAGAGGGTTAGTCCACTATGCCAGGAAGCAGAGAGGCGTGCCACAGAGCAGTAGCTGAGAGCCTTACGTCCTGATCCATGGGCCGCAGGCAGAGAGAGACCTCCCCTCCCCTCCCCAGTGACAGGCCTCCAACAAGGCCACACCTCCTAGCCTTTCCCAGTTCATCAGTGGGGTACTAAACATGTTCATTTCCGAGCCTGCGAGGGCCATTCTCTTTCAAACCACCACAGAATCTGTGTGTTTGTGTGTTGAACAGAGCAGGGCCCAGGCTAGGCATGGCGGCAGCCCCCAGGAGCCTGAGCTCTCTGGATGTGTGTCAGCCTGGTCTAGCTAGTGACTTCCAGCCTAGTCAAACCTACACAGTAAAGCCCTGTCTTAACAAGAACTATTTCTGGATAGTTTTTCTATAGGTTTAAGTAGCTTTCTTGTCAACAGGATCCACAGTTTTGAAGAGCAGATAGAAGAGTGTCATCCCAATGTTTACAGAGACCATGTTGCCCAGCCAGAATTGCTTTTTTAAATTATTATTTGCTTACTTAATTTATTTGTGAGTGTGAAAGTCAGAAATAAATCATGGGCATGGTGGCGCACACCTTTAGTCCCAGCATTTGTGGGGCAGAGGCCGGCAGATCTCTGAGTTTGAGGCCATGTGGTCTACATAGTGAGTTCCAGGACAGCCAGGGCTACATAGAGAGACCTTGTCTCGAAAAACAAATGAACAGAAGGAAAGAAAGAAAGAAGAATAAAAAAGAAAATTAGAGATAACCTCTGACTGTTGGTTCTCTCCTTTTACCATGTTGGTTTCTGGGGTTGAACTTAGGTCATCAGGCTTGGAAACAAGTGCTTTTTTCTTTCTTACCCACCGAGCTGTTTCACACACAGCTCTAGACTGTGAATGCTGAGACCGGAGAGGAAAGCTGTGGTTATACAGAAGAATACAGTGACTAAAAAGACGATACGAAATTGATAAGTTGGCATTTGAAAGGAATGAAAATAGAAGTTCTCTATGCTCAGTTCTCAAAGATAAGCATTCATAGATAAATATCTAAAGTGAAGAAAATGAAGAAACGAAAAAGCTAAGCTTTAATCATTTTGATTAAATTTGAGAAAAAAATCTGCTTAGTTTTAACAGTACAGTTCTAAACTTACCTGTTTGCAGAGAGACAAGAAATAGCAATTATGGCTATAACTGTGGTTGATTGTGAGCCCTGGATCTGAGTGATAATGTGTTTCTATGGGAGTGTAGGCCAGCTGCTTTGTGTGCACATTGGGACTGAATAGTCAGGCACAGCAATGGCAGATGTGAGCAGTGGGTCTTAGAGTTAGCATGGAAACACGGGAGAGAGACAGCAGATTAGAGCTGGAGAAATCAATTCGAGCGCCTTTGTAACATAATGTAGATGCAGATCACTGCATATAGAAATGGTTTGGGGAATGTGTATATATGTATGTACGTATGTATGTGTGTATGTACGTATGTATGTGTGTATGTATGTATGTGTGTATGTGTGTATGTATGTGTGTATCTCCAGGCCAGCATACATTTTATGATTTTCCTAGAGAGAGCCAAAAAGGCCTACTCCTAGTCAATTTTTCTTTCTTTCTTTCCTTCTTTCTTTCTTTTTAATGTTTTTTTTTTTTTTGGTTTTTCGAGACAGGGTTTCTCTGTGTAGTCTTGGCCATCCTGGACTCACTTTGTAGACCAGGCTGGCCTCGAACTCACAGTGATCCACCTGCCTCTGCCTCCCGAGTGCTGGGATTAAAGGCGTGCGCCACCACGCCCGGCCTCTTTTTAATGTTTTTATCTTTTGTTTTGAGACAGTTTCTCTGTGTAGCCCTGGCTGTCCTGTAACTAGCTCTGTAAATGAGGCTGGCCTTGAACTCACAGAAATCTGCCTGTCTTTGTCTCCCTAGCACTGGGACCAAAGGTGCACCATCACTGCTTGACTGCTGTCATGATTAACTTTTTAAAAAATATATTTATTTATATTTATATGAGTGCTCTATCTGCATGTACATCTGCATACTAGAAGAGGGCATCAGATCACATTACAGATGGTTGAGAGCCCCCATGTGGTTGCTGGACCTCTGGAAGAGCAGACAGTGCTCTTAACTACTGAGCCATCTCTCTAGCCCATGATGATTAATCTTGAATGTCAATTTGATTATAGAATCATGTGGAAACAAATCTCAGGTGTGTCTAAGAGGAGTTGTCTAGACAAGGCTAATTGAACTGGGAAGACGTATCTTCCATGGAGTGGGGTCCTAGTCTGAATAAAGAGGGCTAGAGAAAGCAAGCTAAGCACCAGCTTGCATTTCTGTCTGCTTCCTCAATGTATACAGTGTGACCAGCCACCTCTGCTACCTGCCCTGTCCTGCCGTGTTGGGCTGTGCCCTGGAACTGAACTGTGGGTCAAAATAAGCTAATCCTCCCTTAAGTTGTTTCTGTCAGATATGTGGTCACAGCATGTAGAGGGATAGCTAATACAGTTGCCATGACTTCGGTCCTCAGAGTGACTGCTTCAAGGTGACCGGAGGAAACCAGTGCACTGCAGCAAACACGCCTTGCTGTGCTGTCAGGTGAGAACGTTTAGACGTGACATGTCTAGAGTGCCACTTTTGGAATGTGCATGGGTGTATGTCTGTGCACTGTGCTGGGGCACATGGAAGCTACAAGAGAGTGTCAGATGCCCTGGAGCCGGACGACAGATGAGTGTGAACTGCCGTGTGGGTGCTGAGAGTTGAACTCAGGACCTCTGATAGCTGGGTGACACACGCCTTTAATCCCAGTACTCGGGAGGCAGAGGCAGGTGGATTGCTGTGAGTTCGAGGCCAACCTGGTCTACAAAAGTGAGTCCAGGATAGCCAGGCTTGTTACACAGAGAAAGCCTGCCTCAAAAAACAAAAAACAAACAAAACAAAACAAAAGACAACTCAGGACCCCTGGAAGAGCATGCAGTGCTCTTAACCACTGAGCCACTTCTCCAGCCCCTGGGCACCAACCAACCTTTATTCTAATGCTATTTTGTGATGAGAGGAACCATCACCACAAAGTGACTAGGACAGAACAGAGGTAAGATGAGCCTGGAGTATCTCGTAGAAGCATCAAGTCAGCACAAGCTAAAACAAAAGCAGACACAAAATAACAGGCATCTAAGGGGGCGTAGGAACCCACTGAAAGAGTTCACAGGAACTTGGAGAGATGCCTCAGCAGCTAAGAGCACTGGAGGCTCTGCCAGAGGACCCAGGTTCAATTCTGAGCACTCACACTGTGACAAATAACACTAACTTCAGCTCCAGAGGATCTGACCCCCTGTTCGTTCACTGTGGCCACTGCACAAATAGACTGCACACAAATGTTTGCAAGCAAAATGTTAACATGCAAAATAATTTTAAAAAAGCATTTCTAATAACCAAAGCTGAAATAATTTGAGCAAAAGCAGTCATATGGAATTGGAGTCTGAAGCATAAATATCTGTAACTGCAAACTGATGTAAATAAGCAACTCAGTAAGTGAACAAAGGAGGGAATAAGGAAATACCCTCTACAAAGAAGCCATGTGAGGAGATGCATGTCCTGGAACTCAGTCTGTAGACCAGGCTGGCCTTGAACTCAGAAACTGCCTGCCTCTGCCACCAAGTGCTGGGACTACAGGAGTGCACCATCACTACCAAGTAACAAAATGTTAGTCTTAACAGACAAGAACAGGCTGTTGTAACTATGCGTTAGTTCAGAAAGCTAGATGATAAAAGTTTGGGCACTTCGTGTATGGATTTAACATGCACTTTAAAGTCTAGCTTAGCCAGAGGTAAGGCAGTTAGCACTTGTGGGCATAGAGCGTTCCATACCAACCTGAGCTCCAAAAAGATCCTATCTCAGGAATCCAAGGACTATGTAGATTATCTATTGCAAAGAAGAAGTTATTGAACTTGAAGGTAAAGCAGCAGAAACTATGAAAATTGAAACAAAGACTAGAAGCACTTAGACTAAAAAAAAAAGTGTCATTGAGTGGTGAGACAACGTTCAGAGGCCTAATGATATATCACAGAGTTCCAGAAGAAGTAGAAAGAGGTGAAGAATGTGAGGAAATGAAACCCAAAGTTTCAGGTTTGAAAAAAGCTATAGACTCAAATGAAGCAATCTTGACAGAAAAACATGAAAGTTACAGTATATCATAATCAAGTTGCTGAATGCTAGTACAAAAAGATGCTTTAAAAGCAGGCAGGGAGACTGGAGAGATGGCTTAACAGTTGAGTACATGCTGCTCTTCCAGAGGTCCCAGGTTCATTTCCCACTACCCAGACAATTCACAACTACCTGCAACTCTGGTCCCAGGGAATCCAACACCCTCTTCTGCTCTTGCTACGCAGTGCACAAACACATGTGCAGGCAAAAACTCTCATACACATAAAAATAAGTAAATACAAATTTTAAATAAATGAATAATGTAGAAGCAACGTTCCTTAGAAAATGTATCTTAAGGCCTGGGAGAAGAAACTAGTAGTCTGGAGTTCTGTACCCGTTGTATTTGTCTTAAATCAGATGAGATTACAGTAAATATCTTCTTACATTGAGAGCGAATCAAATACAAGCACTAAAACAGTTCATTACTAGGAGATCTTCACTGGAAAGAAATGTTAAAAATACTAGAGACTTAGGGAAAATTAAACCAAATACAAATCTGCGTGTACGCAAAAGGTTAAGACTGTTAGGAGCGACGGTGAGTAGGCACATATGTGATACATATTTAAATCTTGTCAAAATGCAGCTGTTTAAGAGCAGTGATATAGCAAAGTGGGAAGCGTATAAGATGTGAAAATTAAATATATGACAAAGTAAAAAAGGGACAGGAGAGGAGAAAGGATGAAGTCACATGTTTGAAGTGGTAAAGTTTTGCTATGGGTACACTGTATATATAAACACATAAACCCCAGAGCATTTACAAAAATAGCAAAAACCAAAACAAAACAAAACAAAAAACAAAATGAAACTGTTGTTAAGTCAGCAATGGAAGGAAAAGCTGAATCACGTATAACACTTACTCCATCTTGATGTGGTTCTGTTCCTGCAGTTCCAGCTACCAAGGAGGCTGAGACGAGAGCATCACTTGACCAAACAAGCTCATGGCCATTCTGGGCAATACAGACCCCATCTCAAATATAAGCCAACAAAAATAATGAGAGGAAAGAGCACAAACAACAGATGAATAGGAGACAATGTGTTAGGTTTATAATAAGTGAGTTAGTTTGTTAATAAAGCCATAAGTGTTTGTGCACCTAATAGAGATATAAAGGCTTGAAGAAAAGCTGAGAACCTCCAGGAGAAATGGACAGGTATATAGTTATGTCACTGGAACTAAGATTCCCATTTTGTCAGTAAATGGATGAATAAAGACCAAGTCAATGTCAGCTCTACCAGGCAGCTCCACCCAACTTGCTAAAACTCTCCATGCAACATACATTCTGTTCTGCATTTAGGGAAAGCAGTATTCTTGTGAATATGAACATTCAGTGAATATTTAACAAAATAAACCTTTTCTGTGTTGTCAAATATTTTTTATGGGAGGGGTATGTGGGTTGAGACATGGTCTTTCTATATAGCCTTGGCTGGCCTGGAACTCACTTTGTAGACCAGGCTGGCCTTGATCTCAGAGATCCACCTGCTCCTGCCTCCCAAATGCTGGAACGAAATGAGTATGCTACCGCTTTCTGCCTGGACCATCAAACATCTTAACGAAATTGAACATTCAAATTGCAATAATTTTCCTAACAAGAGTGAAATTAATTAAAAACCAGTAGCACCTGGAGGGTCTGAGTGTAGTGGCGTCCACCGGTAATCCCAGCTGCTGGAAGGGCGGCAAGAAGATAGAGTGCAATTCCAGCCCATGCTATCTAGTGAGACTTTGTCTCAACAACCAAAACAGATAATCTGGGAAACTGGCAGCTATTGGATAACATACTTCTATATAATTCATGAATCAAAGAGAAAAATTATGATAAATCAGAAAACTTTTTTTTTAGGATTTTATTTTGTGTATATAGGTGTTTTGTCTGCATTATGTCTGTGCACCATGTGTGTGCGTACATAGGCCAGAACAGTATGTTGGATCTTCTGGAAGTGTAGTTACAGTCTGTTATGAGCTATCATCTGGGTGCTGGGAACTGAACCCAGGTCATCTGGAAGAGTGACTCTTAACTGCTAAGCCATCTCCAGTCCCCAGGGAAAAAAAATTTTTTTTAATTTTTTTGACTGGAATTAAAATATAGCACATCCAAATTGGTAGGTTATCATGAGTCATGAAAGCTATATAGAAGTTTTAACTAACCTCCAAGTTGGAGTGGATCTGTATGTTGAGACGAGGCCTTGTAATACGTGCTGGTTTCCTTCTTTCTGTTGTAGCCAAGGCTATCCTGGGACTCATGACCTTCCTATTTCTACCTGGGATCACAAGTGCTCACCCAAATGCCCAGATGACAGTTTTATTCTAAGATTTTATCCATTCATTATCTGTCTGTCTGTCTGTTTGTCTATCTATCTATTTTCAAGGCAGTTGTTTTTTGTTTTTGTTTTTTTTTTGGTGTGTGTGTGTGTAGCCCTGACCATCCTGGAACTCACTCTATAGACCAGGCTGGCCTCAAACTCAGAGATCCCCCTGCCTTTGCCTCCCAAGTGCTGAGATCAAATATGTGTGCCACCACTCTTTTTTTTTTTTTTTTTTTGTTTTTTTTTTTTTTGTTTTTCAAGACAAGGTTTCTCTGTGTAGCCTTGACTATCCTGAACTCACTTTGTAGACCAGGCTGGCCTAAAACTCACAGCGATCTCCCAAGTGCTGGGATTAAAGGCTAGGGTCTAGGACAGCCAAGGATACAAACAGAAAAACCTGTCTCAAAAAACAAACAAAACAGAAGAGGAGGAGGAGGAGGAGGAGGAGGAGGAGGAGGAGGAGGAAGAAGAAGAAGAAGAAGAAGAAGAAGAAGAAGAAGAAGAAGAAGAAGAAGAAGAAGAAGAAGAAGAAGAAGAAGAAGAAGAAGAAGAAGAAGAAAAAGAAAAAGAAAAGGAAAAAAAGGAACTAGAAGAGGCTGGAAAGATGGCCCAGCTGTTAAGAGCACTGGCTGCTCTTGGCAGAGGACCCAGTTCGGTTCCCAGCACTTATATATTGGCTCACAACCATCTGTAACTTCAGTTCCAGGGGATCCTGATGCCTCCTTCTGGCCAAGTAGTGCACAGGCAAAACACTTACAAACAAAAATAAAGCTTTGAGATCTAAAAATGATTTGTTTATTTAAGAAACTACAAGAATGACAACAGCCGAGGGTGGTGGCGCACGCCTTTAGTCCCAGCACTTGAGAAGCAGAGGCAGAGGGATCTCTGAGTTTGAGGCCAGCCTGGTCTATGGAGTGAGCTCCAGGACAGCCAAGGCTACACAGAGAAACCCTAACTTGAAAAAACAAAACAAAACAAAAAATTGCTGGAATTCAATTGTTACCCAGAAATACTAATATCAATAAACAAAAATGTTTTAAAATCCATTGTAGTTTTCTGATTCAAAAAGTAACAATGTATAAGAGAACATCTTCAACCTAGCCCGAGGAATTGGTAAGGAACCGACAGCTGGCATAAAAAGGAGGATGGCACACAACTTTAATCCCAGCACTCAGGAGGCAGGCGGATTTCTGTGAGTTCAGGGCCAGCCTGTTCTACAGAGTGAGTTCCAGGACAGCCAGATCTACACAGAGAAATCCTGCCTCAAGAAAAAAACAAAGGAAAAGAAAAGGGGCTCGCTCTCTGTAGCACGAGTTTCCCTGGACTCCTGTCCTCTTCCTGCCCCTGCTTCTAAGGTGCTGCGCCTCATGTGTGTGTGTAACATCTGCGGGCACTGGCTTCCGTTTTGCATATGTGCGTGCGCCTCAGTGTGTGTGTGGAAGTCAGGGGACCCTTGGCGTGTTAGTGCTTGCCTTCCACCTTGCATGTGTGTGTGCGCCTCAGTGTGTGTGTGTGAAGTCAGGGGACCCTTGGCGTGTTAGTGCTTGCCTTCCACCTTGCATGTGTGTGTGCGCCTCAGTGTGTGTGTGTGAAGTCAGGGGCCCTTGGCGTGTTAGTGCTTGCCTTCCACCTTGCATGTGTGTGTGCGCCTCAGTGGGTGTGTGGAAGTCAGGGGACCCTTGGCGTGTTAGTGCTTTGCCTTCCACCTTGCATGTGTGTGTGCGCCTCAGTGTGTGTGTGGAAGTCAGGGGCCCTTGGCGTGTTAGTGCTTGCAGTTTCTTGTTCACTGTGTGTGCCAAGCCAGCTGGCCCTTGGGCTTGTAAGGGCTGTCCTGTCTCTGCCTTCCATCTCGCCAGGAGTGCTGGGGTTTTCGGTTTTCACGCGCTACCTTATGGTTTTTGAGAGCAGCCACATTCGTTTATGCAGGGCACCTCCATTCAGACTCCCCTTTAAAAAACTTATGTATTTTAAATTAGCTTGCAAAGTAGTGGATTAGTATATGGTCTTGTCATACATCCGCGTTTCAGTTTGCCATCCCCTCACCCCCTGCAGCCTTGTTCTGTTCCTTACCCCCTTGCTCACATCCATGCTTGGGCCTTTCCATCCCAGGATTCATCCGTCATGAGTGTTCTACACCACCCAGCCTTTCCTCCATCTCAAGGGGCCCTTCTAGCTTCTTGACACTCCAAATTAACATACAGATCCAAAAATTCAAAGCTAGGGTTTATACATGAGGAGAGTGTGTGACATGTGTCTTTCTGAGCCTTGGCTACCTTACTCAGTCTGTTTTCAGTTCCAGCCTTTCTCCCACAAACTTCATACTTCTTGATTCCACAATGTAACACATTTTCATGATCCGTTCATTGGTTAATCAGTATCTAGATGATATTGTTTCCTAGGTTGTGGCTTAGAGCAGCAGTGAACATGGGCTTGCAAGTATCCTTGTAGTAGGAATTAGAGTCTTTTGGGTTTATGCCCAGGTATGATGTAACTTGGTCATGTGGTAGTTACATTTTTAGCTTTTTGAGAAATCTCGACAATGGTTTTCGAAGTGGCTACACCACTTTAAATTCCTAGCAACAGTGGATGAGCCTTCTTCTTTCCCACATTCTCACCAGCATCTGCTATCACTTGTTTCCAAGATGGGTAAGGATGTCGAACACTTATAAAAAACTGTTTACTAACAATTTGTATTTCTGGGGCCAGAGAGATGGCTCAGAGTATTTGCTCATTTTCCAGAAGACTCGTTTGGTTCCTGTGTCAAAGCCTTCAGCTATCTGTAACTCCATCCTCAGGAGACACAATGCCTCCATCCTCCACAGGCACCTGCACTCACATGTGCACGCGCTCTCTCTCACACACTCTCTCTCAAATACACACACAGACAATTTTGTCTGTGCGTATATCTTGAAGTGTTTTTCTACTTTTTTTCTCTAGTCTTTTCAGAGTTTCAGGTCTTATGTTGACATCATTGATCCATTTAGAGTTGATTGTTATGCAGGGTGAAAGGAAGATCTAGGTTCACTGTCCAGTTTCCCCAGCACTGGTATAAAGGCACTTTCTTCTCCTATGTGTACTTTGATATCCTCATCAGAAACCAATAATAGCCTTATATCTGGGTCCTTAATTTTACTCCATGGATCTATGTATGGGTCTGTTTTTGTGTTAGCACAATGCTGTTTTTCTACTGTAGCTCTTTAGTATAACTTGAAATCAGGTATGGTGACCTTGCAGCAGTATCCTTTTGCTTAGGATTGTTTTTGACTATCTGAAATCTTTTGTTCTTCCATATAGATTTTAATTTTTTTTCTGTGTTGAGATGAGAATGATGTTTGCATTTTTAAAAATATTACTTTATTACATATTATAGTGTTCTGCCTCTATATACACCTGCACATCAGCAGAGATCTCATTATAGATGGTTGTGAGCCATCATGTGTTTGCTGGGAATTGAACTCAGGACCCCTGGAAGAGCAGACAGTGCTCTTAACCTCTGAGCCACCTCTCCAGCCCTGGTGTTTGCATTTTAGTGGGGATTGCATTGAACGTGTTAATTGGTTTTAGTAGGATGGCAGTTTTCACAATATTCTTACCCATGAGCATAAAGTTTATTTCCTTTGTGTATTAAATACAAATACTGGTTAATTTTCTTTAGTGTATTAAACATTTCAGGTTAAGAGGTCTTTCTCTTCCTTGCTTAGGTTTATTTCAAGTTAGTTTGTTTGATTTGGGGTTTTTTTGTTTGTTTGCTTACTTGTTTGGTTGGTTTGGTTTTGGGTTTTTGTTGGGGGCAGTTGTTTTTCAAGACTGAGTTTCTCAGTGTAGCCCAGGCTGTCCTAGAAGTCACTCTGTAGACCAGGCTGGCCTCAAACTCAGAGAGGCACCTGCCTCTGCCTCCTGAGTGCTGAATTAAAAGCATGCGCCACCACCACCCAGTTTACTTCAGGGCTTTGTTTGCTTGTTTTAAGGTTGTTGTGAATGGAATTGTATCTCTTATTTCTCTCTCAATGTATTTGCCATTGGTTAGGAAAGCTATTGATTCTTTTATGTTAGCTTTGTGCCCTACTATTTTGCTGAAAGTGTGTATGAATTCTCAGGGTCTTGAGGGTCTTCAATGTATAGACTGACATCATCTGCAAATAAGGATACTTTGACGTCTGTCTCTTCTCTCTATGTCCTTTTTATTTGCTTCTCTTGTCTTACTGCTTTAACCAGTATTTCCAGTACTATATTGAATGTAAGATCTTGTTGTTAAATTTAATGGGAAAACTTTGAGTTTTCACTTAGAGTGTTGGCTGTAGGCTAGTCGTATAGACTCTTTATTATGTTGAGATATGTCCTTCTCTTTGGAGTTTCTTTCTCTCTTTCTTTCTTTGTTTCTTTTTGTTGTTTGTTTGTTTTGGTTTTTTGCTTTTCAAGGCAAGGTTTCTCTTCTGTGTAGCCTTGGCTGTCCTGGACTTATTTTATAGACCAAACTGGCCTTGAACTCACAGAGATCTGCCTGCCTCTGACTATCTGAATGCTGAGATTAAAGGCATGCACTAGCTTGCCTAGCTCTCTTTGGAGTTTCTTTCTTTCTTTCTTTTCTTTTTTCTTTTTTTTTTTTAATTCTTTAAAAAAAACATTTATTTTTTATTATGTATACAATGCTCTGCCTGCATGTACACCTGCAGGCCAGAAAGAAGGCATCAGATCACATCATAGTTGTGAGCCACCATGTTGTTGCTGGGAATTGAACTCAGGACTTCTGGAAGAGCAGTCAGTGCTCTTAGCCTCTGAGCCATCTCTCCAGCCCTATTCATCTCATTTTGCTTTAAATTTGTTAGGTGATATGCCTAGAAATTCATATAGTTTTTAAAAGATTTCCAGTTTAGTAGGATATATGTTTTTAAGGAATGACCTAATGACTTTCAGAATTTCATTGTTCTTTATCATAATGGCTCCTTTCTTCTTCTTTTTTTTTTCCTCCCAAGTGCTTGGATTATAATTGTGTGCCCTTTTCTGATTTATCTGGTGATTTGCGCCTTTTCAATTTTGCCTTTAAATGAGCATTAATATCATAGATTATCCTTGGTTTGAAGGAGGGTGTGATTCCAATAACCATTTGGGAATTGGTAGAATGTAGGACAACAGAGCCCTGTGACTGTGTGCTGGCGGGGGTGGGGCGTGGTGCACGCGGCCCTGGTCCCCACCTGGCTCTATCTGGTCCAGAGCCTGTTGGGTCTTATTCATAGGGATTGCTTTCCATGGCAGTGAGAGTAAGGTGGACTGTGATCCTGTGTTTGTGGTGTGGGCCATCACTTGAAACCTAAGTTTTCCATCCATGCTTAGCCTCTTGTTTTCTCCCTAGTGTGGCCTTTTCCTGTCTGATGCTGGAGGAGGCAACCTGATGGTCCTCTGACAACTGTTCGCCTCAGCACTAAGGAAACAGATGGCAATGTCACAGACACAGGATTATGAATGCAGAAGCCACCATGTTGATGAGCAGGAGTCCAGGATTCCAGGGTCAAGCACCAGGTAAGGAGGCAATATCCACTCCTGATGAATTTTGTCCAGGCCCGGAGCAATGGGAGGGAACAACCCTTCACAGGGAAGGTTGAGTGGCTGCAGGGCTCTTGGCTCACCCCTACTAGTTCTAGTCACGTGGATGTGGCTGCCGTCCTGCATGTGCCTTCTCCGAGGGCCTCAGTAGTGGGTATTCCTGGTCCATCTGTGGAGTCCAGAGTTCTCAGCACAGCCCCTCATTGCCATGACACCTGTACACTTGATAGAGGCCCCTTAGGAACTTTGATGTTTGGGCTAAAACTGGGCCCAATCCTCAGGCACTCTGGGCATCAATCCATACAGTTACAGTGGTCATACCTCATTGCTTTTATTTTTCTAATTTTCAGCTTTTATTTGGAAATAATTCCACACTTACAGAAAAAAAATTATAAAAACAGTCCCAGAAATGTACATGTGTTCTTGCCATGAGCTGTTAGCATCAGTCACCCCATCCTTTTCTGAGTCACTTTTGGACAGGTCACAGGTGTTCTGCCTTAGGCCTTTAATGCTCAAGTCTGTGTCTGTCAGGTGATTCACATAACCAGGACACACGTCACTCGTCAGAGCTCATGTTGATCTTCTCTATCACCCAACCATAGTGCCAACGAGTTCCCTTTGTATTTCTAGCACTTTTACGCCTGTGTAGTATAGGGTCCTCCAACAGTTCTGCCGGCCTATGCCTCTGACTCCCCTTAGCCTTTTCTAATCTAAGTGAGTTCCGCAATCTTTGTACTTAACTGGTTAGAGTACTCACCTAAAATATACAAAACCCCATTCACTCTCCAGTAATGCATAAAATGGGCCTAGTGGTACAGGGAAATAATTCCAGTACTTGGGAAATAGAACAGTGGAGGATCAGAAGTTTAAGGTTATCTTCAGCTGCATAGAAAGTTTGAGGCCAGCCTAGGATACATGAGACTCTGTCTCAAAACACAAAAAACAATGGATGGGAAATGGCTTAGCAGTTAAGAGCACTGGCTGTTCTTCCAGAGGACTAGGGTCTATTCCTAGCACCGACATGGCTGCTTGCAACCGTCTGTAACTCTAGTTCCTGGGCTCTGCAGTCACTGCACACACATGATGCACAGACATATTTAAACAAAATATCCATATGCATAAAAAATAAATTTAATAAACAACAACAAAAATAGGGCTTATGTGTATACCCACTATAGGCTGCCAGCCCTGTACAGGATTCAGGCAAACAACTGCTGAAAAGCCTGGGTTGTTGTGCAGCTTAAATTTTAAGTCTCTGACAATAGACCAAGCTAACATCCTACATATGTCATAGTCCATTTTACTACTCTTTTTTTATCTTTTACTCAGTTTTCTAATGCCAGGTTTGTTGTTGTTTGTTTTGTGCTCTGAGTTAAATGTAGGCCTGGTGGGTACTAAGCAATGCTCTACCACTGAGTCACATCCACAGTCCATGGCTTGCCAATCATTCTGAAATCTCTTCTTCAGTATTTTCTGACTTTTGGACTTGAAACTAATCCAATTTCTTTCTTTCTTTTTTTTGTTTTTGTTTTTGCTTTTGTTTTTTGTTTTTTGTTTTTTAGACAGGGTTTCTCTGTGTAGCCCTGGCTGTCCTGCAACTCATTCTGTAGACCAGGTTGACTTCCAACTCAGAGATCTGCCTGCCTCTGCCTCCCGCATGCAGGGACTAAAGGTATGCACCACCATAGCTGACTGTGACCCAATTTCTTGGTCCCTTTTTAAAGACTGCTTTCCCTTTTCTGAGTCTTCACACCCTCTGGTCATATCCTGGAAGTTCTGAGGTACTGGGGCCACTTTCGCTAACCCATGTGCTGCCATTGACGTCTTTGGTTGGTTTTTGAAATAGACTCTGTATGTAGCCCTGGTTGGCCTTGAACTCATAGCCATCCATCATCTGCCTATACCTGCTGAGAGCTGGGATCAATGGTGTGCCCCAGCATTTGACTTCCGCCACAGGCCAACTACACTTGGTGATGGTGGCCGCTGTGCTATAGTTCCAGGCCCTCTGGACCTGGTCCCTGCTGCTTACTCTTCCTCACACGGCACAGTCTGGGTAGGCAGAGTAACTAACAGCTACTGAAGCCTCCCACCTAGTCCTCACAGCAGTGTCCCAGGTTTCCCTATTGCACATAGTACACAGAGGACCCTGCAGGTAAGCAGTGCCACTGAGCACTCTAGGCCTGGACCTTGGCAGTATGGACATGCTCATGCCCTACAAAGGCTCCTGGCAGCCGCATTGTCTGTGTGCCCAGCTTGCCTACGGAGCCAGGTATTTCTTGACGTGCCTCTCACCATGTCACCTCTGCCCTGGCCAGACTGTTCATCCTAGCCAAGTGCTTTATTGCCCGTGGACACAGCATCTGTCCTCATCTGCTTGACGAAACTGAGCTTCCAGCCCCCCAGTCTACTGTGCTGGAAATGCCTTCTCCTGTTAGTTAGGCTGCTTTGGCTGTTGTAGTGTGCAGGCTCCCGCTCTTGGTGGAGAGCGCTACCTGCTGGAGATACCATAGAACTTGCCTGCATCCTGCCTTGTGCTTCCACACAGGCTGTGCTAGTTTGGGTGGATTTCTTGGAAGATGTTAGGTATTATGTCACTTTTCCCCTGGAGTTTTGTGTGCTGGTGAAGAAGCCCTCGCCTGCTCCATGGCTGTTCTTTGAAGGTTTTGAGGTTTTTTACACTCCTCATCAATCTGTGTGGATCTACATGTTTTTTCACTGCCAGCCAGCCCTCTTGGCCCCCTTGGCCTTACCAATCTGTGAAACCTCCCACTCTCCAAGCTGCAGATCTGTGAGGGACAGCAAAGGCCCTCTGCCATTCCCCACCAGCTCCCCCCCCCCCCGCCACCCCAGCCTCCATGTAGCCCATAAAAAGCTGTTCTCTTAGAATTTCAGCGGGACATACACTGGCATGCAATGCTTTAGGGAGCACTACCAGAAGATAGGGTGACCTGGACTTCTCGGTTACTTGAGCCTCTTCCGTGCCCCACGGAGTCACGCTCTCTCCTGACTGCATAGTTCGTTGCAGGGTTTGTCGTTTAGATTTTTGTTTGCTTGTTTATTGTGGGTTGTTTTTAGTTTGTTTTTGAGACATTTTCACTGCACACCTCAGGCTGTCCTTGAATTTTCGGTTCTCCTGCCAAAGGAATGCAGGAATTACAAGGCTGTTCCACCATACCCAGCTTGGTGCTAGAGTTGAGACTGTTGGCCTGGCGCATGCTACATATACTTTGCTATTGAACTAAATTCCATCTTTATTGTCCATACTTTTTTTTTTTTTTTTTTTTTTTGAGACAGGGTTTCTCTGTGTAGCCTTGGCTGTCCTGGACTCACTTTGTAGACCAGGCTGGCCTCGAACCCACAGCGATCCACCTGCCTCTGTCTCCTGAGTGCTGGGATTAAAGGCGTGCGCCATCACACCTGGCTATTGTCCATACTTTAATCATCTTTTTGTTATGAATTATGAATTCTTTTTATGTTCTGGATTCAAGCTTCTTTGGGTGAGGGTTTCAAGACAGGGTTTCTTTTTGTAGCCTTGGCTGTCCTGGACTTACTTTGTAGTCTAGGCTGACTTTGAGCTCACAGAGATCTGCCTGCCTTCAAGTTTCTTACCAAATATGTGTTTTACAAATGTGTTCTCTCATTCTGTGGTTTTGTTTTCACTTTGTTAGTTGCATTGTTTTTGGCACAGAAATTTTAACTTTGAAATCCAGCTTATGCGTCACTTCTCACAGCTCAGACTTCATTTTTTAAGAAATAAGAAACCAGCCTCATTGTCCTGCTCATGGGCACCTGTCACAATGCCACTGAGCACCGTCCTTTCCCACCTCGTGCTTGTGAGTGTGGAGTGCGGGTCACTGACAACCTTCACGCCATGTGTGCTTGTGCTCTTTATGCTCACTTGGGATGCGTGTTTGGACACATTGTTGCTATGTGCTTCTCTAGGGACGAGAACAGAGGAACCAGAGTACTCTCATCCGGGTACCTGGGCCTGCTGAGAGGGGGCTGTGCCTGCCGTGCAGTCAGGGCCTCAGGACGTCATGGCCCCCATCCCAACTTACAATTGCCATCATTATCTTTCCTCCTTAGACACCATCACAATCACTTTTAAACATTATCACCAAATAAGCCTTGCCAGCTCTATCTCCAGCTGAGGCAGTAGAGGCTGCTAAACGTCGGCACCTTTCTGTCTCATGGGGCCAGGCCCTAGCTGGCTGTGAGGCACTGTGGGCAGTTCTACGCAGCTGGGAAGTTTCTCTTACCTTCTTAATTTGCCATAGCATGTCTGCTGTACACAGACGCCAACTGTGAGCAGCCTGGGCTTTCCTTAACTCATGTGCTCCCCCCAGCTTGCCCATAAGGCCTGCACATACATGTGGCCACTTGCTGGGTCCCTCCTTTCTTCAGAGTCCACATAAACCATGTGGCTTCCCAGACTGGGTTCTCTTTTTTTCTGAAGCCGCTCGCTGTGGATGCTGTGAACGTCGTTAGATCCCACCCACGCCTGGCTTTGGATGTCAATTCCTGGACTCTCCGCCCTCATCTACCTTTTATTTTCTGAGTATTTTAATTGAATATTGCCCCCTAGGAGATGCCAAAAATGTCCCTAAGGGGCTGGGTCTCTGCCCACATGCACAGGAGTGCACCACAAAGGGAATAAAACCCCATTCTTTGTTGAGAGAGGATTATTGAATTGCATTGATTTGAAAGGGCTGTTAAACAAAACCTAGACTCACAATTGTTTCTTTTAGGGATTAGGAGATTGTTCTGTGGCTAATAACTTTCTTTTGTCAGAAAAATTCTTTGGAGAGTACCATAGCTTTGTTTTGGTAAAATCTAATATAGGTTAGGGAGAAGGTTGATGAGAAGAGATTGCCCAGAGGAGTGAGGTACCCTGAGGCCACGCAAAGCATTATGGGCAAATACCTTCCATATCGTCACTGTGGAAGGACTGTTACTGACACTATGGGGCAACTTGCACCTGCTGAGTTTGTCCTCAGCCATTGCCAAGGGAGGGTTTGCATCAAGTTCTGTCCCTGGATCTTCGTGGCCCAGCTTATAGCCACTCAGGTCAAAACTCCTGCTTCCTCCTCCCTGCCCTCTCACATGCACCTCTCTACTAGAACAATCCCGTTCATCCATCTAGACGTTCCCTGCTCCCTCTTGACCTTCCATAGATAATCACCTTCAGGGCCCTACTTCAGGAGCTCTGTGGAATCCCCTCTGTACATTTGTCTTCATGGCCGTGCTTGGTTTTCCTTCTCAATGTTCTGTCTGCAAACCTGTCTTCATTGAAGCACCAGCCAAGTCCTGAAGTGTCTGTTGGCCAGAATTGTCACTGCACAGTGGGCTCCATGCTGACAGGAGCACAGGGTATGATTTCTAAGGAAGATGCTCTTTCTGCCATGACCATGTGCCTGTGCCCAGCCAGGATACACTTGCCTGCCATGTGCTTCATATTGAAGAAGAGAAAGTGAGGTAGGAGTTCGAATGCTGTAACTTCTGCTGGGAGCTCATTCTGAAGTCAGTCGGCCATGAAGGGTTCTAAAACTAAGATGACCCAATTACCAATCCCAGCTTCAGTCAGAGAGCAGCCTGGGCAGAAAAGTACGGGAGAACACAGGGAATCCCGGCTATCTGACGCTGGGAGCTTCAGGTACAGCCTATCCGCACTAATTGTCAAGGCCGCAGTGGTATGAGTGTGTACTCTGCACGGCCACTGCTCCTGCCTGGGTCTTTGGCAGAAGCTGACGGTGGAGTCACTAGTGATGGGAACTTGGAATGGCTTCAAAGTCCACAGGAAACAGTCATGTATTGCTGGCATTGTTAGTGGCTTTGGTGCCTTCATTTTATAGTTGGGGGCCCCAAAGAGGCTCATGTTATGTAAAGTCAGGACTTTCTGACTGATGACCACATGTGGGGTGAAAATGGAGTGAATGTCGGCTATCCCTGGGACACGGGGAAGTGAGTGGCCTGTAGCTGGGAAGCCTGCAGAGGGTCTTGGCCCTGAGGGAGGGTCTGCATATGCTCCTCCTGGAGGTTAGGTGTGTCTCATGAGCTTTTTATCCACATCATCTGTCTCCCACTGTCCTAAGACTCTTGAATGAGCCAAGTGTTGACTCAGCCCCCAGTGTACAGGCATCTCGGGCCACCCTGAGAGAAGAAGCATCAGCAAGCCCGAGTTTGTTCTAGATCTCTCTGCCAAAAGCTACAGAGATGGCACAGCTTAAGCTGAGCAATATGGCACACACCTTTAATTCCAGCATTCTGGAGGCGGAGGCAAGTGGATCTCTGTGAGTTCAAGACCAGCCTGGTCTACAAAGGGAGTCTAGGAACCCAGGGCTGTTACACAGAGAAACCCTGTCTCAAAAAACATTAAAAAAACAAAAACCAACAACAAAAAACCCAAAAAACTCTCACCCTTTACCCCACACCTCCATTACCCACCTATCCCCTGGGTTGGAGTTGGCAGGAGATTGGGTCTGGGATTCTTAGCTCAAATGACACCCATTCATGTTGGAGGGGCTCTTTTATGGGTTCCCTGCTGCCCTATATCCCTGTGCCTGACCCAGAAAACCCAGGCCAAATAGCTGTGCTCCAACTGTGAGATGAGGCAGAGGATCCTCACTAAATAAGCTCATAAACATTTTTAAAAATTTATTCATTTATATATGAGTGCTTTGTCTGCATGTACACCTGTATGCCAGAAGAGGGCATCACATCCTTTTTTTATAGATGGTCATGAGCCACCATGTGATTTCTGGGAATTGAACTCAGGACCTCTGGAAGAGCAGACAGTACTTTTAACCACTGAGCCATCTTACCAACCCTAAACTTAACATTTTAAAGTATGAGGACATCATTCTTTTAAAAACAAAACACTTCTTAGATTAACCTGGCATTTGCAAAAGTAGGACACAGGGGTCCATTGTCTTCCATGTCAGTGTCTCCACAGATGCTCTGAGCCAAGTCAGCACTTCCTCTGTGTCATTGTGTTCTCCTGAATGCCATCTCACCTGATGTTGCTTGTGTCTCAAGAACCCACATGACATAGTTATTGTGTCCCCTTGGATACAATTGAACAGTATCAGTTTTGAGAAAGACTAGCCAGGACCCTTTGTTTACTTCAGTATTTTCCTCATGGCTTGTTTGAGTCACATTTGTTTGAGGAGAATAACCTCAGCATGTCAAGTGTACAAGCTTTCAACATGACCTGTCACTGTGCATTGTCAACCTTGATCCCTGGCCAAGTCATGTCATCTCACTGTGAAGGTTCTCGGCCCGTCATTGCTGTGGGAAAGAGCACATATGTCTGAGGGATAGAGGCTGTGAGTCTCCTCCTGGACGATGGTGAGGCAGCCCCACACATGCTGTCTGGCTTCGGCAGCTGTGTCAGTTCCCCACTGACATCGCTCTTCACTCACGTCACTCAAGCTGGCCAGGTCCTGGTTTTAGCCTCTGATGTTCCCATGTCCTAGGCATGACTGTCTCTGGGGTCTAGGCGCCTACTTTGTGTGTGTGTGTGTGTGTGTGTGTGTGTGTGTGTGTGTGTGTGTGTGTGTGTTTCCCACAATTGCACATCGTGGCCAGAGGTGGACATGAGGTTTCCTGCTCTGTCTTTCACTCTCTGCCTTATCCTAGTGAGTCAGTATGGTGATTTGAAGGAGAAATGTCTCCTTTGAGCTCCTGTATTCAGACACTTGGTCCACCATTGATAGCCCTGTTTGGGGAAGTAATGGAACCTTACTGGGGGCCAACCTTAAGGCTTATATCCTCGCTCCACTTCCTGCGCTCTTTCTGCTTCCTTCGTGCTAGTGAGAACGTGATCAGCCAGCTCCTGCTCCCGCAGCCATGCCCTGCCTTTCCACTGTGATGGACTTGGTCCCTGTGGAACCATAAGTAAAAACAAACCTTTCTTTCTGTAAGTTGCTTTTGGTCATGGTATCTTATTGCAACAGCAGGAAAATAATACAGATCGGGTCTCAGTGAACTTGGAGCTAGGCTGCTAGTCAACAACCCCTTGTGATCCCCTTTTCTACATCCCCCCATAGTACGGGCGTCACGTGTACAGGTGTGGTTACACCTGGGGTCACCGGCACAGGTGTGGCCACACCTAGCTTCTTAATGCACATTGGAGTTTTAAACTCAGGTCCTTCTCATCCTTTGGCTGCAACACTTCTACCCACTGAACCATGTCCCCAGCCCTGAACCCTGATGTCAGCGGTTCCTCAGTGCTCCCTGAGGAGCCCAGCTCCTCTATGGATGGCAGATACTTGCAGACCCTCTATAGTTCAGGCATCTTGGTGAAGCCCCTTCTACCTAGAAAGGCCCTGTCTTACTCTCTGTATAACTGGTTTATGCCATTGCTGTGTTGTTGTGTACCATATGCCATATGGAGTCACATGCCTCAGGCTTGTAACTTGCATGGTATGTATCAGCATGTTGTAGAAGCTACCTTGTTTATGCTACAGGTGAGCAGTATGAAGCTTCTGGAAGGTGGCATCCAAACCAGCTCTGCTTTCGCCCTTCGATAAGCATTTCTTTGCTAAAAGTCTGGCCTCTCACTAGATTGTTTCCCTGGAGAGTAGAATCAGACGTGTCTGTTCCTGGCCAGCCCAGGGGTTAACATTTCTACATTCCTGTGGCCCCTTCATCTGGCTGTAGGCCAGTTTCACCTGACAAGTTGCCAAACATTCTTCCTCCTCCCACTCCCCATGCCCAGCCTGGCAGCAGCTCCTGAGCTGTCTGTAGCCACCAAGCTCCCTGCTGGTGGCAGCTAAGTGATGCTCTGGGCTCCTGATCCTGAGAATGTGGCCCACCCTCCTGCTCTGTTGTCAGTTGGTGTGTGTGCCCTGCCACTGGACTCTGCACTCACTGTAGTTTGTATGTCAGGAGACTGTGGGAACAGCTGTCCTCTCTCACATCCAGCTTTGTTATGGGAGTAAATGAAGACTTCTGCCTTTTCCCAGGGCCCTTCTACTGCATGCTGCATGCTCGGCTGGGGCCTCACCTGACAGCGCAGGAGCTGATAATGGTTCCTATGTCCTCTTGTCCCAGTTACCATCCCCTGCAGCAGAACAATGGCACCAGGACTTTGGCACACCAGGTTTCTGGGCCCGTTTGATTGTGGCTACCACTGGGGCATGTGTGACACCTTCCATGATTTGGGTTTGCATTTTCCTGAGTCCCATCATTCCCTGGCCATAACAAGCACCTTTTACCTGGAGACGTTGGTGGTTGAAGTTTATGGTGCTTTTTAATCTTCTAGAAAGGTCAGCCCCTGCTTTAAATATATTAATATCTGCTCGTTCCCTCCTCTCTAGATGCTGGCATATTAGTCCCTGGCCGCCCACCGCTCCTCTCTCCCCGCTGCTGCCATTTCCTCTCACCAGTTTGCTCTGAGTCGGTTCTTTCCTCTTTATGAATTTGCACTTTGTTCCAGTTTCATTTCTGTTGCAGAGAAAAAAGTCGACTTAGGTCCAGAGTGGTAGCCCATGCCTTTAATCCCAGCACTCAGAAGGTAGAGGCAGATCTAAAATTCATGAGGAATTAAAAATAGGTTAAGAATAGCCAAGAGTTAGGGCTAGAAGGGCAGCTTAGTTGGTAACAGTGCCTGTTGCCTAGCCTGGCAGCCCCGGGTTTGATCCCAGGAACCCACATAATAGGAGGATAGAATCAACTCCTATAAGCTTTCCTGACTTCCAAACACACAGCCGAACACACACACACACACACACACACACACACACACACACAGAATGAATGAATGAATGAATAAATAAATAAATAAATAAATGTAATTTTAATCGTTCTAAAAAGAACAGCCAGGAGCTAGGTACGGTGGCACTGCTGCAGCTGTTACACCGGCTGTTGGAATGTTGGATTGAGAGGCTATGAATGTAACTTGGACGTCATAGTATGTTTCTCTTTGAAAGGGGGTAGTAGATGCTGAGGGATAGCTCAGGGGCAGAACAAATACATGCTTACTACATGCAAAACCCCACATTCTTCTCTCAAACTGGAAAAAGAAAGGATAAGGAAGAATAATGACCAAAGCATGACTGAAGAGAAAGAGTGCTGGGCAGTTTTAAATCGGTTTGTTTTTACAAGGTTGTCGATTCTGCTAAGTTCCCTAAAGAAGACCCATGCTGAGCCAGAGCTGAGATCAAAAGAGATCTCACACAGAAATGTTCATTTGTAAACCTGAAGAGCTGCTCTTGTCCCACCATGGAAGAAATGATACTGTTTCACGAAATGAAAAAAACAAAGTCGTCTAGGCAGAGCCAAGGCTCAGTACAGTGGCAACATTGTAAAACTTCCATAAGGCAGATTATAGACGCATATGCTTGACCTACAAGTAGGCAGATTTTTTTTTCTTATTTTAAAGTTTGTTATAGTTTATTCAGATTACATCCTGATTGTTATCCCCTCACTTGTATCTTCCTGTTCCCACCCTCCCTCCCTCTTCCACCCTATTCCCTTCCCTAGACCTCTGACCGAAGGGGACCTCCTCCCTCACCATCTGACCACAGCCTATCAGGTCTCGTCCGATAGCCTGCTTCCTCTTCCTCTGTGTGCCCGCAGGCCTCCCCACCAAGAGGAAGTGATCAAATTGGGGGCACCAGGAGAACGGATTTCTTCTTTCTTTTTCTTTTTTCTTTTCTTTTTTTTTTTTTTTTTTTTTTTTTTTCTTTCTTTTTATTGTTTGTTTGTTTTGGCTTTTCGAGACAGGGTTTTTCTGTATAGCCTTGGCTATCCTGGACTGGCTTTGTAGGTCAGGCTGGCCTCAAACTTACAGCGGTCTTCCTGCCTCTGCCTCCCTGAGTGCTGGGATTAAAGGCGTGCACCACCACACCCAGCTTTAGAACAGATTTCTTAAAACAGAAAGTAATAAAAGAAACCATGAGGGAAGGGTTTATAAATCCAACTCATTAAGATTAAAACTTGTTTCCTTCAAAAGACAAGACACAAAGTAGGTCCTCGTGACACATCATTGAGAGGGTGCCTGTCTAGATCAGTGTTTAAAATAAAGCTCATGGGGATCAGGAAGGGAAGACACAACTGTGCTCATTGTGGGATTTTCAGGAAGTTGGGGAAAGTTACAACATTAGTAATAATAAAAAATTAAAACCATGTGCGTGGAGATCATTGTTCCATTTGCTATATTTTCACATATGTTTGGAATTGCTCATTATAAAGTCTGAGAAGAAGGCCAGGTCACTGTAAAAGGGAGGCAGAGGAGTGGGCTGGGCTCTAGCCTGGTGATAAAGGGCGACCTGAGTTCAGATTCTCTCCCCATGTCAAAGCTGCTGCGGCATCGGACGCTCACAGCCAGTCCTGCATGTGGAGTCCCAGGACTCCCTGGACAAGCTAGCCAAACAGCAAACTCCAGGTTCAGAGAAGCTGGAGATGTGGTCGCAGAAATCATCCCCATGGGATCATGCACACACATGTACACACACCACACGCATACACAGGGGGAGAAGGGAGGAGTGGGAAAGCTGCAAAATCCCACTGTTCCTGTACAGCCTCTTTTTAAATTTTTTCTTATTTTCAATTTATTTATGTGTTTGTGAGTTTTGCCTGCATGTATGTACATATACCAGGGAGGTCAGAAGAGGGTATAAGATCCCCTGGAACTAGAGTTACAGAGAGTTGTGGGCTGCCATATGGGTGCTGGGGACCTAAGCTGGGTCCTCTTGCAAAAGCAACAAGTGGGGGCTGGAGAGATGGCTCAGTAACCACAAGTGCTCTTAACTACTATGCCATCTCTCCAGCCCCCTCTTTCCCTTTTGCTTTCCTGTCTGGTGATTTCCTACAGAACTATATAAATACAGACATGTGTATCCTTTGCAAACAAGGTTGTACATGTTTATTTCTTATGGACTGTGGCAGGCCTTCCCTGACACTCACTTATATTTACATTAAACACTTACAGAGCCAACCATGATGGTTCCTATATGTAACCTCACTGCTTGAGAAGCGTAGGCAGGAAGATCAATCACTGCAGGCGTTCAGGCCATTCTGAGCTACAGAGTCAGATGTAAATCAAACAGGGCAGGGAGGCGTGCCCAGAGCACCACTGTCCCTGTCAGTGTGCCACATTCCCAACACAAGTGCAGTTTGTTTTGTGGAAACATGGCACTGCATCTTTAAAACTTGAAATTTGGGGGTCAGGAGAGATGGTTAAGAATGAGTGGCCCAGGGCTGGGGGGATGGCTCGGAGGTTGAGAGCACTAACTGTTCTGCTGTTCTTCCAGGGGTCCTGAGTTCAATTCCTGGGGACCACATGGTGGCTCACAACCATCTGTGATGTGATCTGATGCCCTCCTCTAGCCTTCAAGCACTGTATACATAAAAAAAAAAAAAAAAGAATGAGTGGCCCTCATTGTCAAGAATGTGGTTCCCAGCACTCATCTTTAGTGGTTTACAACAGACTTAATTCCAGCTCTGCAAGAGCCTCCTGCCCTCTTCTGGACTGTTAGAGCAGTGTGCACATATGCACATGCACAGGTATAAATAAAAATAAAGCCAGCACTCTGGGAGGCAGAGGCAGGCAGATATCTGTGAGCTCAAGGTCAGCCTGGTCTACAGAGTCCAGGACAGTGAGAGCTGCACAGAGAAACCCTATCTTGAAAAAATAAAAACAAAACACAAAACCTTAAATAAACAAAAATGTTTGTACCCTGACATCAAACATGCATGAATTTGATAACATGGCCATATACAGAGTGATTTACATCTTTAAAAATAAAAAGGATTCCGGGGCTGCAGGCTGAGGACCAGGCACCGGCAGTTGTTTGTGGTTCTGCTGCACTGAGGGTTCCTAGAAAACACCAGATGCAGAAGCACAGCAGCTGGTGGAAGCCCCTGTACAGTATGTGAGGTGAAGGCCAGTGTCTTGGCTGATGGCCTTGTCTCCTACAGGCTGGAGTGGGTGGAGATCATCGAACCACGCACACGCGAACGTATGTATGCCAACCTGGTCACCGGGGAGTGTGTGTGGGACCCTCCAGCCGGCGTGCGAATCAAGCGCACCAGCGAGGACCAGTGGTGGGAGCTCTTTGACCCCAATACATCACGCTTCTACTACTACAGTGCTGCCTCGCAGCGCACCGTGTGGCATCGCCCGCAGAACTGCGACATCATCCCTCTGGCCAAATTGCAGACGCTGAAACAGAACACTGAGTCTCCACGTGCCTCTGCGGACAGCAGCCCAGGGAGGGGCAGCCGAGATGGTAGCACCGGCTCCTCCCTGGAGCCAGAGCCGGAGGAAAGGGCACAAGAGCTGCCAGTTCGCAGCGGGCGGGCGACAACCTTGGTCACTTCAAAGGAGGAGAGTAGCAGGTGAGGAGGAAGGTGGGCCTGTGGTGGGGGTACTAAGAAGAGGGCGGGACCAGAAGGAGAGAGGACTGCTTGTGGCTTGCTCGACTGCTAGTTGCCCAGTAATAGGATTTAATCATTGCTGGCTCAGGGTTATTCAGCAGGCCAACCACCTCCCCTTTAATTATTGATAGTGTCATTAGTGACAAGCCTTGGAGGAAGGGAAGGTCAAGGAAGGCCAGATGTGGTGTTACACACCTGTTATCCCAGCACCTGGGAGGTGGAGACAGTGGAGGATCAGGAGTTTGAGGCCAGCCTATGTTAAATGAGGCCCTGACTCAAAACACAAAAGGGTTCTGGGACCTCAACTTGAGTCCTCTGTAAATGCAGTGCACACTTCTTTTTAAAAGTAGGGTCTTACTGTGTAGCCCATGCTAGTCTGAAACTTAGGGATCCCCCGCCTCTCCTTTCTGAGTGCTGTGGTTAAAGACACCTGCCACCTTCCAGCTCCAGCACACTGTTGGCCACTGAGCCATCTCTTCAACCCCTCAGTGATTATTTTTTCTTCAGTCCTTATTTTTTTCCAGTACATCTTTCACTTTGTAAATGGAAATGTTCATCTCTATAATGTTAAAAAAAAAAAGTTTTGCTTTTTAAAAAAGATTTCTGTGTATGGATGTCTTACCTGCATGTGTGCACCGTGTGCACGTCTCATATTCTCAGAGACCTGAAGAGGGCACCAGATTTTCTAGAACTGGCGCTTCAGACCATTGTGAGCTGCTAAGAAGAAGCGGAAAACTTCACCCAGGTCCTCTACAGTAAACAGCAGTGAGCACCCTTAACTGATAAACATCTCTCCAGCCCAACTTTTAATTAATTAACTATTTACTTTTGAGGCAGGGTCTCATGTAATCCTGACTGGCCTTGCATTGACTATGTAGCCAAAGGATGACCTTGGACTTGTGGTCCTCCCGTCTCCTTCCCAAGTAAGATTATGCGCATGCACAGTCATGCTGGGCAGCTTTCTACATGTTAGGCAAACACCCACCAAAGAGCCTCATCCCTAGGCCCCTCATCTCCAGAGCCTGGGCCAGTCCATATTTTTGTATATTTTATGCCTGTTTAACTTTTTCAAACTTTATTTTATTGTTATTATTATTGGTTTATGTGTGTATAATGTGGGAGTAGCATACACGTGCTACCATATGCATATGGATGTCAGAAGGCAGTTTTTTGGAGTTGATTCTCTCCTTCCATCTTTACTTGAGTTCCAGGAGTCAAACTCAAGTCATCAGGCAAGTGTCTCTCCCTGCTGAGTCATCTCACTCAGTCTGTTCAGCCCCTTCCAACTTCTTGAGCCTATGGAATTCACATTGAATACTCTTTGGCGCCCTCCTCTGCTAATCTCACCGTCTGTGTTCATGCCGGCCCGGCTGACCCCGGCTGACTGGGTGTCCTTAATCAGGGCGCTTCCTAAGCCAGAGCGCTGCCCTGTGAGGACAGGCATGCTGTTCATGATGGAGGGCATCTGCTCCAACAGAGAGCACTTGGGACCGTGTTCTGAGAGGGAGCCAAAGGCACCTTGTGAACAGCAGGTTGCTAGTGTGGTTTCTCCAAGGAGCAAGGGCAGTGACAGTCCCTGACCCCAAAACCAGTGGTAGGGGCTAGGTTGATGGCTCAGCTGGGAAACGGCCTGCCACAAAAAAATAAAGGACCTGCATTTGGATACTAGTACCCATTTAAAAAAAAAAAAAAAAGCCAGGCATAGAAGCCAGGCATGATAGCACACCTGTAATCCCAGCACTCAGGAGGCAAAGACAGGCAGATTTCTATGAGTTCAAGGCCAACCAAACCTACTTATAGAGACCTTGTCTCAAAAACAAGAATGACATTAGATGACAACCCTGGTCTCCACACACAGGCATACACACATGCACATAGAGACACACATACAGCGGCAAAAGAAAACCAATGGCAAGCATCATATGTTGTGAATTGTGACAGTATGTTTGCCTCTCCACACAGATGGGGGTGCCAAGTAAAGAGATCTGCCCATATGTAGTTTGAGCTGAGTGTCATCATCATTTAGGTGGCAATTTCAAGTTTTGCTTGATTCTTCACTTGATATTAATTTTTAAATTGTTGTTTACTTGAGCCTGGGTCTCATACTACGGCTCCAGCTAATGCGGAACTCATTATGTTGGCCAAGGTGGCCTCAACCTGATGGCAGTCTTCCTGCCTCCTCTTCCCTATTGAGAGTTACGAGGTAAGCCACCACGCCCAGCTGATACTTGTCTTTTAGCATGCCTTGCAGGCTAATGGGACCTGAATGATGGCTAGATAGCATGTCCTCAGTCACACAGTTAAATGGATTTTAAAACAAAACAAATTTCTCTTGCATTTTGTAGCAGCTATGTCTGCTACAGATGTGTGTTGAAATGGGAGCACACCTCTTTTAATTTTGACAGCTTGGGAAATAAAGTAGCTGCATATTGGCTATGATTGAGACATCAGTCGTCCCGTTTGCCTTGGGATTGCAGGCGTAATTCATTTAAGCATTGGCAATACTGGGTGTGGTGCTATGCACCTCCGATATCAGCGTTTGAAAGTCTGAGGCCAGGGTTTCACAAGCCTAAGGTTACGTGACTGAAAACTTTTCTCATTCAGAAAATTTCTGTTTTCTCTTAGTTTAAAAAAGAAAATTTGGGGCTAGAGAGATGGCTCAGAGATTAAGAGCACTGTCTGTTCTATCAAAGGTTCAGAGTTCAATTCCCAGCAACCACATGGTGGCTCACAGCCATCTATAAAGAGATCTGGTGCCCTCTTCTGGCATGTAGGCACACATGTGGGCAGAATACCGTGTAAATAATAAAATAAATACATCTTTAAAAAGAAAGAAAGAAAGAAAGAAAATTTGGACCGGAGATGTAGCTCAGTGGTTAAGAGCACTGGCTGCTCTTCCAAAGGTTCTGAGTTCAGTTCCCAGCAACCACATGGTGGCTCACACCATCTATAATGAGATCTGGCGCCCTCTTCTGGCTCGAGCATGCAGGCAGAGCACTGTATACATAATAAATAAATAAATGTTTAAAAAAGAAAGAAAATTGGCCAGCACAATGGCACACAAGTGTAACCCCAGCACTTAGGGAGGCAGAGGCAGGTGGATCTCTGTGAGTTCAAGGCCAGCCTGGTCTACAAATGGAGTCCAGGGTAGCCAAAGCTACACAGAGAACCTTGTCTCAAAAAAGAAAGAAAGGAAGGAAAGAAAAGAAAGAAAGATCGTAGTAAAGTTTCATTCCTACCAACCTTTTTTTTCTTTTTGGTTTTTCGAGACAGGGTTTCTTTTGTAGTCCTGGCTGTACTGGACTCACTTTGTAGACCAGGCTAGCCTTGAACTCACAGAGATCCACTTGCTTCTGCCTCCTTAGTGCTGGCATTAAAGGTGTGCATCACCACGCCCGGCCCCTACCAAACTTTTTTTTTTTTTAATCTTAATTATTTATTTATTTATTTATTTATATCTGCATCAATATTTTAACTGTCTGGGTCTGTATGAGGGCGTCAGATCTTGGAGTTACAGATAGTTGTGAGCTGCCACCTGGGTGCTGGGAATTGAACCCAGGTCCTTTGGAAGAGAAGTCAAAGCTCCTAACCACTGTGCCATCTCTCCAGCCCAGCCCTACCAAACTTTTTATCATGCTGTGTGAAGGGGCAAAATTAAGAATACTTAGCTCTTATTTCTGACCAAAAAAAAAAAAAAAAGATCTTAGTGGAATTATTTAAAACTATGTCCATGAGCATGAGTGGATGGTGTTGACAATGGCATTTCTATAGTTAACAATAGATTCATCAGAGTCCTTCTATTGAAAAGTGTCATAACCCCAGGCTTATATTTCTACATAAGCTTACGTTTTCTGGATCCTTTTCTCAAATGTTTGTTTATTTGTTTTGGGTGTGTGTGTGTATGTGTGTGTGTGTACTTGATATTTTCCCAAGTCTTTAGGACACACACACTCTTAGCACGGTCAGTTGCAGCACATTTTGCAGTTCTTGTTTGAGGTTGCACTTCACTAGAGTCTGTCGGGGTTATGTTTGAGGTAGGGTGTTTTCCTCCTAAAAGGCTCATGTGTTGAGGGCTTTGTCCCCATCTAGTGGTGGTGTTGACTGATAATTGGATTATAAAAGCACCGACATCATCAACCCATTAATGCAATCATAACTTAATGAACTAATGGAGACGTGTCTGTGTAAAGCAGGTAGGTCACTGAGAGTGTTTCCTGAGGTGTGTGTGTCTTGTTTCCCACCTGTGTGTCTCCCTCTTCCTGTTCTCTGCTGCCATGAATTGAACAGCTCCACTGCCTCCTTTCAGATAGAACGTTCTCTCTCGCCATAGGTCATACCAGACTGGCTTACCGCAGATATGGACATGGGCATATCAGAGTTATGTTTACATTTATTATCTCCTAGCTTCTTGCTCTGTGTCATAATTCTGTCTTTGAAGACATTGACTGCTAGCTTCTGCTAATGTTTGCTACTTATTCACTCAGTCCTTTGGAACACATGACCACACGGAAGCAAAACTAACACTCACTCTTTGGTGTCATCTATTTGGTTTTCAGACATATATTCTAGCGGGTTTGAAATATTCTATGACCTTCTGCTAGATGGGTGGTAAACACCCAAAGGCTGTGCTGAAGTGACAGAGGCAGGAAGGGCGTGACTCCTATGACATTCTCATTGTGGACAGTGTGCTTACTTGACTTTTGCACATGATTTCTTTCTAGTATGTGTGATATTCTCCTAATTTTCTATTGGCTGTTTACTAGGCTCCTGTATGTTGTCTAAGGGCCTTTTCTGCTCCCATAGCTAAACATTTTTAGCTGGGTGAGTCATAAAGGAAACTAGCTTATTTTGGTCATTGTAAACTGCCGGCAGGGAGCCGGGCAGACAAAGGAGACGGCCTGCCCTGCAGAGCTCCACTCCCACAGCAGCTGAACAGCCCCTCATGAGGGAGGTGCTCATCGCCTCGTGCCTCCAAGACCGCACCACCTTGCCCTATCACTAGTCTCAGTGCGAGTCGGTGTGAACGAACCCTGGCACGT